>NC_090843.1:32693794-32993794 GCF_028021215.1 Eschrichtius robustus
TCAGTCAGTAGGCCTCACCCTTCAAGCCCACGCCAATTTCATAGAGAAAACAGGAGGTCTCGGTGTGGTTTCCTGTAGCAAGGAAACTTTGCTTTCATTCCTTAGGTGAGATACTGGCTCAGAACTACCCTACCACAAGGTATCAGGAATGTGCAGTCCGAATAGTTGAGAGCAGCGTTTCTGGGTCTTCCATGCATGAAACCAACTAGGAAAAAGAGCCTTTCTAAAATGGGACCGTGGTGTCTTTCCCTAGTCTACACAGAAAGAGCACTCTGAGGGAGACGAGCTGCTGGCGTTTTGAAGCAAATCACCTCTTCTGAAGAGAAACATTTCACTGTAATCGGGTTTCAACACACTTGCCACATTTTCTCAGCTGGCTATAATGGAGGAAAGTCAGTTGTAGACTGACTTGAGTCCCTGCTTCCCAGGCTGCAATCTTTGCTTTCATTCATCAGCTGGCACATTGGCTCAGGACTGCCCTACCCCAAGGTTCAAGGATATGCAGCCCGATTAGTTGAGATCAGCCCTTCTGGCTCTTTCTTGGATGAAACCAACTGGGAAAAGAGCCGTTCTAAACTGGGGACCATGGTATCTTTCCCTAGTCTACACAGAAACAGCACTCTGAGTGAGAGGAGCTGCTGGCGTTTGGTAGCAAAATCTCCTATTCTGAAGAGAAACATTTTGTTGTAAGCGGGTTGCGTCAGCCTTGCCACATTTTCTCAGCTGGCTATAATGGAGGGCAGTCAGTTGGCAGATTTTCTTGAGGCCCTGCTTCCCAGGCTGGAAACGTCGCTTTCATTCCAGAGTTGGCACATTGGCTCAGGACTGCCCTACCCCAAGGATTCAAGGATATGCAGCCCGATTAGTTGAGGTCAGCCCTTCTGGCTCTTTCTTGGATGAAACCAACTGGGAAAAGAGCCGTTCTCACCTGGGGACCATGGTGTCTTTTCCTCGTCTACACAGAAACAGCACTCTGAGGGAGAGGAGCTGCTGGACTTTGGCAGCAAAATCTCCTATTCTGAAGAGAAACATTTCGTTGTAAGCGGTTTGCGTCAGCCTTGCCACATTTTCTCAGCTGACTGTAATGGAGGGCAGTCAGTTGGAAGACTTACTTGAGGCCCTGCTTCCCATGATGGAACTTTGCTTTCATTCCAGAGCTGGTACATTGGCTCAGGACTGCCCCACCCCAAGGATTCAGGGATGTTCAACCCGATTAGTTGAGATCAGCCCTTCTGGCTCTTTCATGGATGAAAACAACTGGGAAAAGAGCCGTTCTCACCTGGGGACCATGGTGTCTTTCCCTAGTCTACACAGAAACAGCACTCTGAGGGAGAGGAGCTGCTGGCCTTTGGTAGCAAAATCTCCTATTCTGAAGAGAAACATTTCGTTGTAAGCGGGTTGCATTAGCCTTGCTACATTTCCTCAACTGGCTATAAAGGAGGGCAGTCAGTAGGTCTCACCCTTCAAGCCCACGCCAATTTCGTAGAGCAAACAACAGGTCTCGGTGTGCTTTCCTGTAGCAAGGAAACTTTGCTTTCATTGCTTAGGTGGCATACTGGCTCAGAACTGCCCTACCGCAAGGATTCAGGAATGTGCAGCCCGATTAGTTGAGAGCAGCACTTCTGGCTCTTTCATGGATGAAACCACCTGGGAAAAGAGCTGTTCTAAGCTGGGGACCATGGTTTCTTTCCCTAGTCTACACAGAAACAGCACTCTGAGGGAGAGGACCTGCTGGCCTTTGGTAGCAAAATCTCCTACTCTGAAGAGAAACATTTCGTTGTAAGCGGGTTGCCTCAGCCTTGCTACATTTCCTCAACTGGCTATAAAGGAGGGCAGTCAGTAGGTCTCACCCTTCAAGCCCACGCCAATTTCACAGAGAAAACACCAGGTCTCGGTGTGCTTTCCTGTAGCAAGGAAACTTTGCTTTCATTCCTTAGGTGGCATATTGGCTCAAAACTACCCTACCGCAAGGTATCAGGAATGTGCAGTCCGATTAGTTGAGAGCAGCTTTTCTGAGTCTTCCATGGATGAAAGCAACTAGGAAAAGAGCCTTTCTAACCTGGGGACCGTGGTGTCTTTCCCTAGTCTACACAGAAACAGCACTCTGAGGGAGACGATCTGCTGGCGTTTGGTAGCAAAATTTCCTATTCTGAAGAGAAACATTTCATTGTAATCGGGTTTCAACACCCTTGCCACATTTTCTCAGCTGGCTATAATGGAGGAAAGTCAGTTGGTAAACTTACTTGAGGCCCTGCTTCCCAGGCTGGAATCTTTGCTTTCATTCATTAGCTGGCACATTGGCTCAGGACTGCCCTACCCCAAGGTTCAGGGATATGAAGCCCGATTAATTGAGATCAGCCCTTCTGGCCCTTTCATGGATGAAACCAACTGGGAAAAGAGCCGTTCTAACCTGGGGACCATGGTGTCATTCCCTAGTCTACACAGAAACTGCACTCTGAGGGAGAGGATCCTGCTGGACTTTGGTAGCAAAATCTCCTATTCTGAAGAGAAACATTTCGTTGTAAGCGGTTTGCGTCAGTTTTGCCACATTTTCTCAGCTGGCTGTAATGTAGAGCAGTCAGTTGGAAGACTTACTTGAGGCCCTGCTTCCCATGATGGAACTTTGCTTTCATTCCAGAGCTGGTACATTGGCTCAGGACTGCCCTACACCAAGGATTCAGGGATGTTCAACCCGATTAGTTGAGATGAGCCCTTCTGGCTCTTTCATTGATGAAATCAACAGGGAAAAGAGCCGTTCTCACCTGGGGACCATGGTGTCTTTCCCTAGTCTACACAGAAACAACACTCTGAGGGAGAGGAGCTGCTGGCCTTTGGTAGCAAAATCTCCAATTCTGAAGAGAAATATTTCGTTGTAAGCGGGTTGCATCAGCCTTGCTACATTTCCTCAACTGGCTATAAAGGAGGGCAGTCAGTAGGCCTCACCCTTCAAGCCCACGCCAATTTCATAGAGAAAACACCAGGTCTCGGTGTGCTTTCCTGTAGCAAGGAAACTTTGCTTTCATTCCTTAGGTGAGATACTGGCTCAGAACTACCCTACCACAAGGTATCAGGAATGTGCAGTCCGAATAGTTGAGAGCAGCGTTTCTGGGTCTTCCATGGATGAAAGCAACTAGGAAAAGAGCCTTTCTAACCTGGGGACCGTGGTGTCTTTTCCTAGTCTACAGAGAAACAGCACTCTGAGGGAGACGAGCTGCTGGCGTTTTGAAGAAAATCACCTATTCTGAAGAGAAACATTTCATTCTAATCGGGTTTCAACACACTTGCCACATTTTCTCAGCTGGCTATATTGGAGGAAAGTCAGTTGGTAGACTTACTTGAGGCCCTGCTTCCCAGGCTGCAATCTTTGCTTTCATTCATTAGCTGGCACATTGGCTCAGGACTGCCCTACCCCAAGGTTCAAGGATATGCAGCCCGATTAGTTGAGATCAGCCCTTCTGGCTCTTTCTTGGATGAAACCAACTGGGAAAAGAGCCGTTCTAAACTGGGGACCATGGTATCTTTCCCTAGTCTACACAGAAACAGCACTCTGAGGGAGAAGACCTGCTGGACTTTGGTAGCAAAATCTCCTACTCTGAAGAGAAACATTTCGTTGTAAGCGGGTTGAATCAGCCTTGCTACATTTCCTCAACTGGCTATAAAGGAGGGCAGTCAGTAGGTCTCACCCTTCAAGCCCACGCCAATTTCGTAGAGCAAACAACAGGTCTCGGTGTGCTTTCCTGTAGCAAGCAGACTTTGCTTTCATTCCTTAGGTGGAATATTGACTCAGAACTACCCTACCACAAGGATTCAGGAAAGTGCAGCCCGATTAGTTGAGAGCACCCTTTCTGGGTCTTCCATGGATGAAACCAAGTAGGAAAAGAGCCTTTCTAAAATGGGGACCGTGGTGTATTTCCCTAGTCTACACAGAAACAGCACTCTGAGGGAGTCGAGCTGCTGGAGGTTTGAAGCAAATCAACTCTTCTGAAGAGAAACATTTCACTGTAATCGGGTTTCAACACCCTTGCCACATTTTCTCACCTGGCTATAATGGAGGAAAGTCAGTTGGTAAACTTACTTGAGGCCCTGCTTCCCAGGCTGGAATCTTTGCTTTCATTCATTAGCTGGCACATTGGCTCAGGACTGCCCTACTCCAAGGTTCAGGGATATGAAGCCCGATTAATTGAGATCAGCCCTTCTGGCCCTTTCATGGATGAAACCAACTCGAAAAGAGCCGTTCTCACCTGGGGACCATGGTGTCTTTTCCTCGTCTACACAGAAACAGCACTCTGAGGGAGAGGAGCTGCTGGACTTTGGCAGCAAAATCTCCTATTCTGAAGAGAAACATTTCGTTGTAAGCGGTTTGCGTCAGCCTTGCCACATTTTCTCAGCTGGCTGTAATGGAGGGCAGTCAGTTGGAAGACTTACTTGAGGCCCTGCTTCCCATGATGGAACTTTGCTTTCATTCCAGAGCTGGTACATTGGCTTAGGACTGCCCCACCCCAAGGATTCAGGGATGTTCAACCCGATTAGTTGAGATCAGCCCTTCTGGCTCTTTCATGGATGAAACCAACTGGGAAAAGAGCCGTTCTCACCTGGGGACCATGGTGTCTTTCCCTAGTCTACACAGAAACAGCACTCTGAGGGAGAGGAGCTGCTGGCCTTTGGTAGCAAAATCTCCTATTCTGAAGAGAAACATTTCGTTGTAAGTGGGTTGCATTAGCCTTGCTACATTTCCTCAACTGGCTATAAAGGAGGGCAGTCAGTAGGCCTCACCCTTCAAGCCCACGCCAATTTCATACAGAAAACACCAGGTCTCGGTGGGCTTTCCTGTAGCAAGGAATCTTTGCTTTCATTCCTTAGGTGGCATATTGGCTCAGAACTACCCTACCCCAAGGATTCAGGAAAGTGCAGCCCGATTAGTTGAGAGCAGCCTTTCTGGGTCTTCCATGGATGAAACCAAGTAGGAAAAGAGCGTTTCTAAAATGGGGACCGTGGTGTATTTCCCTAGTCTACACAGAAACTGCACTCTAAGGGAGACGAGCTGCTGGCGTTTTGAAGCAAATCACCTCTTCTGAAGAGAAACATTTCACTGTAATCGGGCTTCAACACACTTGCCACATTTTCTCAGCTGGCTATATTGGAGGAAAGTCAGTTGGTAGACTTACTTGAGGCCCTGCTTCCCAGGCTGCAATCTTTGCTTTCATTCATCAGCTGGCACATTGGCTCAGGACTGCCCTACCCCAAGGTTCAAGGTTATGCAGCCCGATTAGTTGAGATCAGCCCTTCTGGCTCTTTCTTGGATGAAACCAACTGGGAAAAGAGCCGTTCTCACCTGGGGACCATGGTGTCTTTTCCTCGTCTACACAGAAACAGCACTCTGAGGGAGAGGAGCTGCTGGACTTTGGTAGCAAAATCTCCTATTCTGAAGAGAAACATTTCGTTGTAAGCGTTTTGCGGCAGCCTTGCCACATTTTCTCAGCTGGCTGTAATGGAGGGCAGTCAGTTGGAAGACGTACTTGAGGTCCTGCTTCCCATGATGGAACTTTGCTTTCATTCCAGAGCTGGTACATTGGCTCAGGACTGCCCCACACCAAGGATTCAGGGATGTTCAACCCGATTAGTTGAGATCAGCCCTTCTGGCTCTTTCATGGATGAAACCAACTGGGAAAAGAGCCGTTCTCACCTGGGGACCATGGTGTCTTTTCCTTGTCTACACAGAAACAGCACTCTGAGGGAGAGGAGCTGCTGGCTTTTGGTAGCAAAATCTCCTACTCTGAAGAGAAACGTTTCGTTGTAAGCGGGTTGCCGCAGCCTTGCTACATTTCCTCAACTGGCTATAAAGGAGGGCAGTCAGTAGGCCTCACCCTTCAAGCCCACGCCAATTTCATACAGAAAACACCAGGTCTCGGTGGGCTTTCCTGTAGCAAGGAATCTTTGCTGTCATTCCTTAGGTGGCATATTGGCTCAGAACTACCCTACCCCAATGATTCACGAATGTGCAGTCCGATTAGCTGAGAGCAGCGTTTCTGGGTCTTCCATGGATGAAAGCAACTAGGAAAAGAGCCTTTCTAACCTGGGGACCGTGGTGTCTTTCCCTAGTCTACGCAGAAACAGCACTCTGAGGGAGAGGACCTGCTGGCCTTTGGTAGCAAAATCTCCTACTCTGAAGAGAAACATTTCGTTGTAAGCGGTTTGCGTCAGGCTTGCCACATTTTCTCAGCTGGCTGTAATGGAGGGCAGTCAGTAGGCCTCACCCTTCAAGCCCACGCCAATTTCATAGAGAAAACAAGAGGTCTCGGTGTGCTTTCCTGTAGCAAGGAAACTTTGCTTTCTTTCCTTAGGTGGCATATTGGCTCAGAACTACCCTACCGCAAGGTATCAGGAATGTGCAGTCCGATTAGTTGGGAGCAGCCTTTCTGGGTCTTCCATGGATGAAACCAAGTAGGAAAAGAGCCTTTCTAAAATGGGGACCGTGGTGTCTTTCCCTAGTCTACACAGAAACAGCACTCTGAGGGAGACGAGCTGCTGGCGTTTTGAAGCAAAATTTCCTATTCTGAAGAGAAACATTTCATTGTAATCGGGTTTCAACACACTTGCCACATTTCCTCAGCTGGCTATAATGGAGGAAAGTCAGTTCGTAGACTTACTTGAGGCCCTGCTTCCCAGGCTGGAATCTTTGCTTTCATTCATTAGCTGGCACATTGGCTCAGGACTGCCCCACTCCAAGGTTCAGGGATATGAAGCCCGATTAATTGAGATCAGCCCTTCTGGCCCTTTCATGGATGAAACCAACTGGGAAAAGAGCCGTTCTAACCTGGGGACCATGGTGTCTTTCCCTAGTCTACACAGAAACAGCACTCTGAGGGAGAGGATCCTGCTGGACTTTGGTAGCAAAATCTCCTATTCTGAAGAGAAACATTTCGTTGTAAGCGGTTTGCGTCAGTTTTGCCACATTTTCTCAGCTGGCTGTAATGGAGGGCAGTCAGTTGGAAGACTTACTTGAGGCCCTGCTGCCCATGATGGAACTTTGCTTTCATTCCAGAGCTGGTACATTGGCTCAGGACTGCCCTACACCAAGGATTCAGGGATGTTCAACCCGATTAGTTGAGATGAGCCCTTCTGGCTTTTTCATTGATGAAATCAACTGGGAAAAGAGCCGTTCTCACCTGGGGACCACGGTGTCTTTCCCTAGTCTACACAGAAACAACACTCTGAGGGAGAGGAGCTGCTGGCCTTTGGTAGCAAAATCTCCAATTCTGAAGAGAAATATTTCGTTGTAAGCGGGTTGCATCAGCCTTGCTACATTTCCTCAACTGGCTATAATGGAGGGCAGTCAGTAGGCCTCACCCTTCAAGCCCACGCCAATTTCATAGAGAAAACAGGAGGTCTCGGTGTGGTTTCCTGTAGCAAGGAAACTTTGCTTTCATTCCTTAGGTGAGATACTGGCTCAGAACTACCCTACCACAAGGTATCAGGAATGTGCAGTCCGAATAGTTGAGAGCAGCGTTTCTGGGTCTTCCATGCATGAAACCAACTAGGAAAAGAGCCTTTCTAAAATGGGGACCGTGGTGTCTTTCCCTAGTCTACACAGAAAGAGCACTCTGAGGGAGACGAGCTGCTGGCGTTTTGAAGCAAATCACCTCTTCTGAAGAGAAACATTTCACTGTAATCGGGTTTCAACACACTTGCCACATTTTCTCAGCTGGCTATAATGGAGGAAAGTCAGTTGGTAGACTGACTTGAGTCCCTGCTTCCCAGGCTGCAATCTTTGCTTTCATTCATCAGCTGGCACATTGGCTCAGGACTGCCCTACCCCAAGGTTCAAGGATATGCAGCCCGATTAGTTGAGATCAGCCCTTCTGGCTCTTTCTTGGATGAAACCAACTGGGAAAAGAGCCGTTCTAAACTGGGGACCATGGTATCTTTCCCTAGTCTACACAGAAACAGCACTCTGAGTGAGAGGAGCTGCTGGCGTTTGGTAGCAAAATCTCCTATTCTGAAGAGAAACATTTTGTTGTAAGCGGGTTGCGTCAGCCTTGCCACATTTTCTCAGCTGGCTATAATGGAGGGCAGTCAGTTGGCAGATTTTCTTGAGGCCCTGCTTCCCAGGCTGGAAACGTCGCTTTCGTTCCAGAGTTGGCACATTGGCTCAGGACTGCCCTACCCCAAGGATTCAAGGATATGCAGCCCGATTAGTTGAGGTCAGCCCTTCTGGCTCTTTCTTGGATGAAACCAACTGGGAAAAGAGCCGTTCTCACCTGGGGACCATGGTGTCTTTTCCTCGTCTACACAGAAACAGCACTCTGAGGGAGAGGAGCTGCTGGACTTTGGCAGCAAAATCTCCTATTCTGAAGAGAAACATTTCGTTGTAAGCGGTTTGCGTCAGCCTTGCCACATTTTCTCAGCTGACTGTAATGGAGGGCAGTCAGTTGGAAGACTTACTTGAGGCCCTGCTTCCCATGATGGAACTTTGCTTTCATTCCAGAGCTGGTACATTGGCTCAGGACTGCCCCACCCCAAGGATTCAGGGATGTTCAACCCGATTAGTTGAGATCAGCCCTTCTGGCTCTTTCATGGATGAAAACAACTGGGAAAAGAGCCGTTCTCACCTGGGGACCATGGTGTCTTTCCCTAGTCTACACAGAAACAGCACTCTGAGGGAGAGGAGCTGCTGGCCTTTGGTAGCAAAATCTCCTATTCTGAAGAGAAACATTTCGTTGTAAGCGGGTTGCATTAGCCTTGCTACATTTCCTCAACTGGCTATAAAGGAGGGCAGTCAGTAGGTCTCACCCTTCAAGCCCACGCCAATTTCGTAGAGCAAACAACAGGTCTCGGTGTGCTTTCCTGTAGCAAGGAAACTTTGCTTTCATTGCTTAGGTGGCATACTGGCTCAGAACTGCCCTACCGCAAGGATTCAGGAATGTGCAGCCCGATTAGTTGAGAGCAGCACTTCTGGCTCTTTCATGGATGAAACCACCTGGGAAAAGAGCTGTTCTAAGCTGGGGACCATGGTTTCTTTCCCTAGTCTACACAGAAACAGCACTCTGAGGGAGAGGACCTGCTGGCCTTTGGTAGCAAAATCTCCTACTCTGAAGAGAAACATTTCGTTGTAAGCGGGTTGCCTCAGCCTTGCTACATTTCCTCAACTGGCTATAAAGGAGGGCAGTCAGTAGGTCTCACCCTTCAAGCCCACGCCAATTTCACAGAGAAAACACCAGGTCTCGGTGTGCTTTCCTGTAGCAAGGAAACTTTGCTTTCATTCCTTAGGTGGCATATTGGCTCAAAACTACCCTACCGCAAGGTATCAGGAATGTGCAGTCCGATTAGTTGAGAGCAGCTTTTCTGAGTCTTCCATGGATGAAAGCAACTAGGAAAAGAGCCTTTCTAACCTGGGGACCGTGGTGTCTTTCCCTAGTCTACACAGAAACAGCACTCTGAGGGAGACGATCTGCTGGCGTTTGGTAGCAAAATTTCCTATTCTGAAGAGAAACATTTCATTGTAATCGGGTTTCAACACCCTTGCCACATTTTCTCAGCTGGCTATAATGGAGGAAAGTCAGTTGGTAAACTTACTTGAGGCCCTGCTTCCCAGGCTGGAATCTTTGCTTTCATTCATTAGCTGGCACATTGGCTCAGGACTGCCCTACCCCAAGGTTCAGGGATATGAAGCCCGATTAATTGAGATCAGCCCTTCTGGCCCTTTCATGGATGAAACCAACTGGGAAAAGAGCCGTTCTAACCTGGGGACCATGGTGTCATTCCCTAGTCTACACAGAAACTGCACTCTGAGGGAGAGGATCCTGCTGGACTTTGGTAGCAAAATCTCCTATTCTGAAGAGAAACATTTCGTTGTAAGCGGTTTGCGTCAGTTTTGCCACATTTTCTCAGCTGGCTGTAATGTAGAGCAGTCAGTTGGAAGACTTACTTGAGGCCCTGCTTCCCATGATGGAACTTTGCTTTCATTCCAGAGCTGGTACATTGGCTCAGGACTGCCCTACACCAAGGATTCAGGGATGTTCAACCCGATTAGTTGAGATGAGCCCTTCTGGCTCTTTCATTGATGAAATCAACAGGGAAAAGAGCCGTTCTCACCTGGGGACCATGGTGTCTTTCCCTAGTCTACACAGAAACAACACTCTGAGGGAGAGGAGCTGCTGGCCTTTGGTAGCAAAATCTCCAATTCTGAAGAGAAATATTTCGTTGTAAGCGGGTTGCATCAGCCTTGCTACATTTCCTCAACTGGCTATAAAGGAGGGCAGTCAGTAGGCCTCACCCTTCAAGCCCACGCCAATTTCATAGAGAAAACACCAGGTCTCGGTGTGCTTTCCTGTAGCAAGGAAACTTTGCTTTCATTCCTTAGGTGAGATACTGGCTCAGAACTACCCTACCACAAGGTATCAGGAATGTGCAGTCCGAATAGTTGAGAGCAGCGTTTCTGGGTCTTCCATGGATGAAAGCAACTAGGAAAAGAGCCTTTCTAACCTGGGGACCGTGGTGTCTTTTCCTAGTCTACAGAGAAACAGCACTCTGAGGGAGACGAGCTGCTGGCGTTTTGAAGAAAATCACCTATTCTGAAGAGAAACATTTCATTCTAATCGGGTTTCAACACACTTGCCACATTTTCTCAGCTGGCTATATTGGAGGAAAGTCAGTTGGTAGACTTACTTGAGGCCCTGCTTCCCAGGCTGCAATCTTTGCTTTCATTCATTAGCTGGCACATTGGCTCAGGACTGCCCTACCCCAAGGTTCAAGGATATGCAGCCCGATTAGTTGAGATCAGCCCTTCTGGCTCTTTCTTGGATGAAACCAACTGGGAAAAGAGCCGTTCTAAACTGGGGACCATGGTATCTTTCCCTAGTCTACACAGAAACAGCACTCTGAGGGAGAAGACCTGCTGGACTTTGGTAGCAAAATCTCCTACTCTGAAGAGAAACATTTCGTTGTAAGCGGGTTGAATCAGCCTTGCTACATTTCCTCAACTGGCTATAAAGGAGGGCAGTCAGTAGGTCTCACCCTTCAAGCCCACGCCAATTTCGTAGAGCAAACAACAGGTCTCGGTGTGCTTTCCTGTAGCAAGCAGACTTTGCTTTCATTCCTTAGGTGGAATATTGACTCAGAACTACCCTACCACAAGGATTCAGGAAAGTGCAGCCCGATTAGTTGAGAGCACCCTTTCTGGGTCTTCCATGGATGAAACCAAGTAGGAAAAGAGCCTTTCTAAAATGGGGACCGTGGTGTATTTCCCTAGTCTACACAGAAACAGCACTCTGAGGGAGTCGAGCTGCTGGAGGTTTGAAGCAAATCAACTCTTCTGAAGAGAAACATTTCACTGTAATCGGGTTTCAACACCCTTGCCACATTTTCTCACCTGGCTATAATGGAGGAAAGTCAGTTGGTAAACTTACTTGAGGCCCTGCTTCCCAGGCTGGAATCTTTGCTTTCATTCATTAGCTGGCACATTGGCTCAGGACTGCCCTACTCCAAGGTTCAGGGATATGAAGCCCGATTAATTGAGATCAGCCCTTCTGGCCCTTTCATGGATGAAACCAACTCGAAAAGAGCCGTTCTCACCTGGGGACCATGGTGTCTTTTCCTCGTCTACACAGAAACAGCACTCTGAGGGAGAGGAGCTGCTGGACTTTGGCAGCAAAATCTCCTATTCTGAAGAGAAACATTTCGTTGTAAGCGGTTTGCGTCAGCCTTGCCACATTTTCTCAGCTGGCTGTAATGGAGGGCAGTCAGTTGGAAGACTTACTTGAGGCCCTGCTTCCCATGATGGAACTTTGCTTTCATTCCAGAGCTGGTACATTGGCTTAGGACTGCCCCACCCCAAGGATTCAGGGATGTTCAACCCGATTAGTTGAGATCAGCCCTTCTGGCTCTTTCATGGATGAAACCAACTGGGAAAAGAGCCGTTCTCACCTGGGGACCATGGTGTCTTTCCCTAGTCTACACAGAAACAGCACTCTGAGGGAGAGGAGCTGCTGGCCTTTGGTAGCAAAATCTCCTATTCTGAAGAGAAACATTTCGTTGTAAGTGGGTTGCATTAGCCTTGCTACATTTCCTCAACTGGCTATAAAGGAGGGCAGTCAGTAGGCCTCACCCTTCAAGCCCACGCCAATTTCATACAGAAAACACCAGGTCTCGGTGGGCTTTCCTGTAGCAAGGAATCTTTGCTTTCATTCCTTAGGTGGCATATTGGCTCAGAACTACCCTACCCCAAGGATTCAGGAAAGTGCAGCCCGATTAGTTGAGAGCAGCCTTTCTGGGTCTTCCATGGATGAAACCAAGTAGGAAAAGAGCGTTTCTAAAATGGGGACCGTGGTGTATTTCCCTAGTCTACACAGAAACTGCACTCTAAGGGAGACGAGCTGCTGGCGTTTTGAAGCAAATCACCTCTTCTGAAGAGAAACATTTCACTGTAATCGGGCTTCAACACACTTGCCACATTTTCTCAGCTGGCTATATTGGAGGAAAGTCAGTTGGTAGACTTACTTGAGGCCCTGCTTCCCAGGCTGCAATCTTTGCTTTCATTCATCAGCTGGCACATTGGCTCAGGACTGCCCTACCCCAAGGTTCAAGGTTATGCAGCCCGATTAGTTGAGATCAGCCCTTCTGGCTCTTTCTTGGATGAAACCAACTGGGAAAAGAGCCGTTCTCACCTGGGGACCATGGTGTCTTTTCCTCGTCTACACAGAAACAGCACTCTGAGGGAGAGGAGCTGCTGGACTTTGGTAGCAAAATCTCCTATTCTGAAGAGAAACATTTCGTTGTAAGCGTTTTGCGGCAGCCTTGCCACATTTTCTCAGCTGGCTGTAATGGAGGGCAGTCAGTTGGAAGACGTACTTGAGGTCCTGCTTCCCATGATGGAACTTTGCTTTCATTCCAGAGCTGGTACATTGGCTCAGGACTGCCCCACACCAAGGATTCAGGGATGTTCAACCCGATTAGTTGAGATCAGCCCTTCTGGCTCTTTCATGGATGAAACCAACTGGGAAAAGAGCCGTTCTCACCTGGGGACCATGGTGTCTTTTCCTTGTCTACACAGAAACAGCACTCTGAGGGAGAGGAGCTGCTGGCTTTTGGTAGCAAAATCTCCTACTCTGAAGAGAAACGTTTCGTTGTAAGCGGGTTGCCGCAGCCTTGCTACATTTCCTCAACTGGCTATAAAGGAGGGCAGTCAGTAGGCCTCACCCTTCAAGCCCACGCCAATTTCATACAGAAAACACCAGGTCTCGGTGGGCTTTCCTGTAGCAAGGAATCTTTGCTGTCATTCCTTAGGTGGCATATTGGCTCAGAACTACCCTACCCCAATGATTCACGAATGTGCAGTCCGATTAGCTGAGAGCAGCGTTTCTGGGTCTTCCATGGATGAAAGCAACTAGGAAAAGAGCCTTTCTAACCTGGGGACCGTGGTGTCTTTCCCTAGTCTACGCAGAAACAGCACTCTGAGGGAGAGGACCTGCTGGCCTTTGGTAGCAAAATCTCCTACTCTGAAGAGAAACATTTCGTTGTAAGCGGTTTGCGTCAGGCTTGCCACATTTTCTCAGCTGGCTGTAATGGAGGGCAGTCAGTAGGCCTCACCCTTCAAGCCCACGCCAATTTCATAGAGAAAACAAGAGGTCTCGGTGTGCTTTCCTGTAGCAAGGAAACTTTGCTTTCTTTCCTTAGGTGGCATATTGGCTCAGAACTACCCTACCGCAAGGTATCAGGAATGTGCAGTCCGATTAGTTGGGAGCAGCCTTTCTGGGTCTTCCATGGATGAAACCAAGTAGGAAAAGAGCCTTTCTAAAATGGGGACCGTGGTGTCTTTCCCTAGTCTACACAGAAACAGCACTCTGAGGGAGACGAGCTGCTGGCGTTTTGAAGCAAAATTTCCTATTCTGAAGAGAAACATTTCATTGTAATCGGGTTTCAACACACTTGCCACATTTCCTCAGCTGGCTATAATGGAGGAAAGTCAGTTCGTAGACTTACTTGAGGCCCTGCTTCCCAGGCTGGAATCTTTGCTTTCATTCATTAGCTGGCACATTGGCTCAGGACTGCCCCACTCCAAGGTTCAGGGATATGAAGCCCGATTAATTGAGATCAGCCCTTCTGGCCCTTTCATGGATGAAACCAACTGGGAAAAGAGCCGTTCTAACCTGGGGACCATGGTGTCTTTCCCTAGTCTACACAGAAACAGCACTCTGAGGGAGAGGATCCTGCTGGACTTTGGTAGCAAAATCTCCTATTCTGAAGAGAAACATTTCGTTGTAAGCGGTTTGCGTCAGTTTTGCCACATTTTCTCAGCTGGCTGTAATGGAGGGCAGTCAGTTGGAAGACTTACTTGAGGCCCTGCTGCCCATGATGGAACTTTGCTTTCATTCCAGAGCTGGTACATTGGCTCAGGACTGCCCTACACCAAGGATTCAGGGATGTTCAACCCGATTAGTTGAGATGAGCCCTTCTGGCTTTTTCATTGATGAAATCAACTGGGAAAAGAGCCGTTCTCACCTGGGGACCACGGTGTCTTTCCCTAGTCTACACAGAAACAACACTCTGAGGGAGAGGAGCTGCTGGCCTTTGGTAGCAAAATCTCCAATTCTGAAGAGAAATATTTCGTTGTAAGCGGGTTGCATCAGCCTTGCTACATTTCCTCAACTGGCTATAATGGAGGGCAGTCAGTAGGCCTCACCCTTCAAGCCCACGCCAATTTCATAGAGAAAACAGGAGGTCTCGGTGTGGTTTCCTGTAGCAAGGAAACTTTGCTTTCATTCCTTAGGTGAGATACTGGCTCAGAACTACCCTACCACAAGGTATCAGGAATGTGCAGTCCGAATAGTTGAGAGCAGCGTTTCTGGGTCTTCCATGCATGAAACCAACTAGGAAAAGAGCCTTTCTAAAATGGGGACCGTGGTGTCTTTCCCTAGTCTACACAGAAAGAGCACTCTGAGGGAGACGAGCTGCTGGCGTTTTGAAGCAAATCACCTCTTCTGAAGAGAAACATTTCACTGTAATCGGGTTTCAACACACTTGCCACATTTTCTCAGCTGGCTATAATGGAGGAAAGTCAGTTGGTAGACTGACTTGAGTCCCTGCTTCCCAGGCTGCAATCTTTGCTTTCATTCATCAGCTGGCACATTGGCTCAGGACTGCCCTACCCCAAGGTTCAAGGATATGCAGCCCGATTAGTTGAGATCAGCCCTTCTGGCTCTTTCTTGGATGAAACCAACTGGGAAAAGAGCCGTTCTAAACTGGGGACCATGGTATCTTTCCCTAGTCTACACAGAAACAGCACTCTGAGTGAGAGGAGCTGCTGGCGTTTGGTAGCAAAATCTCCTATTCTGAAGAGAAACATTTTGTTGTAAGCGGGTTGCGTCAGCCTTGCCACATTTTCTCAGCTGGCTATAATGGAGGGCAGTCAGTTGGCAGATTTTCTTGAGGCCCTGCTTCCCAGGCTGGAAACGTCGCTTTCGTTCCAGAGTTGGCACATTGGCTCAGGACTGCCCTACCCCAAGGATTCAAGGATATGCAGCCCGATTAGTTGAGGTCAGCCCTTCTGGCTCTTTCTTGGATGAAACCAACTGGGAAAAGAGCCGTTCTCACCTGGGGACCATGGTGTCTTTTCCTCGTCTACACAGAAACAGCACTCTGAGGGAGAGGAGCTGCTGGACTTTGGCAGCAAAATCTCCTATTCTGAAGAGAAACATTTCGTTGTAAGCGGTTTGCGTCAGCCTTGCCACATTTTCTCAGCTGACTGTAATGGAGGGCAGTCAGTTGGAAGACTTACTTGAGGCCCTGCTTCCCATGATGGAACTTTGCTTTCATTCCAGAGCTGGTACATTGGCTCAGGACTGCCCCACCCCAAGGATTCAGGGATGTTCAACCCGATTAGTTGAGATCAGCCCTTCTGGCTCTTTCATGGATGAAAACAACTGGGAAAAGAGCCGTTCTCACCTGGGGACCATGGTGTCTTTCCCTAGTCTACACAGAAACAGCACTCTGAGGGAGAGGAGCTGCTGGCCTTTGGTAGCAAAATCTCCTATTCTGAAGAGAAACATTTCGTTGTAAGCGGGTTGCATTAGCCTTGCTACATTTCCTCAACTGGCTATAAAGGAGGGCAGTCAGTAGGTCTCACCCTTCAAGCCCACGCCAATTTCGTAGAGCAAACAACAGGTCTCGGTGTGCTTTCCTGTAGCAAGGAAACTTTGCTTTCATTGCTTAGGTGGCATACTGGCTCAGAACTGCCCTACCGCAAGGATTCAGGAATGTGCAGCCCGATTAGTTGAGAGCAGCACTTCTGGCTCTTTCATGGATGAAACCACCTGGGAAAAGAGCTGTTCTAAGCTGGGGACCATGGTTTCTTTCCCTAGTCTACACAGAAACAGCACTCTGAGGGAGAGGACCTGCTGGCCTTTGGTAGCAAAATCTCCTACTCTGAAGAGAAACATTTCGTTGTAAGCGGGTTGCCTCAGCCTTGCTACATTTCCTCAACTGGCTATAAAGGAGGGCAGTCAGTAGGTCTCACCCTTCAAGCCCACGCCAATTTCACAGAGAAAACACCAGGTCTCGGTGTGCTTTCCTGTAGCAAGGAAACTTTGCTTTCATTCCTTAGGTGGCATATTGGCTCAAAACTACCCTACCGCAAGGTATCAGGAATGTGCAGTCCGATTAGTTGAGAGCAGCTTTTCTGGGTCTTCCATGGATGAAAGCAACTAGGAAAAGAGCCTTTCTAACCTGGGGACCGTGGTGTCTTTCCCTAGTCTACACAGAAACAGCACTCTGAGGGAGACGATCTGCTGGCGTTTGGTAGCAAAATTTCCTATTCTGAAGAGAAACATTTCATTGTAATCGGGTTTCAACACCCTTGCCACATTTTCTCAGCTGGCTATAATGGAGGAAAGTCAGTTGGTAAACTTACTTGAGGCCCTGCTTCCCAGGCTGGAATCTTTGCTTTCATTCATTAGCTGGCACATTGGCTCAGGACTGCCCTACCCCAAGGTTCAGGGATATGAAGCCCGATTAATTGAGATCAGCCCTTCTGGCCCTTTCATGGATGAAACCAACTGGGAAAAGAGCCGTTCTAACCTGGGGACCATGGTGTCATTCCCTAGTCTACACAGAAACTGCACTCTGAGGGAGAGGATCCTGCTGGACTTTGGTAGCAAAATCTCCTATTCTGAAGAGAAACATTTCGTTGTAAGCGGTTTGCGTCAGTTTTGCCACATTTTCTCAGCTGGCTGTAATGTAGAGCAGTCAGTTGGAAGACTTACTTGAGGCCCTGCTTCCCATGATGGAACTTTGCTTTCATTCCAGAGCTGGTACATTGGCTCAGGACTGCCCTACACCAAGGATTCAGGGATGTTCAACCCGATTAGTTGAGATGAGCCCTTCTGGCTCTTTCATTGATGAAATCAACAGGGAAAAGAGCCGTTCTCACCTGGGGACCATGGTGTCTTTCCCTAGTCTACACAGAAACAACACTCTGAGGGAGAGGAGCTGCTGGCCTTTGGTAGCAAAATCTCCAATTCTGAAGAGAAATATTTCGTTGTAAGCGGGTTGCATCAGCCTTGCTACATTTCCTCAACTGGCTATAAAGGAGGGCAGTCAGTAGGCCTCACCCTTCAAGCCCACGCCAATTTCATAGAGAAAACACCAGGTCTCGGTGTGCTTTCCTGTAGCAAGGAAACTTTGCTTTCATTCCTTAGGTGAGATACTGGCTCAGAACTACCCTACCACAAGGTATCAGGAATGTGCAGTCCGAATAGTTGAGAGCAGCGTTTCTGGGTCTTCCATGGATGAAAGCAACTAGGAAAAGAGCCTTTCTAACCTGGGGACCGTGGTGTCTTTTCCTAGTCTACAGAGAAACAGCACTCTGAGGGAGACGAGCTGCTGGCGTTTTGAAGAAAATCACCTATTCTGAAGAGAAACATTTCATTCTAATCGGGTTTCAACACACTTGCCACATTTTCTCAGCTGGCTATATTGGAGGAAAGTCAGTTGGTAGACTTACTTGAGGCCCTGCTTCCCAGGCTGCAATCTTTGCTTTCATTCATTAGCTGGCACATTGGCTCAGGACTGCCCTACCCCAAGGTTCAAGGATATGCAGCCCGATTAGTTGAGATCAGCCCTTCTGGCTCTTTCTTGGATGAAACCAACTGGGAAAAGAGCCGTTCTAAACTGGGGACCATGGTATCTTTCCCTAGTCTACACAGAAACAGCACTCTGAGGGAGAAGACCTGCTGGACTTTGGTAGCAAAATCTCCTACTCTGAAGAGAAACATTTCGTTGTAAGCGGGTTGAATCAGCCTTGCTACATTTCCTCAACTGGCTATAAAGGAGGGCAGTCAGTAGGTCTCACCCTTCAAGCCCACGCCAATTTCGTAGAGCAAACAACAGGTCTCGGTGTGCTTTCCTGTAGCAAGCAGACTTTGCTTTCATTCCTTAGGTGGAATATTGACTCAGAACTACCCTACCACAAGGATTCAGGAAAGTGCAGCCCGATTAGTTGAGAGCACCCTTTCTGGGTCTTCCATGGATGAAACCAAGTAGGAAAAGAGCCTTTCTAAAATGGGGACCGTGGTGTATTTCCCTAGTCTACACAGAAACAGCACTCTGAGGGAGTCGAGCTGCTGGAGGTTTGAAGCAAATCAACTCTTCTGAAGAGAAACATTTCACTGTAATCGGGTTTCAACACCCTTGCCACATTTTCTCACCTGGCTATAATGGAGGAAAGTCAGTTGGTAAACTTACTTGAGGCCCTGCTTCCCAGGCTGGAATCTTTGCTTTCATTCATTAGCTGGCACATTGGCTCAGGACTGCCCTACTCCAAGGTTCAGGGATATGAAGCCCGATTAATTGAGATCAGCCCTTCTGGCCCTTTCATGGATGAAACCAACTCGAAAAGAGCCGTTCTCACCTGGGGACCATGGTGTCTTTTCCTCGTCTACACAGAAACAGCACTCTGAGGGAGAGGAGCTGCTGGACTTTGGCAGCAAAATCTCCTATTCTGAAGAGAAACATTTCGTTGTAAGCGGTTTGCGTCAGCCTTGCCACATTTTCTCAGCTGACTGTAATGGAGGGCAGTCAGTTGGAAGACTTACTTGAGGCCCTGCTTCCCATGATGGAACTTTGCTTTCATTCCAGAGCTGGTACATTGGCTCAGGACTGCCCCACCCCAAGGATTCAGGGATGTTCAACCCGATTAGTTGAGATCAGCCCTTCTGGCTCTTTCATGGATGAAAACAACTGGGAAAAGAGCCGTTCTCACCTGGGGACCATGGTGTCTTTCCCTAGTCTACACAGAAACAGCACTCTGAGGGAGAGGAGCTGCTGGCCTTTGGTAGCAAAATCTCCTATTCTGAAGAGAAACATTTCGTTGTAAGCGGGTTGCATTAGCCTTGCTACATTTCCTCAACTGGCTATAAAGGAGGGCAGTCAGTAGGTCTCACCCTTCAAGCCCACGCCAATTTCGTAGAGCAAACAACAGGTCTCGGTGTGCTTTCCTGTAGCAAGGAAACTTTGCTTTCATTGCTTAGGTGGCATACTGGCTCAGAACTGCCCTACCGCAAGGATTCAGGAATGTGCAGCCCGATTAGTTGAGAGCAGCACTTCTGGCTCTTTCATGGATGAAACCACCTGGGAAAAGAGCTGTTCTAAGCTGGGGACCATGGTTTCTTTCCCTAGTCTACACAGAAACAGCACTCTGAGGGAGAGGACCTGCTGGCCTTTGGTAGCAAAATCTCCTACTCTGAAGAGAAACATTTCGTTGTAAGCGGGTTGCCTCAGCCTTGCTACATTTCCTCAACTGGCTATAAAGGAGGGCAGTCAGTAGGTCTCACCCTTCAAGCCCACGCCAATTTCACAGAGAAAACACCAGGTCTCGGTGTGCTTTCCTGTAGCAAGGAAACTTTGCTTTCATTCCTTAGGTGGCATATTGGCTCAAAACTACCCTACCGCAAGGTATCAGGAATGTGCAGTCCGATTAGTTGAGAGCAGCTTTTCTGGGTCTTCCATGGATGAAAGCAACTAGGAAAAGAGCCTTTCTAACCTGGGGACCGTGGTGTCTTTCCCTAGTCTACACAGAAACAGCACTCTGAGGGAGACGATCTGCTGGCGTTTGGTAGCAAAATTTCCTATTCTGAAGAGAAACATTTCATTGTAATCGGGTTTCAACACCCTTGCCACATTTTCTCAGCTGGCTATAATGGAGGAAAGTCAGTTGGTAAACTTACTTGAGGCCCTGCTTCCCAGGCTGGAATCTTTGCTTTCATTCATTAGCTGGCACATTGGCTCAGGACTGCCCTACCCCAAGGTTCAGGGATATGAAGCCCGATTAATTGAGATCAGCCCTTCTGGCCCTTTCATGGATGAAACCAACTGGGAAAAGAGCCGTTCTAACCTGGGGACCATGGTGTCATTCCCTAGTCTACACAGAAACTGCACTCTGAGGGAGAGGATCCTGCTGGACTTTGGTAGCAAAATCTCCTATTCTGAAGAGAAACATTTCGTTGTAAGCGGTTTGCGTCAGTTTTGCCACATTTTCTCAGCTGGCTGTAATGTAGAGCAGTCAGTTGGAAGACTTACTTGAGGCCCTGCTTCCCATGATGGAACTTTGCTTTCATTCCAGAGCTGGTACATTGGCTCAGGACTGCCCTACACCAAGGATTCAGGGATGTTCAACCCGATTAGTTGAGATGAGCCCTTCTGGCTCTTTCATTGATGAAATCAACAGGGAAAAGAGCCGTTCTCACCTGGGGACCATGGTGTCTTTCCCTAGTCTACACAGAAACAACACTCTGAGGGAGAGGAGCTGCTGGCCTTTGGTAGCAAAATCTCCAATTCTGAAGAGAAATATTTCGTTGTAAGCGGGTTGCATCAGCCTTGCTACATTTCCTCAACTGGCTATAAAGGAGGGCAGTCAGTAGGCCTCACCCTTCAAGCCCACGCCAATTTCATAGAGAAAACACCAGGTCTCGGTGTGCTTTCCTGTAGCAAGGAAACTTTGCTTTCATTCCTTAGGTGAGATACTGGCTCAGAACTACCCTACCACAAGGTATCAGGAATGTGCAGTCCGAATAGTTGAGAGCAGCGTTTCTGGGTCTTCCATGGATGAAAGCAACTAGGAAAAGAGCCTTTCTAACCTGGGGACCGTGGTGTCTTTTCCTAGTCTACAGAGAAACAGCACTCTGAGGGAGACGAGCTGCTGGCGTTTTGAAGAAAATCACCTATTCTGAAGAGAAACATTTCATTCTAATCGGGTTTCAACACACTTGCCACATTTTCTCAGCTGGCTATATTGGAGGAAAGTCAGTTGGTAGACTTACTTGAGGCCCTGCTTCCCAGGCTGCAATCTTTGCTTTCATTCATTAGCTGGCACATTGGCTCAGGACTGCCCTACCCCAAGGTTCAAGGATATGCAGCCCGATTAGTTGAGATCAGCCCTTCTGGCTCTTTCTTGGATGAAACCAACTGGGAAAAGAGCCGTTCTAAACTGGGGACCATGGTATCTTTCCCTAGTCTACACAGAAACAGCACTCTGAGGGAGAAGACCTGCTGGACTTTGGTAGCAAAATCTCCTACTCTGAAGAGAAACATTTCGTTGTAAGCGGGTTGAATCAGCCTTGCTACATTTCCTCAACTGGCTATAAAGGAGGGCAGTCAGTAGGTCTCACCCTTCAAGCCCACGCCAATTTCGTAGAGCAAACAACAGGTCTCGGTGTGCTTTCCTGTAGCAAGCAGACTTTGCTTTCATTCCTTAGGTGGAATATTGACTCAGAACTACCCTACCACAAGGATTCAGGAAAGTGCAGCCCGATTAGTTGAGAGCACCCTTTCTGGGTCTTCCATGGATGAAACCAAGTAGGAAAAGAGCCTTTCTAAAATGGGGACCGTGGTGTATTTCCCTAGTCTACACAGAAACAGCACTCTGAGGGAGTCGAGCTGCTGGAGGTTTGAAGCAAATCAACTCTTCTGAAGAGAAACATTTCACTGTAATCGGGTTTCAACACCCTTGCCACATTTTCTCACCTGGCTATAATGGAGGAAAGTCAGTTGGTAAACTTACTTGAGGCCCTGCTTCCCAGGCTGGAATCTTTGCTTTCATTCATTAGCTGGCACATTGGCTCAGGACTGCCCTACTCCAAGGTTCAGGGATATGAAGCCCGATTAATTGAGATCAGCCCTTCTGGCCCTTTCATGGATGAAACCAACTCGAAAAGAGCCGTTCTCACCTGGGGACCATGGTGTCTTTTCCTCGTCTACACAGAAACAGCACTCTGAGGGAGAGGAGCTGCTGGACTTTGGCAGCAAAATCTCCTATTCTGAAGAGAAACATTTCGTTGTAAGCGGTTTGCGTCAGCCTTGCCACATTTTCTCAGCTGGCTGTAATGGAGGGCAGTCAGTTGGAAGACTTACTTGAGGCCCTGCTTCCCATGATGGAACTTTGCTTTCATTCCAGAGCTGGTACATTGGCTTAGGACTGCCCCACCCCAAGGATTCAGGGATGTTCAACCCGATTAGTTGAGATCAGCCCTTCTGGCTCTTTCATGGATGAAACCAACTGGGAAAAGAGCCGTTCTCACCTGGGGACCATGGTGTCTTTCCCTAGTCTACACAGAAACAGCACTCTGAGGGAGAGGAGCTGCTGGCCTTTGGTAGCAAAATCTCCTATTCTGAAGAGAAACATTTCGTTGTAAGCGGGTTGCATTAGCCTTGCTACATTTCCTCAACTGGCTATAAAGGAGGGCAGTCAGTAGGTCTCACCCTTCAAGCCCACGCCAATTTCGTAGAGCAAACAACAGGTCTCGGTGTGCTTTCCTGTAGCAAGGAAACTTTGCTTTCATTGCTTAGGTGGCATACTGGCTCAGAACTGCCCTACCGCAAGGATTCAGGAATGTGCAGCCCGATTAGTTGAGAGCAGCACTTCTGGCTCTTTCATGGATGAAACCACCTGGGAAAAGAGCTGTTCTAAGCTGGGGACCATGGTTTCTTTCCCTAGTCTACACAGAAACAGCACTCTGAGGGAGAGGACCTGCTGGCCTTTGGTAGCAAAATCTCCTACTCTGAAGAGAAACATTTCGTTGTAAGCGGGTTGCCTCAGCCTTGCTACATTTCCTCAACTGGCTATAAAGGAGGGCAGTCAGTAGGTCTCACCCTTCAAGCCCACGCCAATTTCACAGAGAAAACACCAGGTCTCGGTGTGCTTTCCTGTAGCAAGGAAACTTTGCTTTCATTCCTTAGGTGGCATATTGGCTCAAAACTACCCTACCGCAAGGTATCAGGAATGTGCAGTCCGATTAGTTGAGAGCAGCTTTTCTGGGTCTTCCATGGATGAAAGCAACTAGGAAAAGAGCCTTTCTAACCTGGGGACCGTGGTGTCTTTCCCTAGTCTACACAGAAACAGCACTCTGAGGGAGACGATCTGCTGGCGTTTGGTAGCAAAATTTCCTATTCTGAAGAGAAACATTTCATTGTAATCGGGTTTCAACACCCTTGCCACATTTTCTCAGCTGGCTATAATGGAGGAAAGTCAGTTGGTAAACTTACTTGAGGCCCTGCTTCCCAGGCTGGAATCTTTGCTTTCATTCATTAGCTGGCACATTGGCTCAGGACTGCCCTACCCCAAGGTTCAGGGATATGAAGCCCGATTAATTGAGATCAGCCCTTCTGGCCCTTTCATGGATGAAACCAACTGGGAAAAGAGCCGTTCTAACCTGGGGACCATGGTGTCATTCCCTAGTCTACACAGAAACTGCACTCTGAGGGAGAGGATCCTGCTGGACTTTGGTAGCAAAATCTCCTATTCTGAAGAGAAACATTTCGTTGTAAGCGGTTTGCGTCAGTTTTGCCACATTTTCTCAGCTGGCTGTAATGTAGAGCAGTCAGTTGGAAGACTTACTTGAGGCCCTGCTTCCCATGATGGAACTTTGCTTTCATTCCAGAGCTGGTACATTGGCTCAGGACTGCCCTACACCAAGGATTCAGGGATGTTCAACCCGATTAGTTGAGATGAGCCCTTCTGGCTCTTTCATTGATGAAATCAACAGGGAAAAGAGCCGTTCTCACCTGGGGACCATGGTGTCTTTCCCTAGTCTACACAGAAACAACACTCTGAGGGAGAGGAGCTGCTGGCCTTTGGTAGCAAAATCTCCAATTCTGAAGAGAAATATTTCGTTGTAAGCGGGTTGCATCAGCCTTGCTACATTTCCTCAACTGGCTATAAAGGAGGGCAGTCAGTAGGCCTCACCCTTCAAGCCCACGCCAATTTCATAGAGAAAACACCAGGTCTCGGTGTGCTTTCCTGTAGCAAGGAAACTTTGCTTTCATTCCTTAGGTGAGATACTGGCTCAGAACTACCCTACCACAAGGTATCAGGAATGTGCAGTCCGAATAGTTGAGAGCAGCGTTTCTGGGTCTTCCATGGATGAAAGCAACTAGGAAAAGAGCCTTTCTAACCTGGGGACCGTGGTGTCTTTTCCTAGTCTACAGAGAAACAGCACTCTGAGGGAGACGAGCTGCTGGCGTTTTGAAGAAAATCACCTATTCTGAAGAGAAACATTTCATTCTAATCGGGTTTCAACACACTTGCCACATTTTCTCAGCTGGCTATATTGGAGGAAAGTCAGTTGGTAGACTTACTTGAGGCCCTGCTTCCCAGGCTGCAATCTTTGCTTTCATTCATTAGCTGGCACATTGGCTCAGGACTGCCCTACCCCAAGGTTCAAGGATATGCAGCCCGATTAGTTGAGATCAGCCCTTCTGGCTCTTTCTTGGATGAAACCAACTGGGAAAAGAGCCGTTCTAAACTGGGGACCATGGTATCTTTCCCTAGTCTACACAGAAACAGCACTCTGAGGGAGAAGACCTGCTGGACTTTGGTAGCAAAATCTCCTACTCTGAAGAGAAACATTTCGTTGTAAGCGGGTTGAATCAGCCTTGCTACATTTCCTCAACTGGCTATAAAGGAGGGCAGTCAGTAGGTCTCACCCTTCAAGCCCACGCCAATTTCGTAGAGCAAACAACAGGTCTCGGTGTGCTTTCCTGTAGCAAGCAGACTTTGCTTTCATTCCTTAGGTGGAATATTGACTCAGAACTACCCTACCACAAGGATTCAGGAAAGTGCAGCCCGATTAGTTGAGAGCACCCTTTCTGGGTCTTCCATGGATGAAACCAAGTAGGAAAAGAGCCTTTCTAAAATGGGGACCGTGGTGTATTTCCCTAGTCTACACAGAAACAGCACTCTGAGGGAGTCGAGCTGCTGGAGGTTTGAAGCAAATCAACTCTTCTGAAGAGAAACATTTCACTGTAATCGGGTTTCAACACCCTTGCCACATTTTCTCACCTGGCTATAATGGAGGAAAGTCAGTTGGTAAACTTACTTGAGGCCCTGCTTCCCAGGCTGGAATCTTTGCTTTCATTCATTAGCTGGCACATTGGCTCAGGACTGCCCTACTCCAAGGTTCAGGGATATGAAGCCCGATTAATTGAGATCAGCCCTTCTGGCCCTTTCATGGATGAAACCAACTCGAAAAGAGCCGTTCTCACCTGGGGACCATGGTGTCTTTTCCTCGTCTACACAGAAACAGCACTCTGAGGGAGAGGAGCTGCTGGACTTTGGCAGCAAAATCTCCTATTCTGAAGAGAAACATTTCGTTGTAAGCGGTTTGCGTCAGCCTTGCCACATTTTCTCAGCTGGCTGTAATGGAGGGCAGTCAGTTGGAAGACTTACTTGAGGCCCTGCTTCCCATGATGGAACTTTGCTTTCATTCCAGAGCTGGTACATTGGCTTAGGACTGCCCCACCCCAAGGATTCAGGGATGTTCAACCCGATTAGTTGAGATCAGCCCTTCTGGCTCTTTCATGGATGAAAACAACTGGGAAAAGAGCCGTTCTCACCTGGGGACCATGGTGTCTTTCCCTAGTCTACACAGAAACAGCACTCTGAGGGAGAGGAGCTGCTGGCCTTTGGTAGCAAAATCTCCTATTCTGAAGAGAAACATTTCGTTGTAAGCGGGTTGCATTAGCCTTGCTACATTTCCTCAACTGGCTATAAAGGAGGGCAGTCAGTAGGTCTCACCCTTCAAGCCCACGCCAATTTCGTAGAGCAAACAACAGGTCTCGGTGTGCTTTCCTGTAGCAAGGAAACTTTGCTTTCATTGCTTAGGTGGCATACTGGCTCAGAACTGCCCTACCGCAAGGATTCAGGAATGTGCAGCCCGATTAGTTGAGAGCAGCACTTCTGGCTCTTTCATGGATGAAACCACCTGGGAAAAGAGCTGTTCTAAGCTGGGGACCATGGTTTCTTTCCCTAGTCTACACAGAAACAGCACTCTGAGGGAGAGGACCTGCTGGCCTTTGGTAGCAAAATCTCCTACTCTGAAGAGAAACATTTCGTTGTAAGCGGGTTGCCTCAGCCTTGCTACATTTCCTCAACTGGCTATAAAGGAGGGCAGTCAGTAGGTCTCACCCTTCAAGCCCACGCCAATTTCACAGAGAAAACACCAGGTCTCGGTGTGCTTTCCTGTAGCAAGGAAACTTTGCTTTCATTCCTTAGGTGGCATATTGGCTCAAAACTACCCTACCGCAAGGTATCAGGAATGTGCAGTCCGATTAGTTGAGAGCAGCTTTTCTGGGTCTTCCATGGATGAAAGCAACTAGGAAAAGAGCCTTTCTAACCTGGGGACCGTGGTGTCTTTCCCTAGTCTACACAGAAACAGCACTCTGAGGGAGACGATCTGCTGGCGTTTGGTAGCAAAATTTCCTATTCTGAAGAGAAACATTTCATTGTAATCGGGTTTCAACACCCTTGCCACATTTTCTCAGCTGGCTATAATGGAGGAAAGTCAGTTGGTAAACTTACTTGAGGCCCTGCTTCCCAGGCTGGAATCTTTGCTTTCATTCATTAGCTGGCACATTGGCTCAGGACTGCCCTACCCCAAGGTTCAGGGATATGAAGCCCGATTAATTGAGATCAGCCCTTCTGGCCCTTTCATGGATGAAACCAACTGGGAAAAGAGCCGTTCTAACCTGGGGACCATGGTGTCATTCCCTAGTCTACACAGAAACTGCACTCTGAGGGAGAGGATCCTGCTGGACTTTGGTAGCAAAATCTCCTATTCTGAAGAGAAACATTTCGTTGTAAGCGGTTTGCGTCAGTTTTGCCACATTTTCTCAGCTGGCTGTAATGTAGAGCAGTCAGTTGGAAGACTTACTTGAGGCCCTGCTTCCCATGATGGAACTTTGCTTTCATTCCAGAGCTGGTACATTGGCTCAGGACTGCCCTACACCAAGGATTCAGGGATGTTCAACCCGATTAGTTGAGATGAGCCCTTCTGGCTCTTTCATTGATGAAATCAACAGGGAAAAGAGCCGTTCTCACCTGGGGACCATGGTGTCTTTCCCTAGTCTACACAGAAACAACACTCTGAGGGAGAGGAGCTGCTGGCCTTTGGTAGCAAAATCTCCAATTCTGAAGAGAAATATTTCGTTGTAAGCGGGTTGCATCAGCCTTGCTACATTTCCTCAACTGGCTATAAAGGAGGGCAGTCAGTAGGCCTCACCCTTCAAGCCCACGCCAATTTCATAGAGAAAACACCAGGTCTCGGTGTGCTTTCCTGTAGCAAGGAAACTTTGCTTTCATTCCTTAGGTGAGATACTGGCTCAGAACTACCCTACCACAAGGTATCAGGAATGTGCAGTCCGAATAGTTGAGAGCAGCGTTTCTGGGTCTTCCATGGATGAAAGCAACTAGGAAAAGAGCCTTTCTAACCTGGGGACCGTGGTGTCTTTTCCTAGTCTACAGAGAAACAGCACTCTGAGGGAGACGAGCTGCTGGCGTTTTGAAGAAAATCACCTATTCTGAAGAGAAACATTTCATTCTAATCGGGTTTCAACACACTTGCCACATTTTCTCAGCTGGCTATATTGGAGGAAAGTCAGTTGGTAGACTTACTTGAGGCCCTGCTTCCCAGGCTGCAATCTTTGCTTTCATTCATTAGCTGGCACATTGGCTCAGGACTGCCCTACCCCAAGGTTCAAGGATATGCAGCCCGATTAGTTGAGATCAGCCCTTCTGGCTCTTTCTTGGATGAAACCAACTGGGAAAAGAGCCGTTCTAAACTGGGGACCATGGTATCTTTCCCTAGTCTACACAGAAACAGCACTCTGAGGGAGAAGACCTGCTGGACTTTGGTAGCAAAATCTCCTACTCTGAAGAGAAACATTTCGTTGTAAGCGGGTTGAATCAGCCTTGCTACATTTCCTCAACTGGCTATAAAGGAGGGCAGTCAGTAGGTCTCACCCTTCAAGCCCACGCCAATTTCGTAGAGCAAACAACAGGTCTCGGTGTGCTTTCCTGTAGCAAGCAGACTTTGCTTTCATTCCTTAGGTGGAATATTGACTCAGAACTACCCTACCACAAGGATTCAGGAAAGTGCAGCCCGATTAGTTGAGAGCACCCTTTCTGGGTCTTCCATGGATGAAACCAAGTAGGAAAAGAGCCTTTCTAAAATGGGGACCGTGGTGTATTTCCCTAGTCTACACAGAAACAGCACTCTGAGGGAGTCGAGCTGCTGGAGGTTTGAAGCAAATCAACTCTTCTGAAGAGAAACATTTCACTGTAATCGGGTTTCAACACCCTTGCCACATTTTCTCACCTGGCTATAATGGAGGAAAGTCAGTTGGTAAACTTACTTGAGGCCCTGCTTCCCAGGCTGGAATCTTTGCTTTCATTCATTAGCTGGCACATTGGCTCAGGACTGCCCTACTCCAAGGTTCAGGGATATGAAGCCCGATTAATTGAGATCAGCCCTTCTGGCCCTTTCATGGATGAAACCAACTCGAAAAGAGCCGTTCTCACCTGGGGACCATGGTGTCTTTTCCTCGTCTACACAGAAACAGCACTCTGAGGGAGAGGAGCTGCTGGACTTTGGCAGCAAAATCTCCTATTCTGAAGAGAAACATTTCGTTGTAAGCGGTTTGCGTCAGCCTTGCCACATTTTCTCAGCTGACTGTAATGGAGGGCAGTCAGTTGGAAGACTTACTTGAGGCCCTGCTTCCCATGATGGAACTTTGCTTTCATTCCAGAGCTGGTACATTGGCTCAGGACTGCCCCACCCCAAGGATTCAGGGATGTTCAACCCGATTAGTTGAGATCAGCCCTTCTGGCTCTTTCATGGATGAAAACAACTGGGAAAAGAGCCGTTCTCACCTGGGGACCATGGTGTCTTTCCCTAGTCTACACAGAAACAGCACTCTGAGGGAGAGGAGCTGCTGGCCTTTGGTAGCAAAATCTCCTATTCTGAAGAGAAACATTTCGTTGTAAGCGGGTTGCATTAGCCTTGCTACATTTCCTCAACTGGCTATAAAGGAGGGCAGTCAGTAGGTCTCACCCTTCAAGCCCACGCCAATTTCGTAGAGCAAACAACAGGTCTCGGTGTGCTTTCCTGTAGCAAGGAAACTTTGCTTTCATTGCTTAGGTGGCATACTGGCTCAGAACTGCCCTACCGCAAGGATTCAGGAATGTGCAGCCCGATTAGTTGAGAGCAGCACTTCTGGCTCTTTCATGGATGAAACCACCTGGGAAAAGAGCTGTTCTAAGCTGGGGACCATGGTTTCTTTCCCTAGTCTACACAGAAACAGCACTCTGAGGGAGAGGACCTGCTGGCCTTTGGTAGCAAAATCTCCTACTCTGAAGAGAAACATTTCGTTGTAAGCGGGTTGCCTCAGCCTTGCTACATTTCCTCAACTGGCTATAAAGGAGGGCAGTCAGTAGGTCTCACCCTTCAAGCCCACGCCAATTTCACAGAGAAAACACCAGGTCTCGGTGTGCTTTCCTGTAGCAAGGAAACTTTGCTTTCATTCCTTAGGTGGCATATTGGCTCAAAACTACCCTACCGCAAGGTATCAGGAATGTGCAGTCCGATTAGTTGAGAGCAGCTTTTCTGGGTCTTCCATGGATGAAAGCAACTAGGAAAAGAGCCTTTCTAACCTGGGGACCGTGGTGTCTTTCCCTAGTCTACACAGAAACAGCACTCTGAGGGAGACGATCTGCTGGCGTTTGGTAGCAAAATTTCCTATTCTGAAGAGAAACATTTCATTGTAATCGGGTTTCAACACCCTTGCCACATTTTCTCAGCTGGCTATAATGGAGGAAAGTCAGTTGGTAAACTTACTTGAGGCCCTGCTTCCCAGGCTGGAATCTTTGCTTTCATTCATTAGCTGGCACATTGGCTCAGGACTGCCCTACCCCAAGGTTCAGGGATATGAAGCCCGATTAATTGAGATCAGCCCTTCTGGCCCTTTCATGGATGAAACCAACTGGGAAAAGAGCCGTTCTAACCTGGGGACCATGGTGTCATTCCCTAGTCTACACAGAAACTGCACTCTGAGGGAGAGGATCCTGCTGGACTTTGGTAGCAAAATCTCCTATTCTGAAGAGAAACATTTCGTTGTAAGCGGTTTGCGTCAGTTTTGCCACATTTTCTCAGCTGGCTGTAATGTAGAGCAGTCAGTTGGAAGACTTACTTGAGGCCCTGCTTCCCATGATGGAACTTTGCTTTCATTCCAGAGCTGGTACATTGGCTCAGGACTGCCCTACACCAAGGATTCAGGGATGTTCAACCCGATTAGTTGAGATGAGCCCTTCTGGCTCTTTCATTGATGAAATCAACAGGGAAAAGAGCCGTTCTCACCTGGGGACCATGGTGTCTTTCCCTAGTCTACACAGAAACAACACTCTGAGGGAGAGGAGCTGCTGGCCTTTGGTAGCAAAATCTCCAATTCTGAAGAGAAATATTTCGTTGTAAGCGGGTTGCATCAGCCTTGCTACATTTCCTCAACTGGCTATAAAGGAGGGCAGTCAGTAGGCCTCACCCTTCAAGCCCACGCCAATTTCATAGAGAAAACACCAGGTCTCGGTGTGCTTTCCTGTAGCAAGGAAACTTTGCTTTCATTCCTTAGGTGAGATACTGGCTCAGAACTACCCTACCACAAGGTATCAGGAATGTGCAGTCCGAATAGTTGAGAGCAGCGTTTCTGGGTCTTCCATGGATGAAAGCAACTAGGAAAAGAGCCTTTCTAACCTGGGGACCGTGGTGTCTTTTCCTAGTCTACAGAGAAACAGCACTCTGAGGGAGACGAGCTGCTGGCGTTTTGAAGAAAATCACCTATTCTGAAGAGAAACATTTCATTCTAATCGGGTTTCAACACACTTGCCACATTTTCTCAGCTGGCTATATTGGAGGAAAGTCAGTTGGTAGACTTACTTGAGGCCCTGCTTCCCAGGCTGCAATCTTTGCTTTCATTCATTAGCTGGCACATTGGCTCAGGACTGCCCTACCCCAAGGTTCAAGGATATGCAGCCCGATTAGTTGAGATCAGCCCTTCTGGCTCTTTCTTGGATGAAACCAACTGGGAAAAGAGCCGTTCTAAACTGGGGACCATGGTATCTTTCCCTAGTCTACACAGAAACAGCACTCTGAGGGAGAAGACCTGCTGGACTTTGGTAGCAAAATCTCCTACTCTGAAGAGAAACATTTCGTTGTAAGCGGGTTGAATCAGCCTTGCTACATTTCCTCAACTGGCTATAAAGGAGGGCAGTCAGTAGGTCTCACCCTTCAAGCCCACGCCAATTTCGTAGAGCAAACAACAGGTCTCGGTGTGCTTTCCTGTAGCAAGCAGACTTTGCTTTCATTCCTTAGGTGGAATATTGACTCAGAACTACCCTACCACAAGGATTCAGGAAAGTGCAGCCCGATTAGTTGAGAGCACCCTTTCTGGGTCTTCCATGGATGAAACCAAGTAGGAAAAGAGCCTTTCTAAAATGGGGACCGTGGTGTATTTCCCTAGTCTACACAGAAACAGCACTCTGAGGGAGTCGAGCTGCTGGAGGTTTGAAGCAAATCAACTCTTCTGAAGAGAAACATTTCACTGTAATCGGGTTTCAACACCCTTGCCACATTTTCTCACCTGGCTATAATGGAGGAAAGTCAGTTGGTAAACTTACTTGAGGCCCTGCTTCCCAGGCTGGAATCTTTGCTTTCATTCATTAGCTGGCACATTGGCTCAGGACTGCCCTACTCCAAGGTTCAGGGATATGAAGCCCGATTAATTGAGATCAGCCCTTCTGGCCCTTTCATGGATGAAACCAACTCGAAAAGAGCCGTTCTCACCTGGGGACCATGGTGTCTTTTCCTCGTCTACACAGAAACAGCACTCTGAGGGAGAGGAGCTGCTGGACTTTGGCAGCAAAATCTCCTATTCTGAAGAGAAACATTTCGTTGTAAGCGGTTTGCGTCAGCCTTGCCACATTTTCTCAGCTGGCTGTAATGGAGGGCAGTCAGTTGGAAGACTTACTTGAGGCCCTGCTTCCCATGATGGAACTTTGCTTTCATTCCAGAGCTGGTACATTGGCTTAGGACTGCCCCACCCCAAGGATTCAGGGATGTTCAACCCGATTAGTTGAGATCAGCCCTTCTGGCTCTTTCATGGATGAAACCAACTGGGAAAAGAGCCGTTCTCACCTGGGGACCATGGTGTCTTTCCCTAGTCTACACAGAAACAGCACTCTGAGGGAGAGGAGCTGCTGGCCTTTGGTAGCAAAATCTCCTATTCTGAAGAGAAACATTTCGTTGTAAGCGGGTTGCATTAGCCTTGCTACATTTCCTCAACTGGCTATAAAGGAGGGCAGTCAGTAGGTCTCACCCTTCAAGCCCACGCCAATTTCGTAGAGCAAACAACAGGTCTCGGTGTGCTTTCCTGTAGCAAGGAAACTTTGCTTTCATTGCTTAGGTGGCATACTGGCTCAGAACTGCCCTACCGCAAGGATTCAGGAATGTGCAGCCCGATTAGTTGAGAGCAGCACTTCTGGCTCTTTCATGGATGAAACCACCTGGGAAAAGAGCTGTTCTAAGCTGGGGACCATGGTTTCTTTCCCTAGTCTACACAGAAACAGCACTCTGAGGGAGAGGACCTGCTGGCCTTTGGTAGCAAAATCTCCTACTCTGAAGAGAAACATTTCGTTGTAAGCGGGTTGCCTCAGCCTTGCTACATTTCCTCAACTGGCTATAAAGGAGGGCAGTCAGTAGGTCTCACCCTTCAAGCCCACGCCAATTTCACAGAGAAAACACCAGGTCTCGGTGTGCTTTCCTGTAGCAAGGAAACTTTGCTTTCATTCCTTAGGTGGCATATTGGCTCAAAACTACCCTACCGCAAGGTATCAGGAATGTGCAGTCCGATTAGTTGAGAGCAGCTTTTCTGGGTCTTCCATGGATGAAAGCAACTAGGAAAAGAGCCTTTCTAACCTGGGGACCGTGGTGTCTTTCCCTAGTCTACACAGAAACAGCACTCTGAGGGAGACGATCTGCTGGCGTTTGGTAGCAAAATTTCCTATTCTGAAGAGAAACATTTCATTGTAATCGGGTTTCAACACCCTTGCCACATTTTCTCAGCTGGCTATAATGGAGGAAAGTCAGTTGGTAAACTTACTTGAGGCCCTGCTTCCCAGGCTGGAATCTTTGCTTTCATTCATTAGCTGGCACATTGGCTCAGGACTGCCCTACCCCAAGGTTCAGGGATATGAAGCCCGATTAATTGAGATCAGCCCTTCTGGCCCTTTCATGGATGAAACCAACTGGGAAAAGAGCCGTTCTAACCTGGGGACCATGGTGTCATTCCCTAGTCTACACAGAAACTGCACTCTGAGGGAGAGGATCCTGCTGGACTTTGGTAGCAAAATCTCCTATTCTGAAGAGAAACATTTCGTTGTAAGCGGTTTGCGTCAGTTTTGCCACATTTTCTCAGCTGGCTGTAATGTAGAGCAGTCAGTTGGAAGACTTACTTGAGGCCCTGCTTCCCATGATGGAACTTTGCTTTCATTCCAGAGCTGGTACATTGGCTCAGGACTGCCCTACACCAAGGATTCAGGGATGTTCAACCCGATTAGTTGAGATGAGCCCTTCTGGCTCTTTCATTGATGAAATCAACAGGGAAAAGAGCCGTTCTCACCTGGGGACCATGGTGTCTTTCCCTAGTCTACACAGAAACAACACTCTGAGGGAGAGGAGCTGCTGGCCTTTGGTAGCAAAATCTCCAATTCTGAAGAGAAATATTTCGTTGTAAGCGGGTTGCATCAGCCTTGCTACATTTCCTCAACTGGCTATAAAGGAGGGCAGTCAGTAGGCCTCACCCTTCAAGCCCACGCCAATTTCATAGAGAAAACACCAGGTCTCGGTGTGCTTTCCTGTAGCAAGGAAACTTTGCTTTCATTCCTTAGGTGAGATACTGGCTCAGAACTACCCTACCACAAGGTATCAGGAATGTGCAGTCCGAATAGTTGAGAGCAGCGTTTCTGGGTCTTCCATGGATGAAAGCAACTAGGAAAAGAGCCTTTCTAACCTGGGGACCGTGGTGTCTTTTCCTAGTCTACAGAGAAACAGCACTCTGAGGGAGACGAGCTGCTGGCGTTTTGAAGAAAATCACCTATTCTGAAGAGAAACATTTCATTCTAATCGGGTTTCAACACACTTGCCACATTTTCTCAGCTGGCTATATTGGAGGAAAGTCAGTTGGTAGACTTACTTGAGGCCCTGCTTCCCAGGCTGCAATCTTTGCTTTCATTCATTAGCTGGCACATTGGCTCAGGACTGCCCTACCCCAAGGTTCAAGGATATGCAGCCCGATTAGTTGAGATCAGCCCTTCTGGCTCTTTCTTGGATGAAACCAACTGGGAAAAGAGCCGTTCTAAACTGGGGACCATGGTATCTTTCCCTAGTCTACACAGAAACAGCACTCTGAGGGAGAAGACCTGCTGGACTTTGGTAGCAAAATCTCCTACTCTGAAGAGAAACATTTCGTTGTAAGCGGGTTGAATCAGCCTTGCTACATTTCCTCAACTGGCTATAAAGGAGGGCAGTCAGTAGGTCTCACCCTTCAAGCCCACGCCAATTTCGTAGAGCAAACAACAGGTCTCGGTGTGCTTTCCTGTAGCAAGCAGACTTTGCTTTCATTCCTTAGGTGGAATATTGACTCAGAACTACCCTACCACAAGGATTCAGGAAAGTGCAGCCCGATTAGTTGAGAGCACCCTTTCTGGGTCTTCCATGGATGAAACCAAGTAGGAAAAGAGCCTTTCTAAAATGGGGACCGTGGTGTATTTCCCTAGTCTACACAGAAACAGCACTCTGAGGGAGTCGAGCTGCTGGAGGTTTGAAGCAAATCAACTCTTCTGAAGAGAAACATTTCACTGTAATCGGGTTTCAACACCCTTGCCACATTTTCTCACCTGGCTATAATGGAGGAAAGTCAGTTGGTAAACTTACTTGAGGCCCTGCTTCCCAGGCTGGAATCTTTGCTTTCATTCATTAGCTGGCACATTGGCTCAGGACTGCCCTACTCCAAGGTTCAGGGATATGAAGCCCGATTAATTGAGATCAGCCCTTCTGGCCCTTTCATGGATGAAACCAACTCGAAAAGAGCCGTTCTCACCTGGGGACCATGGTGTCTTTTCCTCGTCTACACAGAAACAGCACTCTGAGGGAGAGGAGCTGCTGGACTTTGGCAGCAAAATCTCCTATTCTGAAGAGAAACATTTCGTTGTAAGCGGTTTGCGTCAGCCTTGCCACATTTTCTCAGCTGGCTGTAATGGAGGGCAGTCAGTTGGAAGACTTACTTGAGGCCCTGCTTCCCATGATGGAACTTTGCTTTCATTCCAGAGCTGGTACATTGGCTTAGGACTGCCCCACCCCAAGGATTCAGGGATGTTCAACCCGATTAGTTGAGATCAGCCCTTCTGGCTCTTTCATGGATGAAACCAACTGGGAAAAGAGCCGTTCTCACCTGGGGACCATGGTGTCTTTCCCTAGTCTACACAGAAACAGCACTCTGAGGGAGAGGAGCTGCTGGCCTTTGGTAGCAAAATCTCCTATTCTGAAGAGAAACATTTCGTTGTAAGCGGGTTGCATTAGCCTTGCTACATTTCCTCAACTGGCTATAAAGGAGGGCAGTCAGTAGGTCTCACCCTTCAAGCCCACGCCAATTTCGTAGAGCAAACAACAGGTCTCGGTGTGCTTTCCTGTAGCAAGGAAACTTTGCTTTCATTGCTTAGGTGGCATACTGGCTCAGAACTGCCCTACCGCAAGGATTCAGGAATGTGCAGCCCGATTAGTTGAGAGCAGCACTTCTGGCTCTTTCATGGATGAAACCACCTGGGAAAAGAGCTGTTCTAAGCTGGGGACCATGGTTTCTTTCCCTAGTCTACACAGAAACAGCACTCTGAGGGAGAGGACCTGCTGGCCTTTGGTAGCAAAATCTCCTACTCTGAAGAGAAACATTTCGTTGTAAGCGGGTTGCCTCAGCCTTGCTACATTTCCTCAACTGGCTATAAAGGAGGGCAGTCAGTAGGTCTCACCCTTCAAGCCCACGCCAATTTCACAGAGAAAACACCAGGTCTCGGTGTGCTTTCCTGTAGCAAGGAAACTTTGCTTTCATTCCTTAGGTGGCATATTGGCTCAAAACTACCCTACCGCAAGGTATCAGGAATGTGCAGTCCGATTAGTTGAGAGCAGCTTTTCTGGGTCTTCCATGGATGAAAGCAACTAGGAAAAGAGCCTTTCTAACCTGGGGACCGTGGTGTCTTTCCCTAGTCTACACAGAAACAGCACTCTGAGGGAGACGATCTGCTGGCGTTTGGTAGCAAAATTTCCTATTCTGAAGAGAAACATTTCATTGTAATCGGGTTTCAACACCCTTGCCACATTTTCTCAGCTGGCTATAATGGAGGAAAGTCAGTTGGTAAACTTACTTGAGGCCCTGCTTCCCAGGCTGGAATCTTTGCTTTCATTCATTAGCTGGCACATTGGCTCAGGACTGCCCTACCCCAAGGTTCAGGGATATGAAGCCCGATTAATTGAGATCAGCCCTTCTGGCCCTTTCATGGATGAAACCAACTGGGAAAAGAGCCGTTCTAACCTGGGGACCATGGTGTCATTCCCTAGTCTACACAGAAACTGCACTCTGAGGGAGAGGATCCTGCTGGACTTTGGTAGCAAAATCTCCTATTCTGAAGAGAAACATTTCGTTGTAAGCGGTTTGCGTCAGTTTTGCCACATTTTCTCAGCTGGCTGTAATGTAGAGCAGTCAGTTGGAAGACTTACTTGAGGCCCTGCTTCCCATGATGGAACTTTGCTTTCATTCCAGAGCTGGTACATTGGCTCAGGACTGCCCTACACCAAGGATTCAGGGATGTTCAACCCGATTAGTTGAGATGAGCCCTTCTGGCTCTTTCATTGATGAAATCAACAGGGAAAAGAGCCGTTCTCACCTGGGGACCATGGTGTCTTTCCCTAGTCTACACAGAAACAACACTCTGAGGGAGAGGAGCTGCTGGCCTTTGGTAGCAAAATCTCCAATTCTGAAGAGAAATATTTCGTTGTAAGCGGGTTGCATCAGCCTTGCTACATTTCCTCAACTGGCTATAAAGGAGGGCAGTCAGTAGGCCTCACCCTTCAAGCCCACGCCAATTTCATAGAGAAAACACCAGGTCTCGGTGTGCTTTCCTGTAGCAAGGAAACTTTGCTTTCATTCCTTAGGTGAGATACTGGCTCAGAACTACCCTACCACAAGGTATCAGGAATGTGCAGTCCGAATAGTTGAGAGCAGCGTTTCTGGGTCTTCCATGGATGAAAGCAACTAGGAAAAGAGCCTTTCTAACCTGGGGACCGTGGTGTCTTTTCCTAGTCTACAGAGAAACAGCACTCTGAGGGAGACGAGCTGCTGGCGTTTTGAAGAAAATCACCTATTCTGAAGAGAAACATTTCATTCTAATCGGGTTTCAACACACTTGCCACATTTTCTCAGCTGGCTATATTGGAGGAAAGTCAGTTGGTAGACTTACTTGAGGCCCTGCTTCCCAGGCTGCAATCTTTGCTTTCATTCATTAGCTGGCACATTGGCTCAGGACTGCCCTACCCCAAGGTTCAAGGATATGCAGCCCGATTAGTTGAGATCAGCCCTTCTGGCTCTTTCTTGGATGAAACCAACTGGGAAAAGAGCCGTTCTAAACTGGGGACCATGGTATCTTTCCCTAGTCTACACAGAAACAGCACTCTGAGGGAGAAGACCTGCTGGACTTTGGTAGCAAAATCTCCTACTCTGAAGAGAAACATTTCGTTGTAAGCGGGTTGAATCAGCCTTGCTACATTTCCTCAACTGGCTATAAAGGAGGGCAGTCAGTAGGTCTCACCCTTCAAGCCCACGCCAATTTCGTAGAGCAAACAACAGGTCTCGGTGTGCTTTCCTGTAGCAAGCAGACTTTGCTTTCATTCCTTAGGTGGAATATTGACTCAGAACTACCCTACCACAAGGATTCAGGAAAGTGCAGCCCGATTAGTTGAGAGCACCCTTTCTGGGTCTTCCATGGATGAAACCAAGTAGGAAAAGAGCCTTTCTAAAATGGGGACCGTGGTGTATTTCCCTAGTCTACACAGAAACAGCACTCTGAGGGAGTCGAGCTGCTGGAGGTTTGAAGCAAATCAACTCTTCTGAAGAGAAACATTTCACTGTAATCGGGTTTCAACACCCTTGCCACATTTTCTCACCTGGCTATAATGGAGGAAAGTCAGTTGGTAAACTTACTTGAGGCCCTGCTTCCCAGGCTGGAATCTTTGCTTTCATTCATTAGCTGGCACATTGGCTCAGGACTGCCCTACTCCAAGGTTCAGGGATATGAAGCCCGATTAATTGAGATCAGCCCTTCTGGCCCTTTCATGGATGAAACCAACTCGAAAAGAGCCGTTCTCACCTGGGGACCATGGTGTCTTTTCCTCGTCTACACAGAAACAGCACTCTGAGGGAGAGGAGCTGCTGGACTTTGGCAGCAAAATCTCCTATTCTGAAGAGAAACATTTCGTTGTAAGCGGTTTGCGTCAGCCTTGCCACATTTTCTCAGCTGGCTGTAATGGAGGGCAGTCAGTTGGAAGACTTACTTGAGGCCCTGCTTCCCATGATGGAACTTTGCTTTCATTCCAGAGCTGGTACATTGGCTTAGGAGTGCCCCACCCCAAGGATTCAGGGATGTTCAACCCGATTAGTTGAGATCAGCCCTTCTGGCTCTTTCATGGATGAAACCAACTGGGAAAAGAGCCGTTCTCACCTGGGGACCATGGTGTCTTTCCCTAGTCTACACAGAAACAGCACTCTGAGGGAGAGGAGCTGCTGGCCTTTGGTAGCAAAATCTCCTATTCTGAAGAGAAACATTTCGTTGTAAGTGGGTTGCATTAGCCTTGCTACATTTCCTCAACTGGCTATAAAGGAGGGCAGTCAGTAGGTCTCACCCTTCAAGCCCACGCCAATTTCGTAGAGCAAACAACAGGTCTCGGTGTGCTTTCCTGTAGCAAGGAAACTTTGCTTTCATTGCTTAGGTGGCATACTGGCTCAGAACTGCCCTACCGCAAGGATTCAGGAATGTGCAGCCCGATTAGTTGAGAGCAGCACTTCTGGCTCTTTCATGGATGAAACCACCTGGGAAAAGAGCTGTTCTAAGCTGGGGACCATGGTTTCTTTCCCTAGTCTACACAGAAACAGCACTCTGAGGGAGAGGACCTGCTGGCCTTTGGTAGCAAAATCTCCTACTCTGAAGAGAAACATTTCGTTGTAAGCGGGTTGCCTCAGCCTTGCTACATTTCCTCAACTGGCTATAAAGGAGGGCAGTCAGTAGGTCTCACCCTTCAAGCCCACGCCAATTTCATAGAGAAAACACCAGGTCTCGGTGTGCTTTCCTGTAGCAAGGAAACTTTGCTTTCATTCCTTAGGTGGCATATTGGCTCAAAACTACCCTACCGCAAGGTATCAGGAATGTGCAGTCCGATTAGTTGAGAGCAGCTTTTCTGGGTCTTCCATGGATGAAAGCAACTAGGAAAAGAGCCTTTCTAACCTGGGGACCGTGGTGTCTTTCCCTAGTCTACACAGAAACAGCACTCTGAGGGAGACGATCTGCTGGCGTTTGGTAGCAAAATTTCCTATTCTGAAGAGAAACATTTCATTGTAATCGGGTTTCAACACCCTTGCCACATTTTCTCAGCTGGCTATAATGGAGGAAAGTCAGTTGGTAAACTTACTTGAGGCCCTGCTTCCCAGGCTGGAATCTTTGCTTTCATTCATTAGCTGGCACATTGGCTCAGGACTGCCCTACCCCGAGGTTCAGGGATATGAAGCCCGATTAATTGAGATCAGCCCTTCTGGCCCTTTCATGGATGAAACCAACTGGGAAAAGAGCCGTTCTAACCTGGGGACCATGGTGTCATTCCCTAGTCTACACAGAAACTGCACTCTGAGGGAGAGGATCCTGCTGGACTTTGGTAGCAAAATCTCCTATTCTGAAGAGAAATATTTCGTTGTAAGCGGGTTGCATCAGCCTTGCTACATTTCCTCAACTGGCTATAAAGGAGGGCAGTCAGTAGGCCTCACCCTTCAAGCCCACACCAATTTCATAGAGAAAACACCAGGTCTCGGTGTGCTTTCCTGTAGCAAGGAAACTTTGCTTTCATTCCTTAGGTGAGATACTGGCTCAGAACTACCCTACCACAAGGTATCAGGAATGTGCAGTCCGAATAGTTGAGAGCAGCGTTTCTGCGTCTTCCATGGATGAAAGCAACTAGGAAAAGAGCCTTTCTAACCTGGGGACCGTGGTGTCTTTTCCTAGTCTACAGAGAAACAGCACTCTGAGGGAGACGAGCTGCTGGCGTTTTGAAGAAAATCACCTATTCTGAAGAGAAACATTTCATTCTAATCGGGTTTCAACACACTTGCCACATTTTCTCAGCTGGCTATATTGGAGGAAAGTCAGTTGGTAGACTTACTTGAGGCCCTGCTTCCCAGGCTGCAATCTTTGCTTTCATTCATTAGGTGGCACATTGGCTCAGGACTGCCCTACCCCAAGGTTCAAGGATATGCAGCCCGATTAGTTTAGATCAGCCCTTCTGGCTCTTTCTTGGATGAAACCAACTGGGAAAAGAGCCGTTCTAAACTGGGGACCATGGTATCTTTCCCTAGTCTACACAGAAACAGCACTCTGAGGGAGAAGACCTGCTGGACTTTGGTAGCAAAATCTCCTACTCTGAAGAGAAACATTTCGTTGTAAGCGGGTTGAATCAGCCTTGCTACATTTCCTCAACTGGCTATAAAGGAGGGCAGTCAGTAGGTCTCACCCTTCAAGCCCACGCCAATTTCGTAGAGCAAACAACAGGTCTCGGTGTGCTTTCCTGTAGCAAGAAGACTTTGCTTTCATTCCTTAGGTGGAATATTGACTCAGAACTACCCTACCACAAGGATTCAGGAAAGTGCAGCCCGATTAGTTGAGAGCACCCTTTCTGGGTCTTCCATGGATGAAACCAAGTAGGAAAAGAGCCTTTCTAAAATGGGGACCGTGGTGTATTTCCCTAGTCTACACAGAAACAGCACTCTGAGGGAGTCGAGCTGCTGGAGGTTTGAAGCAAATCAACTCTTCTGAAGAGAAACATTTCACTGTAATCGGGTTTCAACACCCTTGCCACATTTTCTCACCTGGCTATAATGGAGGAAAGTCAGTTGGTAAACTTACTTGAGGCCCTGCTTCCCAGGCTGGAATCTTTGCTTTCATTCATTAGCTGGCACATTGGCTCAGGACTGCCCTACTCCAAGGTTCAGGGATATGAAGCCCGATTAATTGAGATCAGCCCTTCTGGCCCTTTCATGGATGAAACCAACTCGAAAAGAGCCGTTCTCACATGGGGACCATGGTGTCTTTTCCTCGTCTACACAGAAACAGCATTCTGAGGGAGAGGAGCTGCTGGACTTTGGCAGCAAAATCTCCTATTCTGAAGAGAAACATTTCGTTGTAAGTTAGTTGCATTAGCCTTGCTACATTTCCTCAACTGGCTATAAAGGAGGGCAGTCAGTAGGTCTCACCCTTCAAGCCCACGCCAATTTCGTAGAGCAAACAACAGGTCTCGGTGTGCTTTCCTGTAGCAAGGAAACTTTGCTTTCATTGCTTAGGTGGCATACTGGCTCAGAACTGCCCTACCACAAGGATTCAGGAATGTGCAGCCCAATTAGTTGAGAGCAGCACTTCTGGCTCTTTCATGGATGAAACCACCTGGGAAAAGAGCTGTTCTAAGCTGGGGACCATGGTTTCTTTCCCTAGTCTACACAGAAACAGCACTCTGAGGGAGAGGACCTGCTGGCCTTTGGTAGCAAAATCTCCTACTCTGAAGAGAAACATTTCGTTGTAAGCGGGTTGCCTCAGCCTTGCTACATTTCCTCAACTGGCTATAAAGGAGGGCAGTCAGTAGGTCTCACCCTTCAAGCCCACGCCAATTTCATAGAGAAAACACCAGGTCTCGGTGTGCTTTCCTGTAGCAAGGAAACTTTGCTTTCATTCCTTAGGTGGCATATTGGCTCAAAACTACCCTACCGCAAGGTATCAGGAATGTGCAGTCCGACTAGTTGAGAGCAGCTTTTCTGGGTCTTCCATGGATGAAAGCAACTAGGAAAAGAGCCTTTCTAACCTGGGGACCGTGGTGTCTTTCCCTAGTCTACACAGAAACAGCACTCTGAGGGAGACGATCTGCTGGCGTTTGGTAGCAAAATTTCCTATTCTGAAGAGAAACATTTCATTGTAATCGGGTTTCAACACCCTTGCCACATTTTCTCAGCTGGCTATAATGGAGGAAAGTCAGTTGGTAAACTTACTTGAGGCCCTGCTTCCCAGGCTGGAATCTTTGCTTTCATTCATTAGCTGGCACATTGGCTCAGGACTGCCCTACCCCAAGGTTCAGGGATATGAAGCCCGATTAATTGAGATCAGCCCTTCTGGCCCTTTCATGGATGAAACCAACTGGGAAAAGAGCCGTTCTAACCTGGGGACCATGGTGTCATTCCCTAGTCTACACAGAAACTGCACTCTGAGGGAGAGGATCCTGCTGGACTTTGGTAGCAAAATCTCCTATTCTGAAGAGAAACATTTCGTTGTAAGCGGTTTGCGTCAGTTTTGCCACATTTTCTCAGCTGGCTGTAATGTAGAGCAGTCAGTTGGAAGACTTACTTGAGGCCCTGCTTCCCATGATGGAACTTTGCTTTCATTCCAGAGCTGGTACATTGGCTCAGGACTGCCCTACACCAAGGATTCAGGGATGTTCAACCCGATTAGTTGAGATGAGCCCTTCTGGCTCTTTCATTGATGAAATCAACAGGGAAAAGAGCCGTTCTCACCTGGGGACCATGGTGTCTTTCCCTAGTCTACACAGAAACAACACTCTGAGGGAGAGGAGCTGCTGGCCTTTGGTAGCAAAATCTCCAATTCTGAAGAGAAATATTTCGTTGTAAGCGGGTTGCATCAGCCTTGCTACATTTCCTCAACTGGCTATAAAGGAGGGCAGTCAGTAGGCCTCACCCTTCAAGCCCACGCCAATTTCATAGAGAAAACACCAGGTCTCGGTGTGCTTTCCTGTAGCAAGGAAACTTTGCTTTCATTCCTTAGGTGAGATACTGGCTCAGAACTACCCTACCACAAGGTATCAGGAATGTGCAGTCCGAATAGTTGAGAGCAGCGTTTCTGGGTCTTCCATGGATGAAAGCAACTAGGAAAAGAGCCTTTCTAACCTGGGGACCGTGGTGTCTTTTCCTAGTCTACAGAGAAACAGCACTCTGAGGGAGACGAGCTGCTGGCGTTTTGAAGAAAATCACCTATTCTGAAGAGAAACATTTCATTCTAATCGGGTTTCAACACACTTGCCACATTTTCTCAGCAGGCTATATTGGAGGAAAGTCAGTTGGTAGACTTACTTGAGGCCCTGCTTCCCAGGCTGCAATCTTTGCTTTCATTCATTAGCTGGCACATTGGCTCAGGACTGCCCTACCCCAAGGTTCAGGGATATGAAGCCCGATTAATTGAGATCAGCCCTTCTGGCTCTTTCTTGGATGAAACCAACTGGGAAAAGAGCCGTTCTAACCTGGGGACCATGGTGTCTTTCCCTAGTCTACACAGAAACAGCACTCTGAGGGAGAGGAGCTGCTGGACTTTGGTAGCAAAATCTCCTATTCTGAAGAGAAACATTTCGTTGTAAGCGGTTTGCGTCAGCCTTGCCACATTTTCTCAGCTGGCTGTAATGGAGGTCAGTCAGTTGGAAGACTTACTTGAGGCCCTGCTTCCCACGATGGAACTTTGCTTTCATTCCAGAGCGGGTACATTGGCTCAGGACTGCCCCACCCCAAGGATTCAGGGATGTTCAACCCGATTAGTTGAGATGAGCCCTTCTAGCTCTTTCATGGATGAAACCAACTGGGAAAAGAGCCGTTCTCACCTGGGGACCATGGTGTCTTTCCCTAGTCTACACAGAAACAGCACTCTGAGGGAGAGGAGCTGCTGGCCTTTGGTAGCAAAATCTCCAATTCTGAACAGAAATATTTCGTTGTAAGCGGGTTGCATCAGCCTTGCTACATTTCCTCAACTGGCTATAAAGGAGGGCAGTCATTAGGACTCACCCTTCAAGCCCACGCCAATTTCATAGAGAAAACACCAGGTCTCGGTGTGCCTTCCTGTAGCAAGGAAACTTTGCTTTCATTGATTAGGTGGCATACTGGCTCAGAACTGCCCTACCACAGGGATTCAGGAATGTGCAGCCCGATTAGTTGAGAGCAGCACTTCTGGCTCTTTCATGGATGAAACCACCTGGGAAAAGAGCTGTTCTAAGCTGGGGACCATGGTTTCTTTCCCTAGTCTACACAGAAACAGCACTCTGAGGGAGAGGAGCTGCTGGCCTTTGGTAGCAAAATCTCCTACTCTGAAGAGAAACATTTCGTTGTAAGCGGGTGGCCGCAGCCTTGCTACATTTCCTCAACTGGCTATAAAGGAGGGCAGTCAATAGGCCTCACCCTTCAAGCCCACGCCAATTTCATACAGAAAACACCAGGTCTCGGTGTGCTTTCCTGTAGCAAGGAAACTTTGCTGTCATTCCTTAGGTGGCATATCGGCTCAGAACTACCCTACCCCAAGGATTCAGGAATGTGCAGTCCGATTAGCTGAGAGCAGCGTTTCTGGGTCTTCCATGGATGAAAGCAACTAGGAAAAGAGCCTTTCTAACCTGGGGACCGTGGTGTCTTTCCCTAGTCTACACAGAAACAGCACTCTGAGGGAGACGAGATGCTAGCATTTGGTAGCAAAATCTCCTATTCTGAATAGTAATATTTAATTGTAAGCGGGTTGCCTCAGCCTTGCCACATTTTCTCAACTGGCAATAAAGGAGGGCAGTCAGTCAGCCTCACACTTTAAACCCACGCCTATTTCATAGAGAAAACACCAGGTCTCGGTGTGCCTTCCTGTAGCAAGGAAACTTTGCTTTCATTCCTTAGGTGGCATATTGCCTCAGATCTACTCTACCCCAAGGATTCAGGAAAGTGCAGCCCGATTAGTTGAGAGCAGCCTTTCTGGGTCTTCCATGCATGAAAACAACTAGGAAAAGAGCCTTTCTAAAATGGGGACCGTGGTGTCTTTCCCTAGTCTACACAGAAACAGCACTCTGAGGGAGACGAGCTGCTGGCGTTTTGAAGCAAATCACCTATTCTGAAGAGAAACATTTCATTGTAACCGGGTTTCAACACACTTGCCACATTTTCTCAGCTGGCTATAATGGAGGAAAGTCAGTTGGTAGACTGACTTGAGGCCCTGCTTCCCAGGCTGCAATCTTTGCTTTCATTCATTAGCTGGCACATTGGCTCAGGACTGCCCTACCCCAAGGTTCAAGGATATGCAGCCCGATTAGTTGAGATCAGCCCTTCTGGCTCTTACTTGGATGAAACCAACTGGGAAAAGAGCCGTTCTAAACTGGGGACCATGGTATCTTTCCCTAGTCTACACAGAAACAGCACTCTGAGTGAGAGGAGCTGCTGGCGTTTGGTAGCAAAATCTCCTATTCTGAAGAGAAACATTTTGTTGTAAGCGGGTTGCGTCAGCCTTGCCACATTTTCTCAGCTGGCTATAATGGAGGGCAGTCATTTGGCAGATTTTCTTGACGCCGTGCTTCCCAGGCTGGAAACTTCGCTTTCATTCCAGAGCTGGCACATTGGCTCAGGACTGCCCTACCCCAAGGATTCCGGAATGTGCAGCCCGATTAGTTGAGAGCAGCACTTCTGGCTCTTTCATGAATGAAACCCACTGGGAAAACAGCCGTTCTCACCTGGGGACCATGGTGTCTTTCCCTTGTCTACACAGAAACAGCACTCTGAGGGAGATGAGCTGCTGGCGTTTGGTAGCAAAATTTCCTATTCTGAAGAGAAACATTTCATTGTAACCGGGTTTCAACACCCTTGCCACATTTTCTCAGCTGGCTATAATGGAGGAAAGTCAGTTGGTAGACTTACTTGAGGCCCTGCTTCCCAGGCTGGATTCTTTGCTTTCATTCATTAGCTGGCACATTGGCTCAGGACTGCCCTACTCCAAGGTTCAGGGATATGAAGCCCGATTAATTGAGATCAGCCCTTCTGGCTCTTTCTTGGATGAAACCAACTGGGAAAAGAGCCGTTCTCACCTGGGGACCATGATGTCTTTCCCTAGTCTACACAGAAACAGCACTCTGAGGGAGAGGAGCTGCTGGCCTTTGGTAGCAAAATCTCCTATTCTGAAGAGAAACATTTCGTTGTAAGCGGGTTGCATCAGCCTTGCTACATTTCCTCAACTGGCTATAAAGGAGGGCAGTCAGTAGGTCTCACCCTTCAAGCCCACGCCAATTTCGTAGAGCAAACAACAGGTCTCGGTGTGCTTTCCTGTAGCAAGGAAACTTTGCTTTCATTGCTTAGGTGGCATACTGGCTCAGAACTGCCCTACCGCAAGGATTCAGGAATGTGCAGCCCGATTATTTGAGAGCAGCACTTCTGGCTCTTTCATGGATGAAACCACCTGGGAAAAGACCTCTTCTAAGCTGGGGACCATGGTGTCTTTCCCTAGTCTACACAGAAACAGCACTCTGAGGGAGAGGACCTGCTGGCCTTTGGTAGCAAAATCTCCTACTCTGAAGAGAAACATTTCGTTGTAAGCGGGATGCAACAGCCTTGCTACATTTCCTCAACTGGCTATAAAGGAGGGCAGTCAGTAGGTCTCACCCTTCAAGCCCACGCCAATTTCATAGAGAAAACAAGAGGTCTCGGTGTGCTTTCCTGTAGCAAGGAAACTTTGCTTTCATTCCTTAGGTGGCATATTGGCTCAGAACTACCCTACCGCAAGGTATCAGGAATGTGCAGTCCGATTAGTTGAGAGCAGCTTTTCTGGGTCTTCCATGGATGAAAGCAACTAGGAAAAGAGCCTTTCTAACCTGGGGACCGTGGTGTCTTTCCCTAGTCTACACAGAAACAGCACTCTGAGGGAGACGAGCTGCTGGCGTTTGGTAGCAAAATTTCCTATTCTGAAGAGAAACATTTCATTGTAACCGGGTTTCAACACCCTTGCCACATATTCTCAGCTGGCTATAATGGAGGAAAGTCAGTTGGTAAACTTACTTGAGTCCCTGCTTCCCAGGCTGGAATCTTTGCTTTCATTCATTAGCTGGCACATTGGCTCAGGACTGCTCTACTCCAAGGTTCAGGGATATGAAGCCCGATTAATTGAGATCAGCCCTTCTGGCCCTTTCATGGATGAAACCAACTGGGAAAAGAGCCGTTCTAACCTGGGGACCATGGTGTCTTTCCCTAGTCTACACAGAAACTGCACTCTGAGGGAGAGGATCCTGCTGGACTTTGGTAGCAAAATCTCCTATTCTGAAGAGAAACATTTCGTTGTAAGCGGTTTGCGTCAGTTTTGCCACATTTTCTCAGCTGGCTGTAATGTAGGGCAGTCAGTTGGTAGACTTACTTGAGGCCCTGCTTCCCATGATGGAACTTTGCTTTCATTCCAGAGCTGGTACATTGGCTCAGGACTGCCCTACAGAAGGATTCAGGGATGTTCAACCCGATTAGTTGAGATGAGCCCTTCTGGCTCTTTCATTGATGAAATCAACTGGGAAAAGAGCCGTTCTCACCTGGGGACCATGGTGTCTTTCCCTAGTCTACACAGAAACAACACTCTGAGGGAGAGGAGCTGCTGGCCTTTCGTAGCAAAATCTCCAATTCTGAAGAGAAATATTTCGTTGTAAGCTGGTTGCATCAGCCTTGCTACATTTCCTCAACTGGCTATAAAGGAGGGCAGTCAGTAGGCCTCACCCTTCAAGCTCACGCCAATTTCATACAGAAAACACCAGGTCTAGGTGTGCTTTCCTGTAGCAAGGAAACTTTGCTTTCATTCCTTAGGTGAGATACTGGCTCAGAACTACCCTACCACAAGGTATCAGGAATGTGCAGTCTGAATAGTTGAGAGCAGCGTTTCTGGGTCTTCCATGCATGAAAGCAACTAGGAAAAGAGCCTTTCTAACCTGGGGACCGTGGTGTCTTTTCCTAGTCTACACAGAAACAGCACTCTGAGGGAGACGAGCTGCTGGCGTTTTGAAGCAAATCACCTATTCTGAAGAGAAACATTTCATTGTAATCGGGTTTCAACACACTTGCCACATTTTCTCAGCTGGCTATAATGGAGGAAAGTCAGTTGGTAGACTTACTTGAGGCCCTGCTTCCCAGGCTGCAATCTTTGCTTTCATTCATTGGCTGGCATATTGGCTAAGGACTGCCCTACCCCAAGGTTCAAGGATATGCAGCCCGATTAGTTGATATCAGCCCTTCTGGCTCTTTCTTGGATGAAACCAACTGGGAAAACAGCCGTTCTAAACTGGGGACCATGGTATCTTTCCCTAGTCTACACAGAAACAGCACTCTGAGTGAGAGGAGCTGCTGGCGTTTGGTAGCAAAATCTCCTATTCTGAAGAGAAACATTTTGTTGTAAGCGGGTTGCGTCAGCCTTGCCACATTTTCTCAGCTGGCTATCATGGAGGGCAGTCAGTTGGCAGATTTTCTTGACGCCATGCTTCCCAGGCTGGAAACTTCGCTTTCATTCCAGAGATGGCACATTGGCTCAGGACTGCCCTACCCCAAGGATTCCAGGATATGCAGCCCGATTAGTTTAGGTCAGCAGTTCTGGCTCTTTCTTGGATGAAACCAACTGGGAAAAGAGCCGTTCTTACCTGGGGACCATGGTGTCTTTCCCTAGTCTACACAGAAACAGCACTCTGAGGGAGAGGAGCTGCTGGCCTTTGGTAGCAAAATCTCCTACTCTGAAGAGAAACATTTCGTTGTAAGCGGGTGGCCGCAGCCTTGCTACATTTTCTCAACTGGCTATAAAGGAGGGCATTCAGTCAGCCTCACACTTCAAACCCACGCCTATTTCATAGAGAAAACACCAGGTCTCGGTGTGCCTTCCGGTAGCAAGGAAACTTTGCTTTCATTCCTTAGGTGGCATATTGGCTCAGAACTACTCTACCCCAGGGATTCAGGAAAGTGCAGCCCGATTAGTTGAGAGCAGCCTTTCTGGGTCTTCCATGCATGAAACCAACTAGGAAAAGAGCCTTTCTAAAATGGGGACCGTGGTGTCTTTCCCTAGTCTACACAGAAAGAGCACTATGAGGGAGACGAGCTGCTGGCGTTTTGAAGCAAATCACCTCTTCTGAAGAGAAACATTTCACTGTAATCGGGTTTCAACACCCTTGCCACATTTTCTCAGCTGGCTATAATGGAGGAAAGTCAGTTGGTAGACTTACTTGAGGCCCTGCTTCCCAGGCTGGATTCTTTGCTTTCATTCATTAGCTGGCACATTGGCTCAGGACTGCCCTACTCCAAGGTTCAGGGATATGAAGCCCGATTAATTGAGATCAGCCCTTCTGGCTCTTTCTTGGATGAAACCAACTGGGAAAAGAGCCGTTCTCACCTGGGGACCATGGTGTCTTTCCCTAGTCTACACAGAAACAGCACTCTGAGGGAGAGGAGCTGCTGGCCTTTGGTAGCAAAATCTCCTATTCTGAAGAGAAACATTTCGTTGTAAGCGGGTTGCATCAGCCTTGCTACATTTCCTCAACTGGCTATAAAGGAGGGCAGTCAGTAGGTCTCACCCTTCAAGCCCACGCCAATTTCGTAGAGCAAACAACAGGTCTCGGTGTGCTTTCCTGTAGCAAGGAAACTTTGCTTTCATTGCTTAGGTGGCATACTGGCTCAGAACTGCCCTACCGCAAGGATTCAGGAATGTGCAGCCCGATTAGTTGAGAGCAGCACTTCTGGCTCTTTCATGGATGAAACCACCTGGGAAAAGACCTCTTCTATGCTGGGGACCATGGTGTCTTTCCCTAGTCTACACAGAAACAGCACTCTGAGGGAGAGGACCTGCTGGCCTTTGGTAGCAAAATCTCCTACTCTGAAGAGAAACATTTCGTTGTAAGCGGGATGCATCAGCCTTGCTACATTTCCTCAACTGGCTATAAAGGAGGACAGTCAGTAGGTCTCACCCTTCAAGCCCACGCCAATTTCATAGAGAAAACAAGAGGTCTCGGTGTGCTTTCCTGTAGCAAGGAAACTTTGCTTTCATTCCTTAGGTGGCTTATTGGCTCAGAACTACCCTACCGCAAGGTATCAGGAATGTGCAGTCCGATTAGTTGAGAGCAGCTTTTCTGGGTCTTCCATGGATGAAAGCAACTAGGAAAAGAGCCTTTCTAACCTGGGGACCGTGGTGTCTTTCCCTAGTCTACACAGAAACAGCACTCTGAGGGAGACGAGCTGCTGGCGTTTGGTAGCAAAATTTCCTATTCTGAAGAGAAACATTTCATTGTAACCGGGTTTCAACACCCTTGCCACATATTCTCAGCTGGCTATAATGGAGGACAGTCAGTTGGTAAACTTACTTGAGTCCCTGCTTCCCAGGCTGGAATCTTTGCTTTCATTCATTAGCTGGCACATTGGCTCAGGACTGCCCTACCCCAAGGATACAGGGTTGTGCAGCCCGATTAGTTGAGATAAGCCTTTCTCACTCAGTCATGGATGAAACCAACTGGGAAAGCAGCCGTTCAAAACTGGGGACCATGGTATCTTTCCCTAGTCTACACAGAAACAGCACTCTGAGTGAGAGGAGCTGCTGGGGTTTGGTAGCAAAATCTCCTATTCTGAAGAGAAACATTTTGTTGTAAGCGGGTTGCGTCAGCCTTGCCACATTTTCTCAGCTGGCTATCATGGAGGGCAGTCAGTTGGCAGATTTTCTTGACACCATGCTTCCCAGGCTGGAAACTTCGCTTTCATTCCAGAGATGGCACATTGGCTCAGGACTGCCCTACCCCAAGGATTCCAGGATATGCAGCCCGATTAGTTTAGGTCAGCAGTTCTGTCTCTTTCTTGGATGAAACCAACTGGGAAAAGAGCCGTTCTTACCTGGGGACCATGGTGTCTTTCCCTAGTCTACACAGAAACAGCACTCTGAGGGAGAGGAGCTGCTGGCCTTTGGTAGCAAAATCTCCTACTCTGAAGAGAAACATTTCGTTGTAAGCGGGTGGCCGCAGCCTTGCTACATTTTCTCAACTGGCTATAAAGGAGGGCAATCAGTCAGCCTCACACTTCAAACCCACGCCTATTTCATAGAGAAAACACCAGGTCTCGGTGTGCCTTCCGGTAGCAAGGAAACTTTGCTTTCATTCCTTAGGTGGCATATTGGCTCAGAACTACTCTACCCCAAGGAGTCAGGAAAGTGCAGCCCGATTAGTTGAGAGCAGCCTTTCTGGGTCTTCAATGCATGAAACCAACTAGGAAAAGAGACTTTCTAAAATGGGGACCGTGGTGTCTTTCCCTAGTCTACACAGAAAGAGCACTATGAGGCAGACGAACTGCTGGCGTTTTGAAGCAAATCACCTCTTCTGAAGAGAAACATTTCACTGTAATCGGGTTTCAACACACTTGCCACATTTTCTCAGCTGGCTATAATGGAGGAAAGTCAGTTGGTAGACTTACTTGAGGCCCTGCTTCCCAGGCTGCAATCTTTGCTTTCATTCATCAGCTGGCACATTGGCTCAGGACTGCCCTACTCCAAGGTTCAAGTATATGCAGCCCGATTAGATGAGATCAACCCTTCTGGCTCTTTCTTGGATGAAACCAACTGGGAAAAGAGACGTTCTCACCTGGGGACCATGGTGTCTTTTCCTCGTCTACACAGAAACAGCACTCTGAGGGAGAGGAGCTGCTGGACTTTGGTAGCAAAATCTCCTATTCTGAAGAGATACATTTCGTTGTAAGCGGTTTGCGTCAGCCTTGCCACATTTTCTCAGCTGGCTGTAATGGAGGGCAGTCAGTTGGAAGTCTTACTTGAGGCCCTGCTTCCCATGATGGAACTTTGCTTTCATTCCAGAGCTGGTACATTGGCTCAGGACTGTCCCACCCCAAGGATTCAGGGATGTTCCACCCGATTATTTGAGATCAGCCCTTCTGGCTCTTTCATGGATGAAACCAACTGGGAAAAGAGCCGTTCTCACCTGGGGACCATGGTGTCTTTCCGTAGTCTACACAGAAACAGCACTCTGAGGGAGAGGAGCTGCTGACCTTTGGTAGCAAAATCTCCTATTCTGAAGACAAACATTTCGTTGTAAGCGGGTTGCATCAGCCTTGCTACATTTCCTCAACTGGCTATAAAGGAGGGCAGTCAGTAGGCCTCACCCTTCAAGCCCATGCCAATTTCATAGAGAAAACACGAGGTCTCGGTGTGCTTTCCTGTAGCAAGGAAACTTTGCTTTCATTCCTTAGGTGGCATAATGGCTCAGAACTACCGTACCGCAAGGTATCAGGAATGTGCAGTCCGATTAGTTGAGAGCAGCGTTTCTGGGTCTTCCATGGATGAAAGCAACTAGGAAAAGAGCCTTTCTAACCTGGGGACCGTGGTGTCTTTCCCTAGTCTACACAGAAAAATCACTCTGAGGGAGACCAGCTGCTGGCGTTTGGTAGCAAAATTTCCTATTCTGAAGAGAAACATTTCATTGTAATCGGGTTTCAACACCCTTGCCACATTTTCTCAGCTGGCTATAAAGGAGGAAAGTCAGTTGGTAGACTTACTTGAGGCCCTGCTTCCCAGGCTGGAATCTTTGCTTTCATTCATTAGCTGGCAAATTGGCTCGGGACTGCCCTACTCCAAGGTTCAGGGATATGAAGCCCCATTAATTGAGATCAGCCCTTCTGGCTCTTTCCTGGATGAAACCAACTGGGAAAAGAGCCGTTCTAAACTGGGGACTACGGTGTCTTTCCCTAGTCTACTCAGAAACAGTACTCTGAGGGAGCGGAGCTGCTGGACTTTGGTAGCAAAATCTCCTATTCTGAAGAGAAACATTTCGTTGTAAGCGGTATGCGTCAGCCTTGCCACATTTTCTCAGCTGGCTGTAATGGAGGGCATTCAGTTGGAAGACTTACTTGAGGCCCTGCTTCCCACGATGGAACTTTGCTTTCATTCCAGAGCGGGTACATTGGCTCAGGACTGCCCCACCCCAAGGATTCAGGGATGTTCAACCCGATTAGTTGAGATGAGCCCTTCTAGCTCTTTCATGGATGAAACCAACTGGGAAAAGAGCCGTTCTCACCTGGGGACCATGGTGTCTTTCCCTAGTCTACACAGAAACAGCACTCTGAGGGAGAGGAGCTGCTGGCCTTTGGTAGCAAAATCTCCAATTCTGAACAGAAATATTTCGTTGTAAGCGGGTTGCATCAGCCTTGCTACATTTCCTCAACTGGCTATAAAGGAGGGCAGTCATTAGGACTCACCCTTCAAGCCCACGCCAATTTCATAGAGAAAACACCAGGTCTCGGTGTGCCTTCCTGTAGCAAGGAAACTTTGCTTTCATTGATTAGGTGGCATACTGGCTCAGAACTGCCCTACCACAGGGATTCAGGAATATGCAGCCCGATTAGTTGAGAGCAGCATTTCTGGCTCTTTCATGGATGAAACCAACTGGGAAAAGAGCCGTTCTCACCTGGGGAACATGGTGTCTTTCCCTTGTCTACCCAGAAACAGCTCTCTGAGAGAGAGGAGCTGCTGGCCTTTGGTAGCAAAATCTCCTATTCTGAAGAGAAACATTTCGTTGTAAACGGGTTGCATCAGCCTTGCTACATTTCCTCAACTGGCTATAAAGGAGGACAGTCAGTAGGTCTCACCCTTCAAGCCCACGCCAATTTCATAGAGAAAACACCAGGTCTCGGTGTGCCTTCCGGTAGCAAGGAAACTTTGCTTTCATTCCTTAGGTGGCATATTGGCTCAGAACTACTCTACCCCAAGGATTCAGGAAAGTGCAGCCCGATTAGTTGAGAGCAGCCTTTCTGGGTCTTCCATGGATGAAACCAAGTAGGAAAAGAGCCTTTCTAAAATGGGGACCGTGTTGTCTTTCCCTAGTCTAAACAGAAACAGCACTCTGAGGGAGACGAGCTGCTGGCGTTTTGAAGCAAATCACCTATTCTGAAGAGAAACATTTCATTGTAATCGGGTTTCAACACACTTGCCACATTTTCTCAGCTGGCTATATTGGAGGAAAGTCAGTTGGTAGACTTACTTGAGGCCCTGCTTCCCAGGCTGCAATCTTTGCTTTCATTCATTAGCTGGCACATTGGCTCAGGACTGCCCTACACCAAGGTTCAAGGATATGCAGCCCGATTAGTTGAGATCAGCCCTTCTGGCTCTTTCTTGGATGAAACCAACTGGGAAAAGAGCCGTTCTCACCTGGGGACCATGGTGTCTTTCCCTAGTCTACACAGAACCAGCACTCTGAGGGAGAGGAGCTGCTGGCGTTTGGTAGCCAAATCTCCTATTCTGAAGGGAAACATTTTGTTGTAAGCGGGTTGCGTCAGCCTTGCCACATTTTCTCAGCTGGCTATAATGGAGGGCAGTCAGTTGGCAGATCTTCTTGAGGGCCTGCTTCTCAGGCTGGAAACTTCGCTTTCATTGCACAGCTGGCACATTGGCTCAGGACTGCCCCACCCCAAGGATTCAGGGATATGCAGCCCGATTAGTTGAGGTCAGCCCTTCTGGCTCTTTCTTGGATGAAACCAACTGGGAAAAGAGCCGTTCTCACCTGGGGACCATGGTGTCTTTCCCTAGTCTACACAGAAACAGCACTCTGAGGGAGAGGAGCTGCTGGACTTTGGTAGCAAAATCTCCTACTCTGAAGAGAAACATTTCGTTGTAAGCGGTTTGCGTCAGGCTTGCCACATTTTCTCAGCTGGCTGTAATGGAGGTCAGTCAGTTGGAAGACTTACTTGAGGCCCTGCTTCCCATGATGGAACTTTGCTTTCATTCCAGAGCTGGTACATTGGCTCAGGACTGCCCCACCCCAAGGATTCAGGGATGTTCAACCCGATTAGTTGAGATCAGCGCTTCTGGCTCTTTCATTGATGAAACCAAGTGGGAAAAGAGCCGTTCTCACCTAGGGACCATGGTGTCTTTCCCTAGTCTACACAGAAACAACACTCTGAGGGAGAGGAGCTGCTGGCCTTTGGTAGCAAAATCTCCAATTCTGAAGAGAAATATTTCGTTGTAAGCTGGTTGCATCAGCCTTGCTACATTTCCTCAACTGGCTATAAAGGAGGGCAGTCAGTAGGCCTCACCCTTCAAGCCCACGCCAATTTCATAGAGAAAACACCAGGTCTCGGTGTGCCTTCCTGTAGCAAGGAAACTTTGCTTTCATTCCTTAAGTGATATACTGGCTCAGAACTACCCTACCGCAAGGTATCAGGAATGTGCAGTCCGATTAGTTGAGAGCAGCGTTTCTGGGTCTTCCATGGATGAAAGCAACTAGGAAAAGAGCCTTTCTAACCTGGGGACTGTGGTGTCTTTCCCTAGTCTACGCAGAAACAGCACTCTGAGGGAGACGAGATGCTAGCATTTGGTAGCAAAATCTCCTATTCTGAAGAGTAATATTTCGTTGTAAGCGGGTTGCCTCAGCCTTGCCACATTTTCTCAACTGGCTATAAAGGAGGGCAGTCAGTCAGCCTCACCCTTCAAACCCACGCCTATTTCATAGAGAAAACACCAGGTCTCGGTGTGCCTTCCTGTAGCAAGGAAACTTTGCTTTCATTCCTTAGGTGGCATATTGGCTCAGAACTAACCTACCCCAAGGATTCAGGAATGTGCAGCCCGATTAGTTGAGAGCAGCCTTTCTGGGTCTTCCATGGATGAAACCAAGTAGGAAAAGAGCGTTTCTAAAATGGGGACCGTGGTGTCTTTCCCTAGTCTACACAGAAACAGCACTCTGAGGGAGACGAGCTGCTGGCGTTTTGAAGCAAATCACCTATTCTGAAGAGAAACATTTCATTGTAATCGGGTTTCAACACACTTGCCACATTTTCTCAGCTGGCTATATTGGAGGAAAGTCAGTTGGTAGACTTACTTGAGGCCCTGCTTCCCAGGCTGCAATCTTTGCTTTCATTCATTAGCTGGCACATTGGCTCAGGACTGCCCTACCCCAAGGTTCAAGGATATGCAGCCCGATTAGTTGAGATCAGCCCTTCTGGCTCTTTCTTGGATGAAACCAACTGGGAAAAGAGCCGTTTTCACCTGGGGACCATGGTGTCTTTCCCTAGTCTACACAGAAACAGCACTCTGAGGGAGAGGAGCTGCTGGCCTTTGGTAGCAAAATCTCCTACTCTGAATAGAAACATTTCGTTGTAAGCGGGTTGCATCAGCCTTGCTACATTTCCTCAACTGGCTATAAAGGAGGGCATTCAGTAGGTCTCACCCTTCAAGCCCACGCCAATTTCATAGAGAAAACACCAGGTCTCGGTGTGCTCTCCTGTAGCAAGGAAACTTTGCTTTCATTCCTTAGGTGGCATATTGGCTCAGAATTACCCTACTGCAAGGTATCAGGAATGTGCAGTCCGATTAGTTGAGAGCAGCGTTTTTTGGTCTTCCATGGATGAAAGCAACTAGGAAAAGAGCCTTTCTAACCTGGGGACCATGGGGTCTTTCCCTTGTCTACACAGAAACAGCACTCTGAGGGAGAGGAGCTGCTGGACTTTGGTAGCAATATCTCCTATTCTGAAAAGAAACATTTCGTTGTAAGCGGTTTGCGTCAGCCTTGCCACATTTTCTCAGCTGGCTGTAATGGAGGGCAGTCAGTTGGAAGACTTACTTGAGGCCCTGCTTCCCATGATGGAACTTTTCTATCATTGCAGAGCTGGTATATTGGCTCAGGACTGCCCCACCCCAAGGATTCAGGGATGTTCAACCTGATTAGTTGAGATCAGCCCTTCTGGCTCTTTCATGGATGAAACCAACTGGGAAAAGAGCCGTTCTCACCTGGGGACCATGGTGTCTTTCCGTAGTCTACACAGAAACAGCACTCTGAGGGAGAGGAGCTGCTGAACTTTGTAGCAAAATCTCCTATTCTGAAGAGAAATATTTCGTTGTAAGCTGGTTGCATCAGCCTTGCTACATTTCCTCAACTGGCTATAAAGGAGGGCAGTCAGTAGGCCTCACCCTTCAAGACCACGCCAATTTCATAGAGAAAACACGAGGTCTCGGTGTGCTTTCCTGTAGCAAGGAAACTTTGCTTTCATTGCTTAGGTGGCATACTGGCTCAGAACTGCCCTACCACAAGGATTCAGGAATGTGCAGCCCGATTAGTTGAGAGCAGCACTTCTGGCTCTTTCATGGATGAAACCAACTGGGAAAAGAGCCGTTCTCACCTGGGGAACATGGTGTCTTTCCCTTGTCTACCCAGAAACAGCTCTCTGAGAGAGAGGAGCTGCTGGCCTTTGGTAGCAAAATCTCCAATTCTGAAGAGAAATATTTCGTTGTAAGCGGGTTGCATCAGCCTTGCTACATTTCCTCAACTGGCTATTAAGGAGGGCAGTCAGTAGGACTCACCCTTCAAGCCCACGCCAATTTCATACAGAAAACACCAGGTCTCGGTGTGCTTTCCTGTAGCAAGGAAACTGTGCTTTCATTCCTTAGGTGGCATATTGGCTCAGAACTACCCTACTCCAAGGATTCAGGAATGTGCAGTCCGATTAGTTGAGAGCAGCGTTTCTGGGTCTTCCATGGATGAAAGCACCTAGGAAAAGAGCCTTTCTAACCTGGGGACCGTGGTGACTTTCCCTAGTCTACACAGAAACAGCACTCTGAGGGAGACGAGATGCTAGCATTTGGTAGCAAAATCTCCTATTCTGAATAGTAATATTTCGTTGTAAGCGGGTTGCCTCAGCCTTGCCACATTTTCTCAACTGGCTATAAAGGAGGGCAGTCAGTCAGCCTCAGCCTTCAAACCCACGCCTATTTCATAGAGAAAACACCAAGTCTCGGTTTGCCTTCCGGTAGCAAGGAAACTTTGCTTTCATTCCTTAGGTGGCATATTGGCTCAGAACTACCCTACCCCAAGGATTCAGGAAAGTGCAGCCCGATTAGTTGAGAGCAGCCTTTCTGGGTCTTCCATGGATGTAACCACGTAGGAAAAGAGCCTTTCTAAAATGGGGACCGTGGTGTCTTTCCCTAGTCTACACAGAAACAGCACTCTGATGGAGACGGGATGCTAACATTTGGTAGCAAAATATCCTATTCTGAAGAGTAATATTTCGTTGTAAGCGGGTTGCCTCAGCCTTGCCACATATTCTCAACTGGCTATAAAGGAGGGCAGTCAGTCGGCCTCACCCTTCAAACCCACGCCTATTTCATAGAGAAAACACCAGGTCTCGGTGTGCCTTCCTGTAGCAAGGAAACTTTGCTTTCCTTCCTTAGGTGGCATATTGGCTCAGAACTACTCTACCCCAACGATTCAGGAAAGTGCAGCCCGATTAGTTGAGAGCAGCCTTTCTGGGTCTTCCATGGATGAAACCAAGTAGGAAAAGAGCCTTTCTAAAATGGGGACCGTGGTGTCTTTCCCTAGTCTACACAGAAACAGCACTCTGAGGGAGACGAGCTGCTGGCGTTTTGAAGCAATCACCTATTCTGAAGAAAAACATTTCATTGTAATCGGGTTTCAACACACTTGCCACATTTTCTCAGCTGGCTATATTGGAGGAAAGTCAGTTGGTAGACTTACTTGAGGCCCTGCTTCCCAGGCTGCAATCTTTGCTTTCATTCATTAGCTGGCACATTGGCTCAGGACTGCCCTACCCCAAGGTTCAAGGATATGCAGCCCGATTAGTTGAGATCAGCCTTTCTGGCTCTTTCTTGGATGAAACCAACTAGGAAAAGAGCCGTTTTAAACTGGGGACCATGGTATCTTTCCCTAGTCTACACAGAAACAGCACTCTGAGTGAGAGGAGCTGCTGGCATTTGGTAGCAAAATCTCCTATTCTGAACAGAAACATTTTGTTGTAAGCGGGTTGTGTCAGCCTTGCCACATTTTCTCAGCTGGCTATAATGGAGGGCAGTCAGTTGGAAGACTTACTTGAGGCCCTGCTTCCCATGATGGAACTTTGCTTTTATTCCAGAGCTGGTACATTGGCTCAGGACTGCCCCACCCCAAGGATTCAGGGATGTTCAACCCGATTAGTTGAGATCAGCCCTTCTGGCTCTTTCATGGATGAAACCAACTGGGAAAAGAGCCGTTCTCACCTGGGGACCATGGTGTCTTTCCCTCGTCTACACAGAAACAGCACTCTGACGGAGAGGAGCTGCTGGCTTTTGGTAGCAAAATCTCCTACTCTGAAGAGAAACATTTCGTTGTAAGCGGGTGGCCGCAGCCTTGGTACATTTCCTCAACTGGCTATAAAGGAGGGCAGTCAGTAGGCCTCACCCTTCAAGCCAATGCCAATTTCATAGAGAAAACACCAGGTCTCGGTGTGCTTTCCTGTAGCAAGGAAACTTTGCTTTCATTCCTTTGGTGGAATATTGGCTCAGAATTACCCTACTGCAAGATATCAGGAATGTGCAGTCCGATTAGTTGAGAGCAGCGTTTTTGGGTCTTCCATGGATGAAAGCAACTAGGAAAAGAGCCTTTCTAACCTGGGGACCATGGTGTCTTTCCCTTGTCTACACAGAAACAGCACTCTGAGGGAGACGAGCTGCTGGCGTTTGGTAGCAAAATTTCCTATTCTGAAGAGAAACATTTCATTGTAATCGGGTTTCAACACCCTTGCCACATTTTCTCAGCTGGCTATAATGGAGGAAAGTCAGTTGGTAGACTTACTTGAGGCCCTGCTTCCCAGGCTGGAATCTTTGCTTTCATTCATTAGCTGGCACATTGGCTCAGGACTGCCCCACTCCAAGGTTCAGGGATATGAAGCCCGATTAATTGAGATCAGCCCTTCTGGCTCTTTCTTGGATGAAACCAACTGGGAAAAGAGCCGTTCTAACCTGGGGACCATGGTGTCTTTCCCTAGTCTACACAGAAACAGCACTCTGAGGGAGAGGAGCTGCTGGACTTTGGTAGCAAAATCTCCTATTCTGAAGAGAAACATTTCGTTGTAAGCGGTTTGCGTCAGCCTTGCCACATTTTCTCAGCTGGCTGTAATGGAGGGCAGTCAGTTGGAAGACTTACTTGAGGCCCTGCTTCCCATGATGGAACTTTGCTTTCATTCCAGAGCGGGTACATTGGCTCAGGACTGCCCCACCGCAAGGATTCAGGGATGTTCAACCTGATTAGTTGAGATCAGCGCTTCTGGCTCTTTCATTGATGAAACCAAGTGGGAAAAGAGCCGTTCTCACCTAGGGACCATGGTGTCTTTCCCAAGTCTACACAGAAACAACACTCTGAGGGAGAGGAGCTGCTGGCCTTTGGTAGCAAAATCTCCAATTCTGAAGAGAAATATTTCGTTGTAAGCTGGTTGCATCAGCCTTGCTACATTTCCTCAACTGGCTATAAAGGAGGGCAGTCATTAGGACTCACCCTTCAAGCCCACGCCAATTTCATAGAGAAAACACCAGGTCTCGGTGTGCCTTTCGGTAGCAAGGAAACTTTGCTTTCATTCCTTAGGTGGCATATTGGCTCAGAACTACTCTACCCCAAGGATTCAGGAAAGTGCAGCCCGATTAGTTGAGAGCAACCTTTCTGGGTCTTCCATGGATGAAACCAAGTAGGAAAAGAGCCTTTCTAAAATGGGGACCGTGTTGTCTTTCCCTAGTCTACACAGAAACAGCACTCTGAGGGAGACGAGCTGCTGGCGTTTTGAAGCAAATCACCTATTCTGAAGAGAAACATTTCATTGTAATCGGGTTTCAACACACTTGCCACATTTTCTCAGCTGGCTATATTGGAGGAAAGTCAGTTGGTAGACTTACTTGAGGCCCTGCTTCCCAGGCTGCAATCTTTGCTTTCATTCATTAGCTGGCACATTGGCTCAGGACTGCCCTACACCAAGGTTCAAGGATATGCAGCCCGATTAGTTGAGATCAGCCCTTCTGGCTCTTTCTTGGATGAAACCAACTGGGAAAAGAGCCGTTCTCACCTGGGGACCATGGTGTCTTTCCCTAGTCTACACAGAAACAGCACTCTGAGGGAGAGGAGCTGCTGGCGTTTGGTAGCAAAATCTCCTATTCTGAAGGGAAACATTTTGTTGTAAGCGGGTTGCGTCAGCCTTGCCACATTTTCTCAGCTGGCTATAATGGAGGGCAGTCAGTTGGCAGATCTTCTTGAGGGCCTGCTTCTCAGGCTGGAAACTTCGCTTTCATTGCAGAGCTGGCACATTGGCTCAGGACTGCCCCAACCCAAGGATTCAGGGATATGCAGCCCGATTAGTTGAGGTCAGCCCTTCTGGCTCTTTCTTGGATGAAACCAACTGGGCAAAGAGCCGTTCTCACCTGGGGACCATGGTGTCTTTCCCTAGTCTACACAGAAACAGCACTCTGAGGGAGAGGAGCTGCTGACCTTTGGTAGCAAAATCTCCTACTCTGAAGAGAAACATTTCGTTGTAAGCGGGTTGCATCACCCTTGGTACATTTCCTCAACTGGCTATAAAGGAGGGCAGTCACTAGGCCTCACCCTTCAAGCCCACGCCAATTTCATAGAGAAAACACCAGGTCTCGGTGTGCTTTCCTGTAGCAAGGAAACTTTGCTTTCATTACTTAGGCGACATACCGGCTCAGAACTACCCTACCGCAAGGTATCAGGAATGTGCAGTCCGATTAGTTGAGAGCAGCATTTCTGGGTCTTCCATGGATGAAAGCAACTAGGAAAAGAGCCTTTCTAACCTGGCTACCGTGGTGTCTTTCCCTAGTCTACGCAGAAACAGCACTCTGATGGAGACGGGATGCTAACATTTGGTAGCAAAATATCCTATTCTGAAGAGTAATATTTCGTTGTAAGCGGGTTGCCTCAGCCTTGCCACATATTCTCAACTGGCTATAAAGGAGGGCAGTCAGTCGGCCTCACCCTTCAAACCCACGCCTATTTCATAGAGAAAACACCAGGTCTCGGTGTGCCTTCCTGTAGCAAGGAAACTTTGCTTTCCTTCCTTAGGTGGCATATTGGCTCAGAACTACTCTACCCCAACGATTCAGGAAAGTGCAGCCCGATTAGTTGAGAGCAGCCTTTCTGGGTCTTCCATGGATGAAACCAAGTAGGAAAAGAGCCTTTCTAAAATGGGGACCGTGGTGTCTTTCCCTAGTCTACACAGAAACAGCACTCTGAGGGAGACGAGCTGCTGGCGTTTTGAAGCAATCACCTATTCTGAAGAAAAACATTTCATTGTAATCGGGTTTCAACACACTTGCCACATTTTCTCAGCTGGCTATATTGGAGGAAAGTCAGTTGGTAGACTTACTTGAGGCCCTGCTTCCCAGGCTGCAATCTTTGCTTTCATTCATTAGCTGGCACATTGGCTCAGGACTGCCCTACCCCAAGGTTCAAGGATATGCAGCCCGATTAGTTGAGATCAGCCTTTCTGGCTCTTTCTTGGATGAAACCAACTAGGAAAAGAGCCGTTTTAAACTGGGGACCATGGTATCTTTCCCTAGTCTACACAGAAACAGCACTCTGAGTGAGAGGAGCTGCTGGCATTTGGTAGCAAAATCTCCTATTCTGAACAGAAACATTTTGTTGTAAGCGGGTTGTGTCAGCCTTGCCACATTTTCTCAGCTGGCTATAATGGAGGGCAGTCAGTTGGAAGACTTACTTGAGGCCCTGCTTCCCATGATGGAACTTTGCTTTTATTCCAGAGCTGGTACATTGGCTCAGGACTGCCCCACCCCAAGGATTCAGGGATGTTCAACCCGATTAGTTGAGATCAGCCCTTCTGGCTCTTTCATGGATGAAACCAACTGGGAAAAGAGCCGTTCTCACCTGGGGACCATGGTGTCTTTCCCTCGTCTACACAGAAACAGCACTCTGACGGAGAGGAGCTGCTGGCTTTTGGTAGCAAAATCTCCTACTCTGAAGAGAAACATTTCGTTGTAAGCGGGTGGCCGCAGCCTTGGTACATTTCCTCAACTGGCTATAAAGGAGGGCAGTCAGTAGGCCTCACCCTTCAAGCCAATGCCAATTTCATAGAGAAAACACCAGGTCTCGGTGTGCTTTCCTGTAGCAAGGAAACTTTGCTTTCATTCCTTTGGTGGAATATTGGCTCAGAATTACCCTACTGCAAGATATCAGGAATGTGCAGTCCGATTAGTTGAGAGCAGCGTTTTTGGGTCTTCCATGGATGAAAGCAACTAGGAAAAGAGCCTTTCTAACCTGGGGACCATGGTGTCTTTCCCTTGTCTACACAGAAACAGCACTCTGAGGGAGACGAGCTGCTGGCGTTTGGTAGCAAAATTTCCTATTCTGAAGAGAAACATTTCATTGTAATCGGGTTTCAACACCCTTGCCACATTTTCTCAGCTGGCTATAATGGAGGAAAGTCAGTTGGTAGACTTACTTGAGGCCCTGCTTCCCAGGCTGGAATCTTTGCTTTCATTCATTAGCTGGCACATTGGCTCAGGACTGCCCCACTCCAAGGTTCAGGGATATGAAGCCCGATTAATTGAGATCAGCCCTTCTGGCTCTTTCTTGGATGAAACCAACTGGGAAAAGAGCCGTTCTAACCTGGGGACCATGGTGTCTTTCCCTAGTCTACACAGAAACAGCACTCTGAGGGAGAGGAGCTGCTGGACTTTGGTAGCAAAATCTCCTATTCTGAAGAGAAACATTTCGTTGTAAGCGGTTTGCGTCAGCCTTGCCACATTTTCTCAGCTGGCTGTAATGGAGGGCAGTCAGTTGGAAGACTTACTTGAGGCCCTGCTTCCCATGATGGAACTTTGCTTTCATTCCAGAGCGGGTACATTGGCTCAGGACTGCCCCACCGCAAGGATTCAGGGATGTTCAACCTGATTAGTTGAGATCAGCGCTTCTGGCTCTTTCATTGATGAAACCAAGTGGGAAAAGAGCCGTTCTCACCTAGGGACCATGGTGTCTTTCCCAAGTCTACACAGAAACAACACTCTGAGGGAGAGGAGCTGCTGGCCTTTGGTAGCAAAATCTCCAATTCTGAAGAGAAATATTTCGTTGTAAGCTGGTTGCATCAGCCTTGCTACATTTCCTCAACTGGCTATAAAGGAGGGCAGTCATTAGGACTCACCCTTCAAGCCCACGCCAATTTCATAGAGAAAACACCAGGTCTCGGTGTGCCTTCCTGTAGCAAGGAAACTTTGCTTTCATTGATTAGGTGGCATACTGGCTCAGAACTGCCCTACCACAGGGATTCAGGAATGTGCAGCCCGATTAGTTGAGAGCAGCACTTCTGGCTCTTTCATGGATGAAACCAACTGGGAAAAGAGCCGTTCTCACCTGGGGAACATGGTGTCTTTCCCTTGTCTACCCAGAAACAGCTCTCTGAGAGAGAGGAGCTGCTGGCCTTTGGTAGCAAAATCTCCTACTCTGAAGAGAAACATTTCGTTGTAAACGGGTTGCATCAGCCTTGCTACATTTCCTCAACTGGCTATAAAGGAGGACAGTCAGTAGGTCTCACCCTTCAAGCCCACGCCAATTTCATAGAGAAAACACCAGGTCTCGGTGTGCCTTTCGGTAGCAAGGAAACTTTGCTTTCATTCCTTAGGTGGCATATTGGCTCAGAACTACTCTACCCCAAGGATTCAGGAAAGTGCAGCCCGATTAGTTGAGAGCAGCCTTTCTGGGTCTTCCATGGATGAAACCAAGTAGGAAAAGAGCCTTTCTAAAATGGGGACCGTGTTGTCTTTCCCTAGTCTACACAGAAACAGCACTCTGAGGGAGACGAGCTGCTGGCGTTTTGAAGCAAATCACCTATTCTGAAGAGAAACATTTCATTGTAATCGGGTTTCAACACACTTGCCGCATTTTCTCAGCTGGCTATATTGGAGGAAAGTCAGTTGGTAGACTTACTTGAGGCCCTGCTTCCCAGGCTGCAATCTTTGCTTTCATTCATTAGCTGGCACATTGGCTCAGGACTGCCCTACACCAAGGTTCAAGGATATGCAGCCCGATTAGTTGAGATCAGCCCTTCTGGCTCTTTCTTGGATGAAACCAACTGGGAAAAGAGCCGTTCTCACCTGGGGACCATGGTGTCTTTCCCTAGTCTACACAGAAACAGCACTCTGAGGGAGAGGAGCTGCTGGCGTTTGGTAGCAAAATCTCCTATTCTGAAGGGAAACATTTTGTTGTAAGCGGGTTGCGTCAGCCTTGCCACATTTTCTCAGCTGGCTATAATGGAGGGCAGTCAGTTGGCAGATCTTCTTGAGGGCCTGCTTCTCAGGCTGGAAACTTCGCTTTCATTGCAGAGCTGGCACATTGGCTCAGGACTGCCCCAACCCAAGGATTCAGGGATATGCAGCCCGATTAGTTGAGGTCAGCCCTTCTGGCTCTTTCTTGGATGAAACCAACTGGGCAAAGAGCCGTTCTCACCTGGGGACCATGGTGTCTTTCCCTAGTCTACACAGAAACAGCACTCTGAGGGAGAGGAGCTGCTGACCTTTGGTAGCAAAATCTCCTACTCTGAAGAGAAACATTTCGTTGTAAGCGGGTTGCATCACCCTTGGTACATTTCCTCAACTGGCTATAAAGGAGGGCAGTCACTAGGCCTCACCCTTCAAGCCCACGCCAATTTCATAGAGAAAACACCAGGTCTCGGTGTGCTTTCCTGTAGCAAGGAAACTTTGCTTTCATTACTTAGGCGACATACCGGCTCAGAACTACCCTACCGCAAGGTATCAGGAATGTGCAGTCCGATTAGTTGAGAGCAGCATTTCTGGGTCTTCCATGGATGAAAGCAACTAGGAAAAGAGCCTTTCTAACCTGGCTACCGTGGTGTCTTTCCCTAGTCTACGCAGAAACAGCACTCTGATGGAGACGGGATGCTAACATTTGGTAGCAAAATATCCTATTCTGAAGAGTAATATTTCGTTGTAAGCGGGTTGCCTCAGCCTTGCCACATATTCTCAACTGGCTATAAAGGAGGGCAGTCAGTCGGCCTCACCCTTCAAACCCACGCCTATTTCATAGAGAAAACACCAGGTCTCGGTGTGCCTTCCTGTAGCAAGGAAACTTTGCTTTCCTTCCTTAGGTGGCATATTGGCTCAGAACTACTCTACCCCAACGATTCAGGAAAGTGCAGCCCGATTAGTTGAGAGCAGCCTTTCTGGGTCTTCCATGGATGAAACCAAGTAGGAAAAGAGCCTTTCTAAAATGGGGACCGTGGTGTCTTTCCCTAGTCTACACAGAAACAGCACTCTGAGGGAGACGAGCTGCTGGCGTTTTGAAGCAATCACCTATTCTGAAGAAAAACATTTCATTGTAATCGGGTTTCAACACACTTGCCACATTTTCTCAGCTGGCTATATTGGAGGAAAGTCAGTTGGTAGACTTACTTGAGGCCCTGCTTCCCAGGCTGCAATCTTTGCTTTCATTCATTAGCTGGCACATTGGCTCAGGACTGCCCTACCCCAAGGTTCAAGGATATGCAGCCCGATTAGTTGAGATCAGCCTTTCTGGCTCTTTCTTGGATGAAACCAACTAGGAAAAGAGCCGTTTTAAACTGGGGACCATGGTATCTTTCCCTAGTCTACACAGAAACAGCACTCTGAGTGAGAGGAGCTGCTGGCATTTGGTAGCAAAATCTCCTATTCTGAACAGAAACATTTTGTTGTAAGCGGGTTGTGTCAGCCTTGCCACATTTTCTCAGCTGGCTATAATGGAGGGCAGTCAGTTGGAAGACTTACTTGAGGCCCTGCTTCCCATGATGGAACTTTGCTTTTATTCCAGAGCTGGTACATTGGCTCAGGACTGCCCCACCCCAAGGATTCAGGGATGTTCAACCCGATTAGTTGAGATCAGCCCTTCTGGCTCTTTCATGGATGAAACCAACTGGGAAAAGAGCCGTTCTCACCTGGGGACCATGGTGTCTTTCCCTCGTCTACACAGAAACAGCACTCTGACGGAGAGGAGCTGCTGGCTTTTGGTAGCAAAATCTCCTACTCTGAAGAGAAACATTTCGTTGTAAGCGGGTGGCCGCAGCCTTGGTACATTTCCTCAACTGGCTATAAAGGAGGGCAGTCAGTAGGCCTCACCCTTCAAGCCAATGCCAATTTCATAGAGAAAACACCAGGTCTCGGTGTGCTTTCCTGTAGCAAGGAAACTTTGCTTTCATTCCTTTGGTGGAATATTGGCTCAGAATTACCCTACTGCAAGATATCAGGAATGTGCAGTCCGATTAGTTGAGAGCAGCGTTTTTGGGTCTTCCATGGATGAAAGCAACTAGGAAAAGAGCCTTTCTAACCTGGGGACCATGGTGTCTTTCCCTTGTCTACACAGAAACAGCACTCTGAGGGAGACGAGCTGCTGGCGTTTGGTAGCAAAATTTCCTATTCTGAAGAGAAACATTTCATTGTAATCGGGTTTCAACACCCTTGCCACATTTTCTCAGCTGGCTATAATGGAGGAAAGTCAGTTGGTAGACTTACTTGAGGCCCTGCTTCCCAGGCTGGAATCTTTGCTTTCATTCATTAGCTGGCACATTGGCTCAGGACTGCCCCACTCCAAGGTTCAGGGATATGAAGCCCGATTAATTGAGATCAGCCCTTCTGGCTCTTTCTTGGATGAAACCAACTGGGAAAAGAGCCGTTCTAACCTGGGGACCATGGTGTCTTTCCCTAGTCTACACAGAAACAGCACTCTGAGGGAGAGGAGCTGCTGGACTTTGGTAGCAAAATCTCCTATTCTGAAGAGAAACATTTCGTTGTAAGCGGTTTGCGTCAGCCTTGCCACATTTTCTCAGCTGGCTGTAATGGAGGGCAGTCAGTTGGAAGACTTACTTGAGGCCCTGCTTCCCATGATGGAACTTTGCTTTCATTCCAGAGCGGGTACATTGGCTCAGGACTGCCCCACCGCAAGGATTCAGGGATGTTCAACCTGATTAGTTGAGATCAGCGCTTCTGGCTCTTTCATTGATGAAACCAAGTGGGAAAAGAGCCGTTCTCACCTAGGGACCATGGTGTCTTTCCCAAGTCTACACAGAAACAACACTCTGAGGGAGAGGAGCTGCTGGCCTTTGGTAGCAAAATCTCCAATTCTGAAGAGAAATATTTCGTTGTAAGCTGGTTGCATCAGCCTTGCTACATTTCCTCAACTGGCTATAAAGGAGGGCAGTCATTAGGACTCACCCTTCAAGCCCACGCCAATTTCATAGAGAAAACACCAGGTCTCGGTGTGCCTTTCGGTAGCAAGGAAACTTTGCTTTCATTCCTTAGGTGGCATATTGGCTCAGAACTACTCTACCCCAAGGATTCAGGAAAGTGCAGCCCGATTAGTTGAGAGCAGCCTTTCTGGGTCTTCCATGGATGAAACCAAGTAGGAAAAGAGCCTTTCTAAAATGGGGACCGTGTTGTCTTTCCCTAGTCTACACAGAAACAGCACTCTGAGGGAGACGAGCTGCTGGCGTTTTGAAGCAAATCACCTATTCTGAAGAGAAACATTTCATTGTAATCGGGTTTCAACACACTTGCCACATTTTCTCAGCTGGCTATATTGGAGGAAAGTCAGTTGGTAGACTTACTTGAGGCCCTGCTTCCCAGGCTGCAATCTTTGCTTTCATTCATTAGCTGGCACATTGGCTCAGGACTGCCCTACACCAAGGTTCAAGGATATGCAGCCCGATTAGTTGAGATCAGCCCTTCTGGCTCTTTCTTGGATGAAACCAACTGGGAAAAGAGCCGTTCTCACCTGGGGACCATGGTGTCTTTCCCTAGTCTACACAGAAACAGCACTCTGAGGGAGAGGAGCTGCTGGCGTTTGGTAGCAAAATCTCCTATTCTGAAGGGAAACATTTTGTTGTAAGCGGGTTGCGTCAGCCTTGCCACATTTTCTCAGCTGGCTATAATGGAGGGCAGTCAGTTGGCAGATCTTCTTGAGGGCCTGCTTCTCAGGCTGGAAACTTCGCTTTCATTGCAGAGCTGGCACATTGGCTCAGGACTGCCCCAACCCAAGGATTCAGGGATATGCAGCCCGATTAGTTGAGGTCAGCCCTTCTGGCTCTTTCTTGGATGAAACCAACTGGGCAAAGAGCCGTTCTCACCTGGGGACCATGGTGTCTTTCCCTAGTCTACACAGAAACAGCACTCTGAGGGAGAGGAGCTGCTGACCTTTGGTAGCAAAATCTCCTACTCTGAAGAGAAACATTTCGTTGTAAGCGGGTTGCATCACCCTTGGTACATTTCCTCAACTGGCTATAAAGGAGGGCAGTCACTAGGCCTCACCCTTCAAGCCCACGCCAATTTCATAGAGAAAACACCAGGTCTCGGTGTGCTTTCCTGTAGCAAGGAAACTTTGCTTTCATTACTTAGGCGACATACCGGCTCAGAACTACCCTACCGCAAGGTATCAGGAATGTGCAGTCCGATTAGTTGAGAGCAGCATTTCTGGGTCTTCCATGGATGAAAGCAACTAGGAAAAGAGCCTTTCTAACCTGGCTACCGTGGTGTCTTTCCCTAGTCTACGCAGAAACAGCACTCTGATGGAGACGGGATGCTAACATTTGGTAGCAAAATATCCTATTCTGAAGAGTAATATTTCGTTGTAAGCGGGTTGCCTCAGCCTTGCCACATATTCTCAACTGGCTATAAAGGAGGGCAGTCAGTCGGCCTCACCCTTCAAACCCACGCCTATTTCATAGAGAAAACACCAGGTCTCGGTGTGCCTTCCTGTAGCAAGGAAACTTTGCTTTCCTTCCTTAGGTGGCATATTGGCTCAGAACTACTCTACCCCAACGATTCAGGAAAGTGCAGCCCGATTAGTTGAGAGCAGCCTTTCTGGGTCTTCCATGGATGAAACCAAGTAGGAAAAGAGCCTTTCTAAAATGGGGACCGTGGTGTCTTTCCCTAGTCTACACAGAAACAGCACTCTGAGGGAGACGAGCTGCTGGCGTTTTGAAGCAATCACCTATTCTGAAGAAAAACATTTCATTGTAATCGGGTTTCAACACACTTGCCACATTTTCTCAGCTGGCTATATTGGAGGAAAGTCAGTTGGTAGACTTACTTGAGGCCCTGCTTCCCAGGCTGCAATCTTTGCTTTCATTCATTAGCTGGCACATTGGCTCAGGACTGCCCTACCCCAAGGTTCAAGGATATGCAGCCCGATTAGTTGAGATCAGCCTTTCTGGCTCTTTCTTGGATGAAACCAACTAGGAAAAGAGCCGTTTTAAACTGGGGACCATGGTATCTTTCCCTAGTCTACACAGAAACAGCACTCTGAGTGAGAGGAGCTGCTGGCATTTGGTAGCAAAATCTCCTATTCTGAACAGAAACATTTTGTTGTAAGCGGGTTGTGTCAGCCTTGCCACATTTTCTCAGCTGGCTATAATGGAGGGCAGTCAGTTGGAAGACTTACTTGAGGCCCTGCTTCCCATGATGGAACTTTGCTTTTATTCCAGAGCTGGTACATTGGCTCAGGACTGCCCCACCCCAAGGATTCAGGGATGTTCAACCCGATTAGTTGAGATCAGCCCTTCTGGCTCTTTCATGGATGAAACCAACTGGGAAAAGAGCCGTTCTCACCTGGGGACCATGGTGTCTTTCCCTCGTCTACACAGAAACAGCACTCTGACGGAGAGGAGCTGCTGGCTTTTGGTAGCAAAATCTCCTACTCTGAAGAGAAACATTTCGTTGTAAGCGGGTGGCCGCAGCCTTGGTACATTTCCTCAACTGGCTATAAAGGAGGGCAGTCAGTAGGCCTCACCCTTCAAGCCAATGCCAATTTCATAGAGAAAACACCAGGTCTCGGTGTGCTTTCCTGTAGCAAGGAAACTTTGCTTTCATTCCTTTGGTGGAATATTGGCTCAGAATTACCCTACTGCAAGATATCAGGAATGTGCAGTCCGATTAGTTGAGAGCAGCGTTTTTGGGTCTTCCATGGATGAAAGCAACTAGGAAAAGAGCCTTTCTAACCTGGGGACCATGGTGTCTTTCCCTTGTCTACACAGAAACAGCACTCTGAGGGAGACGAGCTGCTGGCGTTTGGTAGCAAAATTTCCTATTCTGAAGAGAAACATTTCATTGTAATCGGGTTTCAACACCCTTGCCACATTTTCTCAGCTGGCTATAATGGAGGAAAGTCAGTTGGTAGACTTACTTGAGGCCCTGCTTCCCAGGCTGGAATCTTTGCTTTCATTCATTAGCTGGCACATTGGCTCAGGACTGCCCCACTCCAAGGTTCAGGGATATGAAGCCCGATTAATTGAGATCAGCCCTTCTGGCTCTTTCTTGGATGAAACCAACTGGGAAAAGAGCCGTTCTAACCTGGGGACCATGGTGTCTTTCCCTAGTCTACACAGAGACAGCACTCTGAGGGAGAGGAGCTGCTGGACTTTGGTAGCAAAACCTCCTATTCTGAAGAGAAACATTTCGTTGTAAGCGGTTTGCGTCAGCCTTGCCACATTTTCTCAGCTGGCTGTAATGGAGGGCAGTCAGTTGGAAGACTTACTTGAGGCCCTGCTTCCCATGATGGAACTTTGCTTTCATTCCAGAGCTGGTACATTGGCTCAGGACTGCCCTACCCCAAGGTTCAAGGATATGCAGCCCGATTAGTTGAGATCAGCGCTTCTGGCTCTTTCATGGATGAAACCAACTGGGAAAAGAGCCGTTCTCACCTAGGGACCATGGTGTCTTTCCGTAGTCTACACAGAAACAGCACTCTAAGGGAGAGTATCTGCTGACCTTTGGTAGCAAAATCTCCTATTCTGAAGAGAAACATTTCGTTGTAAGCGGGTTGCATCAGCCTTGCTACATTTCCTCAACTGGCTATAAAGGAGGGCAGTCAGTAGGCCTCACCCTTCAAGCCTACGCCAATTTCATAGAGAAAACACGAGGTCTCGGTGTGCTTTCCTGTAGCAAGGAAACTTTGCTTTCATTGCTTACGTGGCATACTGGCTCAGTACTGCCCTACCACAAGGATTCAGAAGTGTGCAGCCCGGTTAGTTGAGAGCAGCCTTTCTGGGTCTTCCATGGATGAAACCAAGTAGGAAAAGAGCCTTTCTAAAATGGGGACCGTGGTGTCTTTCCCTAGTCTACACAGAAACAGCACTCTGAGGGAGACGAGCTGCTGGCTTTTGGTAGCAAAATTTCCTATTCTGAAGAAAAACATTTCATTGTAATCGGGTTTCAACACCCTTGCCACATTTTCTCAGCTGGCTATAATGGAGGAAAGTCAGTTGGTAAACTTACTTGAGGCCCTGCTTCCCAGGCTGGAATCTTTGCTTTCATTCATTAGCTGGCACTTTGGCTCAGGACTGCCATACTCCAAGGTTCAAGGATATGCAGCCCGATTAGTTGAGATCAGCCCTTCTGGCTCTTTCTTGGATGAAACCAACTGGGAAAAGAGCCGTTCTCACCTGGGGACCATGGTGTCTTTCCCTAGTCTACACAGAAACAGCACTCTGAGGGAGAGGAGCTGCTGGCGTTTGGTAGCAAAATCTCCTATTCTGAAGGGAAATATTTTGTTGTAAGCGGGTTGCGTCAGCCTTGCCACATTTTCTCAGCTGGCTATAATGGAGGGCAGTCAGTTGGCAGATCTTCTTGAGGGCCTGCTTCTCAGGCTGGAAACTTCGCTTTCATTGCACAGCTGGCACATTGGCTCAGTACTGCCCCACCCCAAGGATTCAGGGTTATGCAGCCCGATTAGTTGAGGTCAGCCCTTCTGGCTCTTTCTTGGATGAAACCAACTGGGAAAAGAGCCGTTCTCACCTGGGGACCATGGTGTCTTTCCCTAGTCTACACAGAAACAGCACTCTGAGGGAGAGGAGCTGCTGGACTTTGGTAGCAAAATCTCCTACTCTGAAGAGAAACATTTCGTTGTAAGCGGTTTGCGTCAGGCTTGCCACATTTTCTCAGCTGGCTGTAATGGAGGGCAGTCAGTTGGAAGACTTACTTGAGGCCCTGCTTCCCATGATGGAACTTTGCTTTCATTCCAGAGCTGGTACATTGGCTCAGGACTGCCCCACCCCAAGGATTCAGGGATGTTCAACCCGATTAGTTGAGATCAGTGCTTCTGGCTCTTTCATTGATGAAACCAAGTGGGAAAAGAGCCATTCTTACCTAGGGACCATGGTGTCTTTCCCTAGTCTACACAGAAACAACACTCTGAGGGAGAGGAGCTGCTGGACTTTGGTAGCAAAATCTCCAATTCTGAAGAGAAATATTTCGTTGTAAGCTGTTTGCATCAGCCTTGCTACATTTCCTCAACTGGCTATAAAGGAGGGCAGTCAGTAGGACTCACCCTTCAAGCCCACGCCAATTTCATAGAGAAAACAACAGGTCTCGGTGTGCTTTCCTGTAGCAAGGAAACTTTGCTTTCATTCCTTAAGTGACATACTGGCTCAGAACTACCCTACCGCAAGGTATCAGGAATGTGCAGTCCGATTAGTTGAGAGCAGCGTTTCTGGGTCTTCCATGGATGAAAGCAACTAGGAAAAGAGCCTTTCTAACCTGGGGACTGTGGTGTCTTTCCCTAGGCTACGCAGAAACAGCACTCTGAGGGAGACGAGATGCTAGCATTTGGTAGCAAAATCTCCTATTCTGAAGAGTAATATTTCGTTGTAAGCGGGTTGCCTCAGCCTTGCCACATTTCTCAACTGTCTATAAAGGAGGGCAGTCAGTCAGCCTCACCCTTCAAACCCACGCCTATTTCATAGAGAAAACACCAGGTCTCGGTGTGCCTTCCTGTAGCAAGGAAACTTTGCTTTCATTCCTTAGGTGGCATATTGGCTCAGAACTACCCTACCCCAAGGATTCAGGAATGTGCAGCCCGATTAGTTGAGAGCAGCCTTTCTGGGTCTTCCATGGATGAAACCAAGTAGGAAAAGAGCGTTTCTAAAATGGGGACCGTGGTGTCTTTCCCTAGTCTACACAGAAACAGCACTCTGAGGGAGACGAGCTGCTGGCGTTTTGAAGCAAATCACCTATTCTGAAGAGAAACATTTCATTGTAATCGGGTTTCAACACACTTGCCACATTTTCTCAGCTGGCTATATTGGAGGAAAGTCAGTTGGTAGACTTACTTGAGGCCCTGCTTCCCAGGCTGCAATCTTTGCTTTCATTCATTAGCTGGCACATTGGCTCAGGACTGCCCTACCCCAAGGTTCAAGGATATGCAGCCCGATTAGTTGAGATCAGCCCTTCTGGCTCTTTCTTGGATGAAACCAACTGGGAAAAGAGCCGTTTTCACCTGGGGACCATGGTGTCTTTCCCTAGTCTACACAGAAACAGCACTCTGAGGGAGAGGAGCTGCTGGCCTTTGGTAGCAAAATCTCCTAGTCTGAAGAGAAACATTTCGTTGTAAGCGGGTTGCATCAGCCTTGCTACATTTCCTCAATTGGCTATAAAGGAGGGCAGTCAGTAGGTCTCACCCTTCAAGCCCACGCCAATTTCATAGAGAAAACACCAGGTCTCGGTGTGCTCTCCTGTAGCAAGGAAACTTTGCTTTCATTCCTTAGGTGGCATATTGGCTCAGAATTACCCTCCTGCAAGGTATCAGGAATGTGCAGTCCGATTAGTTGAGAGCAGCGTTTTTTGGTCTTCCATGGATGAAAGCAACTAGGAAAAGAGCCTTTCTAACCTGGGGACCATGGGGTCTTTCCCTTGTCTACACAGAAACAGCACTCTGAGGGAGAGGAGCTGCTGGACTTTGGTAGCAAAATCTCCTATTCTGAAAAGAAACATTTCGTTGTAAGCGGTTTGCGTCAGGCTTGCCACATTTTCTCAGCTGGCTGTAATGGAGGGCAGTCAGTTGGAACACTTACTTGAGGCCCTGCTTCCCATGATGGAACTTTTCTGTCATTGCAGAGCTGGTATATTGGCTCAGGACTGCCCCACCCCAAGGATTCAGGGATGTTCAACCCGATTAGTTGAGATCAGTGCTTCTGGCTCTTTCATTGATGAAACCAAGTGGGAAAAGAGCCGTTCTCACCTGGGGACCATGGTGTCTTTCCCTCGTCTACACAGAAACAGCACTCTGAGGGAGAGGAGCTGCTGAACTTTGGTAGCAAAATCTCCTATTCTGAAGAGAAACATTTTGTTGTAAGCGGGTTGCATCAGCCTTGCCACATTTCCTGAACTGGCTATAAAGGAGGGCAGTCAGTAGGCCTCACCCTTCAAGCTCACGCCAAATTCATAGAGAAAACACGAGGTCTCGGTGTGCTTTCCTGTAGCAAGGAAACTTTGCTTTCATTGCTTAGGTGGCATACTGGCTCAGAACTGCCCTACCACAAGGATTCAGGAATGTGCAGCCCGATTAGTTGAGAGCAGCACTTCTGGCTCTTTCATGGATGAAACCAACTGGGAAAAGAGCCGTTCTCACCTGGGGAACATGGTGTCTTTCCCTAGTCTACCCAGAAACAGCGCTCTGAGAGAGAGGAGCTGCTGGCCTTTGGTAGCAAAATCTCCTACTCTGAAGAGAAACATTTCGTTGTAAACGGGTTGCATCAGCCTTGCTACATTTCCTCAACCGGCTATAAAGGAGGGCAGTCAGTAGGTCTCACCCTTCAAGCCCACGCCAATTTCAGAGAGAAAACAACAGGTCTCGGTGTGCTTTCCTGTAGCAAGGAAACTTTGCTTTCACTCCTTAAGTGACATACTGGCTCAGAACTACCCTACCCCAAGGATTCAGGAATGTGCAGTTCGATTAGTTGAGAGCAGCGTTTCTGGGTCTTCCATGGATGAAAGCAACTAGGAAAAGAGCCTTTCTAACCTGGGGACCGTGGTGTCTTTCCCTAGTCTACACAGAAACAGCACTCTGAGGGAGACGAGATGCTAGCATTTGGTAGCAAAATCTCCTATTCTGTATATTAATATTTCGTTGTAAGCGGGTTGCCTCAGCCTTGCCACATTTTCTCAACTGGCTATAAAGGAGGGCAGTCAGTCAGCCTCACCCTTCAAACCCACGCCTATTTCATAGAGAAAATACCAGGTCTCGGTGTGCCTTCCGGTAGCAAGGAAACTTTGCTTTCATTCCTTAGGTGGCATATTGGCTCAGAACTACTCTACCCCAAGGATTCAGGAAAGTGCAGCCCGATTAGTTGAGAGCAGCCTTTCTGGGTCTTCCATGGATGAAACCAAGTAGGAAAAGAGCCTTTCTAAAATGGGGACCGTGGTGTCTTTCCCTAGTCTAAACAGAAACAGCACTCTGAGGGAGACGAGCTGCTGGCGTTTTGAAGCAAATCACCTATTCTGAAGAGAAACATTTCATTGTAATCGGGTTTCAACACACTTGCCACATTTTCTCAGCTGGCTATATTGGAGGAAAGTCACTTGGTACACTTACTTGAGGCCCTGCTTCCCAGGCTGCAATCTTTGCTTTCATTCATTAGCTGGCACATTGGCTCAGGACTGCCCTACACCAAGGTTCAAGGATATGCAGCCCGATTAGTTGAGATCAGCCCTTCTGGCTCTTTCTTGGATGAAACCAACTGGGAAAAGAGCCGTTTTCACCTGGGGACCATGGTGTCTTTCCCTAGTCTACACAGAAACAGCACTCTGAGGGAGAGGAGCTGCTGGCGTTTTATAAAGGAGGGCAGTCAGTCAGCCTCACCCTTCAAACCCACGCCTATTTCATAGAGAAAACACCAGGTCTCGGTGTGCCTTCCTGTAGCAAGGAAACTTTGCTTTCATTCCTTAGGTGGCATATTGGCTCAGAACTACCCTACCCCAAGGATTCAGGAATGTGCAGTCCGATTAGTTGAGAGCAGCTTTTCTGGGTCTTCCATGGATGAAAGCAACTAGGAAAAGAGCCTTTCTAATCTGGGGACCGTGGTGTCTTTCCCTAGTCTACACAGAAACAGCACTCTGAGGGAGAGGAGCTGCTGGTCTTTGGTAGCAAAATCTCCTATACTGAAGAGAAACATTTCGTTGTAAGCGGGTTGCATCAGCCTTGCTACATTTCCTCAACTGGCTCTAAAGGAGGGCAGTCAGTAGGTCTCACCCTTCAAGCCCACGCCAATTTCATAGAGAAAACACCAGGTCTCGGTGTGCTCTCCTGTAGCAAGGAAACTTTGCTTTCTTTCCTTAGGTGGCATATTGGCTCAGAATTACCCTACTGCAAGGTATCAGGAATGTGCAGTCCGATTAGTTGAGAGCAGCGTTTTTTGGTCTTCCATGGATGAAAGCAACTAGGAAAAGAGCCTTTCTAACCTGGGGACCATGGGGTCTTTCCCTTGTCTACACAGAAACAGCACTCTGAGTGAGAGGAGCTGCTGGCCTTTGGTAGCAAAATCTCCTATTCTGAAAAGAAACATTTCGTTGTAAGCGGTTTGCGTCAGCCTTGCCACATTTTCTCAGCTGGCTGTAATGGAGGGCAGTCAGTTGGAAGACTTACTTGAGGCCCTGCTTCCCATGATGGAACTTTTCTGTCATTGCAGAGCTGGTATATTGGCTCAGGACTGCCCCACCCCAAGGATTCAGGGATGTTCAACCCGATTAGTTGAGATCAGCCCTTCTGGCTCTTTCATGGATGAAACCAACTGGGAAAAGAGCCGTTCTCACCTGGGGAACATGGTGTCTTTCCGTAGTCTACCCAGAAACAGCACCCTGATGTAGAGGAGCTGCTGACCTTTGGTAGCAAAATCTCCCATTCTGAAGAGAAATATTTCGTTGTAAGCTGGTTGCATCAGCCTTGCTACATTTCCTCAACTGGCTATTAAGGAGGGCAGTCAGTAAGACTCACCCTTCAAGCCCACGCCAATTTCATACAGAAAACACCAGGTCTCGGTGTGCTTTCCTGTAGCAAGGAAACTTTGCTTTCATTCCTTAGGTGGCATATTGGCTCAGAACTACCCTACCCCAAGGATTCAGGAATGTGCAGTCCGATTAGTTGAGAGCAGCGTTTCTGGGTCTTCCATGGATGAAAGCAACTAGGAAAAGATCCTTTCTAACCTGGCTACCGTGGTGTCTTTCCCTAGTCTACGCAGAAACAGCACTCTGAGGGAGTCGAGATGCTAGCATTTGGTAGCAAAATCTCCTATTCTGAAGAGTAATATTTCGTTGTAAGCGGGTTGCCTCAGCCTTGCCACATTTTCTCAACTGGCTATAAAGGAGGGCAGTCAGTCAGCCTCACCCTTCAAACCCACGCCTATTTCATAGAGAAAACACCAGGTCTCGGTGTGCCTTCCTGTAGCAAGGAAACTTTGCTTTATTTCCTTAGGTGGCATATTGGCTCAGAACTACCCTACCCCAAGGATTCAGGAATGTGCAGCCCGATTAGTTGAGAGCAGCCTTTCTGGGTCTTCCATGGATGAAACCAAGTAGGAAAAGAGCGTTTCTAAAATGGGGACCGTGGTGTCTTTCCCTAGTCTACACAGAAACAGCACTCTGAGGGAGCCGAGCTGCTGGCGTTTTGAAGCAAATCACCTATTCTGAAGAGAAACATTTCATGGTAATCGGGTTTCAACACACTTGCCACATTTTCTCAGCTGGCTATAATGGAGGAAAGTCAGTTGGTAGACTTACTTGAGGCCCTGCTTCCCAGGTTGCAATCTTTGCTTTCATTCATCAGCTGGCACTTTGGCTCAGGACTGCCCTACCCCAAGGTTCAAGGATATGCAGGCCGATTAGTTGAGATCAGCCCTTCTGGCTCTTTCTTGGATGAAACCAACTGGGAAAAGAGCCGTTCTCACCTGGGGACCATGGTGTCTTTTCCTCGTCTACACAGAAACAGCACTCTGAGGGAGAGGAGCTGCTGGCCTTTGGTAGCAAAATCTCCTACTCTGAAGAGAAACATTTCGTTGTAAGCTGTTTGCGTCAGCCTTGCCACATTTTCTCAGCTGGCTGTAATGGAGGGCAGTCAGTTGGAAGACTTACTTGAGGCCCTGCTTCCCATGATGGAACTTTGTTTTCCTTCCAGAGCTGGTACATTGGCTCAGGACTGCCCCACCCCAAGGATTCAGGGATTTTCAACCCGATTAGTTGAGATCAGCCCTTCTGGCTCTTTCATGGATGAAACCAACTGGGGAAAGAGCCGTTCTCACCTGGGGACCATGGTGTCTTTCCGTAGTCTACACAGAAACAGCACCCTGAGGGAGAGGAGCTGCTGACCTTTGATAGCATAATCTCCTATTCTGAAGAGAAATATTTCGTTGTAAGCTGGTTGCATCAGCCTTGCTACATTTCCCAACTGGCTATAAAGGAAGGCAGTCAGTAGGCCTCACCCTTCAAGCCCACGCCAATTTCATAGAGAAAACACGAGGTCTCGGTGTGCTTTCCTGTAGCAAGGAAACTTTGCTTTCATTCCTTAGGTGGCATATTGGCTCAGAACTGCCCTACCACAAGGATTCAGGAATGTGCAGCCCGATTAGTTGAGAGCAGCACTTCTGGCCCTTTCATGGATGAAACCAACTGGGAAAAGAGCCGTTCTCACCTGGGGAACATGGTGTCTTTCCCTTGTCTACCCAGAAACAGCTCTCTGAGAGAGAGGAGCTGCTGGCCTTTGGTAGCAAAATCTCCAATTCTGAAGAGAAATATTTCGTTGTAACCGGGTTGCATCAGCCTTGCTACATTTCCTCAACTGGCTATTAAGGAGGGCAGTCATTAGGTCTCACCCTTCAAGCCCACGCCAATTTCATACAGAAAACACCATGTCTCGGTGTGCTTTCCTGTAGCAAGGAAACTTTGCTTTCATTCCTTAGGTGGCATATTGGCTCAGAACTACCCTACCCCAAGGATTCAGGAATGTGCAGTCCGATTAGTTGAGAGCAGTGTTTCTGGGTCTTCCATGGATGAAAGCAACTAGGAAAAGAGCCTTTCTAACCTGGGGACCGTGGTGTCTTTCCCTAGTCTACACAGAAACAGCACTCTGAGGGAGACGAGATGCTAGCATTTGGTAGCAAAATCTCCTATTCTGAAGAGTAATATTTCGTTGTAAGCTGGTTGTCTCAGCCTTGCCAAATTTTCTCAACTGGCTATAAAGGAGGGCAGTCAGTCAGCCTCACCCTTCAAACCCACGCCTAATTCACAGAGAAAACACCAGGTCTCGGTGTGCCTTCCGGTAGCAAGGAAACTTTGCTTTCATTCCTTAGGTGACATACTGGCTCAGAAATACCCTACCCCAAGGATTCAGGAATGTGCAGTCCGATTAGTTGAGAGCAGCGTTTCTGGGTCTTCCATGGATGAAAGCAACTAGGAAAAGAGCATTTCTAAAATGTGGACCGTGGTGTCTTTCCCTAGTCTACACAGAAACAGCACTCCGAGGGAGACGAGCTGCTGGCGTTTTGAAGCAAATCACCTATTCTGAAGAGAAACATTTCATGGTAATCGGGTTTCAACACACTTGCCACATTTTCTCAGCTGGCTATAATGGAGGAAAGTCATTTGGTAGACTTACTTGAGGCCCTGCTTCCCAGGCTGGAATCTTTGCTTTCATTCATTAGCTGGCACATTGGCTCAGGACTGCCCCACTCCAAGGTTCAGGGATATGAAGCCCGATTAATTGAGATCAGCCCTTCTGGCTCTTTCTTGGATGAAACCAACTGGGAAAAGAGCCGTTCTAACCTGGGGACCACGGTGTCTTTCCCTAGTCTACACAGAAACAACACTCTGAGGGAGAGGAGCTGCTGGGCTTTGGTAGCAAAATCTCCAAATCTGAAGAGAAATATTTATTTGTAAGCGGGTTGCATCAGCCTTGCTACATTTCCTCAACTGGCTATAAAGGAGGGCAGTCAGTAGGCCTCACCCTTCAAGCCCACGCCAATTTCATAGAGAAAACACCAGGTCTCGGTGTGCTTTCCTGTAGCAAGGAAACTTTGCTTTCATTCCTTAGGTGACATACTGGCTCAGAACTACCCTACCGCAAGGTATCAGGAATGTGCAGTACGATTAGTTGAGAGCAGCGTTTCTGGGTCTTCCATGGATGAAAGCAACTAGGAAAAGAGCCTTTCTAACCTGAGCACCGTGGTGTCTTTCCCTAGTCTACACAGAAACAGCACTCTGAGGGAGACGAGATGCTAGCATTTGGTAGCAAAATCTCCTATCCTGAAGAGTAATATTTCGTTGTAAGCGGGTTGCCTCAACGTTGCCACATTTTCTCAACTGGTTATAAAGGAGGGCAGTCAGTCAGCCTCACCCTTCAAACCCACGCCTATTTCATAGAGAAAACACCAGGTCTCGGTATGCCTTCCTGTAGCAAGGAAACTTTGCTTTCATTCCTTAGGTGGCATATTGGCTCAGAAATACCCTACCCCAAGGATTCAGGAATGTGCAGCCCGATTAGTTGAGAGCAGCCTTTCTGGGTCTTCCATGGATGAAACCAAGTAGGAAAAGAGCGTTTCTAAAATGGGGACCGTGGTGCATTTCCCTAGTCTACACAGAAACAGCACTCTGAGTGAGACGAGCTGCTGGCGTTTTGAAGCAAATCACCTATTCTGAAGAGAAACATTTCATTGTAATCGGGTTTCAACACCCTTGCCACATTTTCTCACCTGGCTATAATGGAGGAAAGTCAGTTGGTAGACTTACTTGAGGCCCTGCTTCCCAGGCTGCAATCTTTGCTTTCATTCATCACCTGGCACATTGGCTCAGGACTGCCCTACCACAAGGTTCAAGGATATGCAGCCCGATTAGTTGAGATCAGCCCTTCGGGCTTTTTCTTGGATGAAACCAACTGGGAAAAGAGGCGTTCTAAACTGGGGACCATGGTATCTTTCCCTAGTCTACACAGAAACAGCACTCTGAGGGCGAGGAGCTGCTGGCTTTTGGTAGCAAAATCTCCTACTCTGAAGAGAAACATTTCGTTGTAAGCGTGTTGCGTCAGCCTTGCCATAATTTCTCATCTGGCTATAATGGAGGGCAGTCAGTTGGCAGATATTCTTGAGGCCCTGCTTCCCAGGCTGGAAACTTCGCTTTCATTCCAGAGCTGGCACATTGGCTCAGGACTGCCCCACCCCAAGGATTCAGGGATGTTCAAACCGATTAGTTGAGATTAGCCCTTCTGGCTCTTTCATGGATGAAACCAACTGGGAAAAGAGCCATTCTCACCTGGGGACCATGGTGTCTTTCCCTCGTCTACACAGAAACAGCACTCTGAGGGCGAGGAGCTGCTGGCTTTTGGTAGCAAAATCTCCTACTCTGAAGAGAAACATTTCGTTGTAAGCGGGTAGCATCAGCCTTCCTACATTTCCTCAACTGGCTATAAAGGAGGGCAGTCAGTAGGCCTCACCATTCAAGCCCACGCCAATTTCATACAGAAAACACCAGGTCTCGGTGTGCTTTCCTGTAGCAAGGAAACTTTGCTGTCATTCCTTAGGTGGCATATTGCCTCAGAACTACCCTACCCCAAGGATTCAGGAATGTGCAGTCCGATTAGTTGAGAGCAGCGTTTCTGGGTCTTCCATGGATGAAAGCAACTAGGAAAAGAGCCTTTCTAACCTGGGGACCGTGGTGTCTTTCCCTAGTCTACACAGAAACAGCACTCTGAGGGAGACGAGATGCTAGCATTTGGTAGCAAAATCTCCTATTCTGTATAGTAATATTTCGTTGTAAGCGGGTTGCCTCAGCCTTGCTACATTTCCTCAACTGGCTATAAAGGAGGGCAGTCAGTAGGCCTCACCCTTCAAGCCCACGCCAATTTCATAGAGAAAACACCAGGTCTCGGTGTGCTTTCCTGTAGCAAGGAAACTTTGCTTTCATTCCTTTGGTGGCATATTGGCTCAGAAATACCCTACTGCAAGGTTTCAGGAATGTGCAGTCCCATTAGTTGAGAGCAGCGTTTTTGGGTCTTCCATGGATGAAAGCAACTAGGAAAAGAGCGTTTCTAAAATGGGGACCGTGGTGTATTTCCCTAGTCTACACAGAAACAGCACTCTGAGGGAGACGAGCTGCTGGCGTTTTGAAGCAAATCACCTATTCTGAAGGGAAACATTTCGTGGTAATCTGGTTTCAACACACTTGCCACATTTTCTCAGCTGGCTATAATGGAGGAAACTCATTTGGTAGACTTACTTGAGGCCCTGCTACCCAGGCTGGAAGCTTTGCTTTCATTCATTAGCTGGCACATTGGCTCAGGACTGCCCCACTCCAAGGTTCAGGGATATGAAGCCCGATTAATTGAGATCAGCCCTTCTGGCTCTTTCTTGGATGAAACCAACTGGGAAAAGAGCCGTTCTAACCTGGGGACCACGGTGTCTTTCCCTAGTCTACACAGAAACAACACTCTGAGGGAGAGGAGCTGCTGGCCTTTGGTAGCAAAATCTCCAATTCTGAAGAGAAATATTTCGTTGTAAGCGGGTTGCATCAGCCTTGCTACATTTCCTCAACTGGCTATAAAGGAGGGCAGTCAGTAGCCCTCACCCTTCAAGCCCACGCCGATTTCATAGAGAAAACACCAGGTCTCGGTGTGCTTTCCTGTAGCAAGGAAACTTTGCTTTCATTCCTTAGGTGACATACTGGCTCAGAACTACCCTACCGCAAGGTATCTGGAATGTGCAGTCCGATTAGTTGAGAGCAGCGTTTCTGGGTCTTCCATGGATGAAAGCAACTAGGAAAAGAGCCTTTCTAACCTGGGCACTGTGGTGTCTTTCCCTAGTCTACACAGAAACAGCACTCTGAGGGAGACGAGATGCTAGCATTTGGTAGCAAAATCTCCTATTCTGAAGATTAATATTTCGTCTTAAGCGGGTTGCCTCAACCTTGCCACATTTTCTCAACTGGTTATAAAGGAGGGCAGTCAGTCAGCCTCACCCTTCAAACCCACGCCTATTTCATAGAGAAAACACCAGGTCTCGGTGTGACTTCCTGTAGCAAGGAAACTTTGCTTTCATTCCTTAGGTGGCATATTGGCTCAGAAATACCCTACCCCAAGGATTCAGGAAAGTGCAGCCCGATTAGTTGAGAGCAGCCTTTCTGGGTCTTCCATGGATGAAACCAAGTAGGAAAAGAGCGTTTCTAAAATGGGGACCATGGTGTATTTCCCTAGTCTACACAGAAACAGCACTCTGAGGGAGACGAGCTGCTGGCGGTTTGAAGCAAATCACCTCTTCTGAAGAGAAACATTTCACTGTAATCGGGATTCAACACACTTGCCACATTTTCTCAGCTGGCTATAATGGAGGGCAGTCAGTTGGCAGATTTTCTTGAGGCCCTGCTTCCCAGGCTGTAAACTTCGCTTTCATTCCAGAGCTGGCACATTGGCTCAGGACTGCCCTACCCCAAGGATTCAGGGATATGCAGCCCGATTTGTTGAGGTCAGCCCTTCTGGCTCTTTCTTGGATGAAACCAACTGGGAAAAGAGCCGTTCTCACCTGGGGACCATGGTGTCTTTTCCTCGTCTACAGAGAAACAGCACTCTGAGGGAGAGGAGCTGCTGGCCTTTGGTAGCAAAATCTCCTATTCTGAAGAGAAACATTTCGTTGTAAGCGGTTTGCGTCAGCCTTGCCACATTTTCTCAGCTGGCTGTAATGGAGGGCAGTCAGTTGGAGGACTTACTTGAGGCCCTGGTTCCCATGATGGAACTTTGCTTTCATTCCAGAGCTGGTACATTGGCTCAGGACTGCCCCACGCCAAGGATTCAGGGATGTTCAACCCGATTTGTTGAGATCAGCCCTTCTGGCTCTTTCATGGATGAAACCAACTGGAAAAGAGCCGTTCTCACCTGGGGACCATTGTGTCTTTTCCTCGTCTACACAGAAACAGCACTCTGAGGGAGAGGAGCTGCTGACCTTTGGTAGCAAAATCTCCTATTCTGAAGAGAAACATTTCGTTGTAAGCGGGTTGCATCAGCCTTGCTACATTTCCTCAACTGGCTATAAAGGAGGGCAGTCAGTAGGCCCCACCCTTCAAGCCCACGCCAATTTCATAGAGAAAACACCAGGTCTCGGTGTGCTTTCCTGTAGCAAGGAAACTTTGCTTTCATTGCTTAGGTGGCATACTGGCTCAGAACTACCCTACAGCAATGTATCAGGAATGTGCAGTACGATTAGTTGAGAGCAGCATTTCTGGGTCTTCCATGCATGAAAGCAACTAGGAAAAGAGCCTTTCTAACCTGGGCACCGTGGTGTCTTTCCCTAGTCTACACAGAAACAGCACTCTGAGGAAGATGAGATGCTAGCATTTGGTAGCAAAATCTCCTATTCTGAAGAGTAATATTTCGTTGTAAGCGGGTTGCCTCAACCTTGCCACATTTTCTCAACTGGTTATAAAGGAGGGCAGTCAGTCAGCCTCACCCTTCAAACCCACGCCTATTTCATAGAGAAAACACCAGGTCTCGGTGTGCCTTCCTGTAGCAAGGAAACTTTGCTTTCATTCCTTAGGTGGCATATTGGCTCAGAAATACCCTACCCCAAGGATTCAGGAATGTGCAGCCCGATTAGTTGAGAGCAGCCTTTCTGGGACTTCCATGGATTAAAGCAACTAGGAAAAGAGCCTTTCTAAAATGGGGACCGTGGTGTCTTTCCCTTGTCTACACAGAAACAGCACTCTGAGGGAGACGAGCTGCTGGCGTTTTGAAGCAAATCACCTATTCTGAAGAGAAACATTTCATTGTAATCGGGTTTCAACACACTTGCCACATTTTCTCAGCTGGCTATATTGGAGGAAAGTCAGTTGGTAGACTTACTTGAGGCCCTGCTTCCCAGGCTGCAATCTTTGCTTTCATTCATTAGCTGGCACATTGGCTCAGGACTGCCCTACCCCAAGGTTCAAGGATATGCAGCCCGATTAGTTGAGATCAGCCCTTCTGGCTCTTTCTTGGATGAAACCAACTGGGAAAAGAGCCGTTTTAAACTGGGGACCATGGTATCTTTCCCTAGTCTACACAGAAACAGCACTCTGAGGGAGAGGAGCTGCTGGCGTTTGGTAGCAAAATCTCCTCTTCTGAAGGGAAACATTTTGTTGTAAGCGTGTTGCGTCAGCCTTGCCACATTTTCTCAGCTGGCTATAATGGAGGGCAGTCAGTTGGCAGATTTTCTTGAGGCCCTGCTTCCCAGGCTGGAAACTTCGCTTTCATTGCAGAGCTGGCACATTGGCTCAGGCCTGCCCTAACCCAAGGATTCAGGGATAAGCAGCCCGATTAGTTGAGGTCAGCCCTTCTGGCTCTTTCTTGAATGAAACCAACTGGGAAAAGAGCCGTTCTCACCTGGGGACCATGGTGTCTTTCCCTAGTCTACACAGAAACAGCACTCTGAGGGAGAGGAGCTGCTGGACTTTGGTAGCAAAATCTCCTACTCTGAAGAGAAATATTTCGTTGTAAGCGGGTTGCATCAGCCTTGCTACATTTCCTCAACTGGCTATAAAGGAGGGCAGTCAGTAGGCCTCACCCTTCAAGCCCACGCCAATTTCATAGAGAAAACACCAGGTCTCGGTGTGCTTTCCTGTAGCAAGGAAACTTTGCTTTCATTCCTTAGGTGACATACTGGCTCAGAACTACCCTACCGCAAGGTATCAGGAATGTGCAGTACGATTAGTTGAGAGCAGCGTTTCTGGGTCTTCCATGGATGAAAGCAACTAGGAAAAGAGCCTTTCTAACCTGGGCACCGTGGTGTCTTTCCCTAGTCTACACAGAAACAGCACTCTGAGGGAGACGAGATGCTAGCATTTGGTAGCAAAATCTCCTATTCTGAAGAGTAATATTTCGTTGTAAGCGGGTTGCCTCAGCCTTGCCACATTTTCTCAACTGGCTATAAAGGAGGGCAGTCAGTCAGCCTCACCCTTCAAACCCACGCCTATTTCATAGAGAAAACACCAGGTCTCGGTGTGCCTTCCGGTAGCAAGGAAACTTTGCTTTCATTCCTTAGGTGGCATATTGGCTCAGAACTACCCTACCCCAAGGATTCAGGAAAGTGCAGCCCGATTAGTTGAGAGCAGCCTTTCTGGGTCTTCCATGGATGAAACCAAGTAGGAAAAGAGCATTTCTTAAATGGGGACCGTGGTGTATTTCCCTAGTCTACACAGAAACAGCACTCTGAGGGAGACGAGCTGCTGGCGGTTTGAAGCAAATCACCTCTTCTGAAGAGAAACATTTCATGGTAATCGGGTTTCAACACACTTGCCACATTTTCTCAGCTGGCTATAATGGAGGAAAGTCAGTTGGTAGACTTACTTGAGGCCCTGCTTCCCAGGCTGCAATCTTTGCTTTCATTCATCACCTGGCACATTGGCTCAGGACTGCCCTACCACAAGGTTCAAGGATATGCAGCCCGATTAGTTGAGATCAGCCCTTCGGGCTCTTTCTTGGATGAAACCAACTGGGAAAAGAGCCGTTTTAAACTGGGGACCATGGTATCTTTCCCTAGTCTACACAGAAACAGCACTCTGAGTGAGAGGAGCTGCTGGCGTTTGGTAGCAAAATCTCCTATTGTGAAGAGAAACATTTTGTTGTAAGCGTGTTGCGTCAGCCTTCCCATAATTTCTCATCTGGCTATAATGGAGGGCAGTCAGTTGGCAGATATTCTTGAGGCCCTGCTTCCCAGGCTGGAAACTTCGCTTTCATTCCAGAGCTGGCACATTGGCTCAGGACTGCCCCACCCCAAGGATTCAGGGATGTTCAAACCGATTAGTTGAGATTAGCCCTTCTGGCTCTTTCACGGATGAAACCAACTGGGAAAAGAGCCATTCTCACCTGGGGACCATGGTGTCTTTCCCTCGTCTACACAGAAACAGCACTCTGAGGGCGAGGAACTGCTGGCTTTTGGTAACAAAATCTCCTACTCTGAAGAGAAACATTTCGTTGTAGGCGGGTAGCATCAGCCTTCTTACATTTCCTCAACTGGCTATAAAGGAGGGCAGTCAGTAGGCCTCACCCTTCAAGCCCACGCCAATTTCATAGAGAAAACACCAGGTCTCGGTGTGCTTTCCTGTAGCAAGGAAACTTTGCTGTCATTCCTTAGGTGGCATATTGGCTCAGAACTACCCTACCCCAAGGATTCAGGAATGTGCAGTCCGATTAGTTGAGAGCAGCGTTTCTGGGTCTTCCATGGATGAAAGCAACTAGGAAAAGAGCCTTTCTAACCTGGGGACCGTGGTGTCTTTCCCTAGTCTACACAGAAACAGCACTCTGAGGGAGACGAGATGCTAGCATTTGGTAGCAAAATCTCCTATTCTGTATAGTAATATTTCGTTGTAAGCGGGTTGCCTCAGCCTTGCTACATTTCCTCAACTGGCTATAAAGGAGGGCAGTCAGTAGGCCTCACCCTTCAAGCCCACGCCAATTTCATAGAGGAAACACCAGGTCTCGGTGTGCTTTCCTGTAGCAAGGAAACTTTGCTTTCATTCCTTTGGTGGCATATTGGCTCAGAAATACCCTACTGCAAGGTTTCAGGAATGTGCAGTCCCATTAGTTGAGAGCAGCGTTTTTGGGTCTTCCATGGATGAAAGCAACTAGGAAAAGAGCGTTTCTAAAATGGGGACCGTGGTGTATTTCCCTAGTCTACACAGAAACAGCACTCTGAGGGAGACGAGCTGCTGGCGTTTTGAAGCAAATCACCTATTCTGAAGGGAAACATTTCGTGGTAATCTGGTTTCAACACACTTGCCACATTTTCTCAGCTGGCTATAATGGAGGAAAATCATTTGGTAGACTTACTTGAGGCCCTGCTACCCAGGCTGGAATCTTTGCTTTCATTCATTAGCTGGCACATTGGCTCAGGACTGCCCCACTCCAAGGTTCAGGGATATGAAGCCCGATTAATTGAGATCAGCCCTTCTGGCTCTTTCTTGGATGAAACCAACTGGGAAAAGAGCCGTTCTAACCTGGGGACCACGGTGTCTTTCCCTAGTCTACACAGAAACAACACTCAGAGGGAGAGGAGCTGCTGGCCTTTGGTAGCAAAATCTCCAATTCTGAAGAGAAATATTTCGTTGTAAGCGGGTTGCATCAGCCTTGCTACATTTCCTCAACTGGCTATAAAGGAGGGCAGTCAGTAGCCCTCACCCTTCAAGCCCACGCCGATTTCATAGAGAAAACACCAGGTCTCGGTGTGCTTTCCTGTAGCAAGGAAACTTTGCTTTCATTCCTTAGGTGACATACTGGCTCAGAACTACCCTACCGCAAGGTATCTGGAATGTGCAGTCCGATTAGTTGAGAGCAGCGTTTCTGGGTCTTCCATGGATGAAAGCAACTAGGAAAAGAGCCTTTCTAACCTGGGCACTGTGGTGTCTTTCCCTAGTCTACACAGAAACAGCACTCTGAGGGAGACGAGATGCTAGCATTTGGAAGCAAAATCTCCTATTCTGAAGAGTAATATTTCGTCTTAAGCGGGTTGCCTCAACCTTGCCACATTTTCTCAACTGGTTATAAAGGAGGGCAGTCAGTCAGCCTCACCCTTCAAACCCACGCCTATTTCATAGAGAAAACACCAGGTCTCGGTGTGACTTCCTGTAGCAAGGAAACTTTGCTTTCATTCCTTAGGTGGCATATTGGCTCAGAAATACCCTACCCCAAGGATTCAGGAAAGTGCAGCCCGATTAGTTGAGAGCAGCCTTTCTGGGTCTTCCATGGATGAAACCAAGTAGGAAAAGAGCGTTTCTAAAATGGGGACCGTGGTGTATTTCCCTAGTCTACACAGAAACAGCACTCTGAGGGAGACGAGCTGCTGGCGGTTTGAAGCAAATCACCTCTTCTGAAGAGAAACATTTCACTGTAATCGGGATTCAACACACTTGCCACATTTTCTCAGCTGGCTATAATGGAGGGCAGTCAGTTGGCAGATTTTCTTGAGGCCCTGCTTCCCAGGCTGTAAACTTCGCTTTCATTCCAGAGCTGGCACATTGGCTCAGGACTGCCCTACCCCAGGGATTCAGGGATATGCAGCCCGATTTGTTGAGGTCAGCCCTTCTGGCTCTTTCTTGGATGAAACCAACTGGGAAAAGAGCCGTTCTCACCTGGGGACCATGGTGTCTTTTCCTCGTCTACAGAGAAACAGCACTCTGAGGGAGAGGAGCTGCTGGCCTTTGGTAGCAAAATCTCCTATTCTGAAGAGAAACATTTCGTTGTAAGCGGTTTGCGTCAGCCTTGCCACATTTTCTCAGCTGGCTGTAATGGAGGGCAGTCAGTTGGAAGACTTACTTGAGGCCCTGGTTCCCATGATGGAACTTTGCTTTCATTCCAGAGCTGGTACATTGGCTCAGGACTGCTCCACGCCAAGGATTCAGGGATGTTCAACCCGATTTGTTGAGATCAGCCCTTCTGGCTCTTTCATGGATGAAACCAACTGGAAAAGAGCCGTTCTCACCTGGGGACCATTGTGTCTTTTCCTCGTCTACACAGAAACTGCACTCTGAGGGAGAGGAGCTGCTGACCTTTGGTAGCAAAATCTCCTATTCTGAAGAGAAACATTTCGTTGTAAGCGGGTTGCATCAGCCTTGCTACATTTCCTCAACTGGCTATAAAGGAGGGCAGTCAGTAGGCCCCACCCTTCAAGCCCACGCCAATTTCATAGAGAAAACACCAGGTCTCGGTGTGCTTTCCTGTAGCAAGGAAACTTTGCTTTCATTGCTTAGGTGGCATACTGGCTCAGAACTACCCTACCGCAAGGTATCAGGAATGTGCAGTACGATTAGTTGAGAGCAGCAATTCTGGGTCTTCCATGCATGAAAGCAACTAGGAAAAGAGCCTTTCTAACCTGGGCACCGTGGTGTCTTTCCCTAGTCTACACAGAAACAGCACTCTGAGGAAGATGAGATGCTAGCATTTGGTAGCAAAATCTCCTATTCTGAAGAGTAATATTTCGTTGTAAGCGGGTTGCCTCAACCTTGCCACATTTTCTCAACTGGTTATAAAGGAGGGCAGTCAGTCAGCCTCACCCTTCAAACCCACGCCTATTTCATAGAGAAAACACCAGGTCTCGGTGTGCCTTCCTGTAGCAAGGAAACTTTGCTTTCATTCCTTAGGTGGCATATTGGCTCAGAAATACCCTACCCCAAGGATTCAGGAATGTGCAGCCCGATTAGTTGAGAGCAGCCTTTCTGGGACTTCCATGGATTAAAGCAACTAGGAAAAGAGCCTTTCTAAAATGGGGACCGTGGTGTCTTTCCCTTGTCTACACAGAAACAGCACTCTGAGGGAGACGAGCTGCTGGCGTTTTGAAGCAAATCACCTATTCTGAAGAGAAACATTTCATTGTAATCGGGTTTCAACACACTTGCCACATTTTCTCAGCTGGCTATATTGGAGGAAAGTCAGTTGGTAGACTTACTTGAGGCCCTGCTTCCCAGGCTGCAATCTTTGCTTTCATTCATTAGCTGGCACATTGGCTCAGGACTGCCCTACCCCAAGGTTCAAGGATATGCAGCCCGATTAGTTGAGATCAGCCCTTCTGGCTCTTTCTTGGATGAAACCAACTGGGAAAAGAGCCGTTTTAAACTGGGGACCATGGTATCTTTCCCTAGTCTACACAGAAACAGCACTCTGAGGGAGAGGAGCTGCTGGCGTTTGGTAGCAAAATCTCCTCTTCTGAAGGGAAACATTTTGTTGTAAGCGTGTTGCGTCAGCCTTGCCACATTTTCTCAGCTGGCTATAATGGAGGGCAGTCAGTTGGCAGATTTTCTTGAGGCCCTGCTTCCCAGGCTGGAAACTTCGCTTTCATTGCAGAGCTGGCACATTGGCTCAGGACTGCCCTAACCCAAGGATTCAGGGATATGCAGCCCAATTAGTTGAGGTCAGCCCTTCTGGCTCTTTCTTGAATGAAACCAACTGGGAAAAGAGCCGTTCTCACCTGGGGACCATGGTGTCTTTCCCTAGTCTACACAGAAACAGCACTCTGAGGGAGAGGAGCTGCTGGACTTTGGTAGCAAAATCTCCTACTCTGAAGAGAAATATTTCGTTGTAAGCGGGTTGCATCAACCTTGCTACAATTCCTCAACTGGCTATAAAGGAGGGCAGTCAGTAGGCCTCACCCTTCAAGCCCACGCCAATTTCATAGAGAAAACACCAGGTCTCGGTGTGCTTTCCTATAGCAAGGAAACTTTGCTTTCATTCCTTAGGTGACATACTGGCTCAGAACTACCCTACCGCAAGGTATCAGGAATGTGCAGTACGATTAGTTGAGAGCAGCGTTTCTGGGTCTTCCATGGATGAAAGCAACTAGGAAAAGAGCCTTTCTAACCTGGGCACCGTGGTGTCTTTCCCTAGTCTACACAGAAACAGCACTCTGAGGGAGACGAGATGCTAGCATTTGGTAGCAAAATCTCCTATTCTGAAGAGTAATATTTCGTTGTAAGCGGGTTGCCTCAGCCTTGCCACATTTTCTCAACTGGCTATAAAGGAGGGCAGTCAGTCAGCCTCACCCTTCAAACCCACGCCTATTTCATAGAGAAAACACCAGGTCTCGGTGTGCCTTCCTGTAGCAAGGAAACTTTGCTTTCATTCCTTAGGTGGCATATTGGCTCAGAAATACCCTACCCCAAGGATTCAGGAAAGTGCAGCCCGATTAGTTGAGAGCAGCCTTTCTGGGTCTTCCATGGATGAAACCAAGTAGGAAAAGAGCATTTCTTAAATGGGGACCGTGGTGTATTTCCCTAGTCTACACAGAAACAGCACTCTGAGGGAGACGAGCTGCTGGCGGTTTGAAGCAAATCACCTCTTCTGAAGAGAAACATTTCATGGTAATCGGGTTTCAACACACTTGCCACATTTTCTCAGCTGGCTATAATGGAGGAAAGTCAGTTGGTAGACTTACTTGAGGCCCTGCTTCCCAGGCTGCAATCTTTGCTTTCATTCATCACCTGGCACATTGGCTCAGGACTGCCCTACCCCAAGGTTCAAGGATATGCAGCCCGATTAGTTGAGATCAGCCCTTCGGGCTCTTTCTTGGATGAAACCAACTGGGAAAAGAGGCGTTTTAAACTGGGGACCATGGTATCTTTCCCTAGTCTACACAGAAACAGCACTCTGAGTGAGAGGAGCTGCTGGCGTTTGGTAGCAAAATCTCCTATTGTGAAGAGAAACATTTTGTTGTAAGCGTGTTGCGTCAGCCTTGCCATAATTTCTCATCTGGCTATAATGGAGGGCAGTCAGTTGGCAGATATTCTTGAGGCCCTGCTTCCCAGGCTGGAAACTTCGCTTTCATTCCAGAGCTGGCACATTGGCTCAGGACTGCCCCACCCCAAGGATTCAGGGATGTTCAAACCGATTAGTTGAGATTAGCCCTTCTGGCTCTTTCATGGATGAAACCAACTGGGAAAAGAGCCATTCTCACCTGGGGACCATGGTGTCTTTCCCTCGTCTACACAGAAACAGCACTCTGAGGGCGAGGAGCTGCTGGCTTTTGGTAGCAAAATCTCCTACTCTGAAGAGAAACATTTCGTTGTAAGCGGGTAGCATCAGCCTTCCTACATTTCCTCAACTGGCTATAAAGGAGGGCAGTCAGTAGGCCTCACCCTTCAAGCCCACGCCAATTTCATAGAGAAAACACCAGGTCTCGGTGTGCTTTCCTGTAGCAAGGAAACTTTGCTGTCATTCCTTAGGTGGCATATTGGCTCAGAACTACCCTACCCCAAGGATTCAGGAATGTGCAGTCCGATTAGTTGAGAGCAGCGTTTCTGGGTCTTCCATGCATGAAAGCAACTAGGAAAAGAGCCTTTCTAACCTGGGGACCGTGGTGTCTTTCCCTAGTCTACACAGAAACAGCACTCTGAGGGAGACGAGATGCTAGCATTTGGTAGCAAAATCTCCTATTCTGTATAGTAATATTTCGTTGTAAGCGGGTTGCCTCAGCCTTGCTACATTTCCTCAACTGGCTATAAAGGAGGGCAGTCAGTAGGCCTCACCCTTCAAGCCCACGCCAATTTCATAGAGAAAACACCAGGTCTCGGTGTGCTTTCCTGTAGCAAGGAAACTTTGCTTTCATTCCTTTGGTGGCATATTGGCTCAGAAATACCCTACTGCAAGGTTTCAGGAATGTGCAGTCCCATTAGTTGAGAGCAGCGTTTTTGGGTCTTCCATGGATGAAAGCAACTAGGAAAAGAGCGTTTCTAAAATGGGGACCGTGGTGTATTTCCCTAGTCTACACAGAAACAGCACTCTGAGGGAGACGAGCTGCTGGCGTTTTGAAGCAAATCACCTATTCTGAAGGGAAACATTTCGTGGTAATCTGGTTTCAACACACTTGCCACATTTTCTCAGCTGGCTATAATGGAGGAAACTCATTTGGTAGACTTACTTGAGGCCCTGCTACCCAGGCTGGAATCTTTGCTTTCATTCATTAGCTGGCACATTGGCTCAGGACTGCCCCACTCCAAGGTTCAGGGATATGAAGCCCGATTAATTGAGATCAGCCCTTCTGGCTCTTTCTTGGATGAAACCAACTGGGAAAAGAGCCGTTCTAACCTGGGGACCACGGTGTCTTTCCCTAGTCTACACAGAAACAACACTCTGAGGGAGAGGAGCTGCTGGCCTTTGGTAGCAAAATCTCCAATTCTGAAGAGAAATATTTCGTTGTAAGCGGGTTGCATCAGCCTTGCTACATTTCCTCAACTGGCTATAAAGGAGGGCAGTCAGTAGCCCTCACCCTTCAAGCCCACGCCGATTTCATAGAGAAAACACCAGGTCTCGGTGTGCTTTCCTGTAGCAAGGAAACTTTGCTTTCATTCCTTAGGTGACATACTGGCTCAGAACTACCCTACCGCAAGGTATCTGGAATGTGCAGTCCGATTAGTTGAGAGCAGCGTTTCTGGGTCTTCCATGGATGAAAGCAACTAGGAAAAGAGCCTTTCTAACCTGGGCACTGTGGTGTCTTTCCCTAGTCTACACAGAAACAGCACTCTGAGGGAGACGAGATGCTAGCATTTGGAAGCAAAATCTCCTATTCTGAAGAGTAATATTTCGTCTTAAGCGGGTTGCCTCAACCTTGCCACATTTTCTCAACTGGTTATAAAGGAGGGCAGTCAGTCAGCCTCACCCTTCAAACCCACGCCTATTTCATAGAGAAAACACCAGGTCTCGGTGTGACTTCCTGTAGCAAGGAAACTTTGCTTTCATTCCTTAGGTGGCATATTGGCTCAGAAATACCCTACCCCAAGGATTCAGGAAAGTGCAGCCAGATTAGTTGAGAGCAGCCTTTCTGGGTCTTCCATGGATGAAACCAAGTAGGAAAAGAGCGTTTCTAAAATGGGGACCGTGGTGTATTTCCCTAGTCTACACAGAAACAGCACTCTGAGGGAGACGAGCTGCTGGCGGTTTGAAGCAAATCACCTCTTCTGAAGAGAAACATTTCACTGTAATCGGGATTCAACACACTTGCCACATTTTCTCAGCTGGCTATAATGGAGGGCAGTCAGTTGGCAGATTTTCTTGAGGCCCTGCTTCCCAGGCTGTAAACTTCGCTTTCATTCCAGAGATGGCACATTGGCTCAGGACTGCCCTACCCCAGGGATTCAGGGATATGCAGCCCGATTTGTTGAGGTCAGCCCTTCTGGCTCTTTCTTGGATGAAACCAACTGGGAAAAGAGCCATTCTCACCTGGGGACCATGGTGTCTTTTCCTCGTCTACAGAGAAACAGCACTCTGAGGGAGAGGAGCTGCTGGCCTTTGGTAGCAAAATCTCCTATTCTGAAGAGAAACATTTCGTTGTAAGCGGTTTGCGTCAGCCTTGCCACATTTTCTCAGCTGGCTGTAATGGAGGGCAGTCAGTTGGAAGACTTACTTGAGGCCCTGGTTCCCATGATGGAACTTTGCTTTCATTCCAGAGCTGGTACATTGGCTCAGGACTGCCCCACGCCAAGGATTCAGGGATGTTCAACCCGATTTGTTGAGATCAGCCCTTCTGGCTCTTTCATGGATGAAACCAACTGGAAAAGAGCCGTTCTCACCTGGGGACCATTGTGTCTTTTCCTCGTCTACACAGAAACTGCACTCTGAGGGAGAGGAGCTGCTGACCTTTGGTAGCAAAATCTCCTATTCTGAAGAGAAACATTTCGTTGTAAGCGGGTTGCATCAGCCTTGCTACATTTCCTCAACTGGCTATAAAGGAGGGCAGTCAGTAGGCCCCACCCTTCAAGCCCACGCCAATTTCATAGAGAAAACACCAGGTCTCGGTGTGCTTTCCTGTAGCAAGGAAACTTTGCTTTCATTGCTTAGGTGGCATACTGGCTCAGAACTACCCTACCGCAAGGTATCAGGAATGTGCAGTACGATTAGTTGAGAGCAGCATTTCTGGGTCTTCCATGCATGAAAGCAACTAGGAAAAGAGCCTTTCTAACCTGGGCACCGTGGTGTCTTTCCCTAGTCTACACAGAAACAGCACTCTGAGGAAGATGAGATGCTAGCATTTGGTAGCAAAATCTCATATTCTGAAGAGTAATATTTCGTTGTAAGCGGGTTGCCTCAACCTTGCCACATTTTCTCAACTGGTTATAAAGGAGGGCAGTCAGTCAGCCTCACCCTTCAAACCCACGCCTATTTCATAGAGAAAACACCAGGTCTCGGTGTGCCTTCCTGTAGCAAGGAAACTTTGCTTTCATTCCTTAGGTGGCATATTGGCTCAGAAATACCCTACCCCAAGGATTCAGGAATGTGCAGCCCGATTAGTTGAGAGCAGCCTTTCTGGGACTTCCATGGATTAAAGCAACTAGGAAAAGAGCCTTTCTAAAATGGGGACCGTGGTGTCTTTCCCTTGTCTACACAGAAACAGCACTCTGAGGGAGACGAGCTGCTGGCGTTTTGAAGCAAATCACCTATTCTGAAGAGAAATTTCATTGTAATCGGGTTTCAACACACTTGCCACATTTTCTCAGCTGGCTATATTGGAGGAAAGTCAGTTGGTAGACTTACTTGAGGCCCTGCTTCCCAGGCTGCAATCTTTGCTTTCATTCATTAGCTGGCACATTGGCTCAGGACTGCCCTACCCCAAGGTTCAAGGATATGCAGCCCGATTAGTTGAGATCAGCCCTTCTGGCTCTTTCTTGGATGAAACCAACTGGGAAAAGAGCCGTTTTAAACTGGGGACCATGGTATCTTTCCCTAGTCTACACAGAAACAGCACTCTGAGGGAGAGGAGCTGCTGGGGTTTGGTAGCAAAATCTCCTCTTCTGAAGGGAAACATTTTGTTGTAAGCGTGTTGCGTCAGCCTTGCCACATTTTCTCAGCTGGCTATAATGGAGGGCAGTCAGTTGGCAGATTTTCTTGAGGCCCTGCTTCCCAGGCTGGAAACTTCGCTTTCATTGCAGAGCTGGCACATTGGCTCAGGCCTGCCCTAACCCAAGGATTCAGGGATATGCAGCCCGATTAGTTGAGGTCAGCCCTTCTGGCTCTTTCTTGAATGAAACCAACTGGGAAAAGAGCCGTTCTCACCTGGGGACCATGGTGTCTTTCCCTAGTCTACACAGAAACAGCACTCTGAGGGAGAGGAGCTGCTGGACTTTGGTAGCAAAATCTCCTACTCTGAAGAGAAATATTTCGTTGTAAGCGGGTTGCATCAGCCTTGCTACATTTCCTCAACTGGCTATAAAGGAGGGCAGTCAGTAGGCCTCACCCTTCAAGCCCACGCCAATTTCATAGAGAAAACACCAGGTCTCGGTGTGCTTTCCTGTAGCAAGGAAACTTTGCTTTCATTCCTTAGGTGACATACTGGCTCAGAACTACCCTACCGCAAGGTATCAGGAATGTGCAGTACGATTAGTTGAGAGCAGCGTTTCTGGGTCTTCCATGGATGAAAGCAACTAGGAAAAGAGCCTTTCTAACCTGGGCACCGTGGTGTCTTTCCCTAGTCTACACAGAAACAGCACTCTGAGGGAGACGAGATGCTAGCATTTGGTAGCAAAATCTCCTATTCTGAAGAGTAATATTTCGTTGTAAGCGGGTTGCCTCAGCCTTGCCACATTTTCTCAACTGGCTATAAAGGAGGGCAGTCAGTCAGCCTCACCCTTCAAACCCACGCCTATTTCATAGAGAAAACACCAGGTCTCGGTGTGCCTTCCGGTAGCAAGGAAACTTTGCTTTCATTCCTTAGGTGGCATATTGGCTCAGAACAACCCTACCCCAAGGATTCAGGAAAGTGCAGCCCGATTAGTTGAGAGCAGCCTTTCTCGGTCTTCCATGGATGAAACCAAGTAGGAAAAGAGCATTTCTTAAATGGGGACCGTGGTGTATTTCCCTAGTCTACACAGAAACAGCACTCTGAGGGAGACGAGCTGCTGGCGGTTTGAAGCAAATCACCTCTTCTGAAGAGAAACATTTCATGGTAATCGGGTTTCAACACACTTGCCACATTTTCTCAGCTGGCTATAATGGAGGAAAGTCAGTTGGTAGACTTACTTGAGGCCCTGCTTCCCAGGCTGCAATCTTTGCTTTCATTCATCACCTGGCACATTGGCTCAGGACTGCCCTACCCCAAGGTTCAAGGATATGCAGCCCGATTAGTTGAGATCAGCCCTTCGGGCTCTTTCTTGGATGAAACCAACTGGGAAAAGAGGCGTTTTAAACTGGGGACCATGGTATCTTTCCCTAGTCTACACAGAAACAGCACTCTGAGTGAGAGGAGCTGCTGGCGTTTGGTAGCAAAATCTCCTATTGTGAAGAGAAACATTTTGTTGTAAGCGTGTTGCGTCAGCCTTGCCATAATTTCTCATCTGGCTATAATGGAGGGCAGTCAGTTGGCAGATATTCTTGAGGCCCTGCTTCCCAGGCTGGAAACTTCGCTTTCATTCCAGAGCTGGCACATTGGCTCAGGACTGCCCCACCCCAAGGATTCAGGGATGTTCAAACCGATTAGTTGAGATTAGCCCTTCTGGCTCTTTCATGGATGAAACCAACTGGGAAAAGAGCCATTCTCACCTGGGGACCATGGTGTCTTTCCCTCGTCTACACAGAAACAGCACTCTGAGGGCGAGGAGCTGCTGGCTTTTGGTAGCAAAATCTCCTACTCTGAAGAGAAACATTTCGTTGTAAGCGGGTAGCATCAGCCTTCCTACATTTCCTCAACTGGCTATAAAGGAGGGCAGTCAGTAGGCCTCACCCTTCAAGCCCACGCCAATTTCATAGAGAAAACACCAGGTCTCGGTGTGCTTTCCTGTAGCAAGGAAACTTTGCTGTCATTCCTTAGGTGGCATATTGGCTCAGAACTACCCTACCCCAAGGATTCAGGAATGTGCAGTCCGATTAGTTGAGAGCAGCGTTTCTGGGTCTTCCATGGATGAAAGCAACTAGGAAAAGAGCCTTTCTAACCTGGGCACCGTGGTGTCTTTCCCTAGTCTACACAGAAACAGCACTCTGAGGGAGACGAGATGCTAGCATTTGGTAGCAAAATCTCCTATTCTGTAGAGTAATATTTCGTTGTAAGCGGGTTGCCTCAGCCTTGCTACATTTCCTCAACTGGCTATAAAGGAGGGCAGTCAGTAGGCCTCACCCTTCAAGCCCACGCCAATTTCATAGAGAAAACACCAGGTCTCGGTGTGCTTTCCTGTAGCAAGGAAACTTTGCTTTCATTCCTTTGGTGGCATATTGGCTCAGAAATACCCTACTGCAAGGTTTCAGGAATGTGCAGTCCCATTAGTTGAGAGCAGCGTTTTTGGGTCTTCCATGGATGAAAGCAACTAGGAAAAGAGCGTTTCTAAAATGGGGACCGTGGTGTATTTCCCTAGTCTACACAGAAACAGCACTCTGAGGGAGACGAGCTGCTGGCGTTTTGAAGCAAATCACCTATTCTGAAGGGAAACATTTCGTGGTAATCTGGTTTCAACACACTTGCCACATTTTCTCAGCTGGCTATAATGGAGGAAACTCATTTGGTAGACTTACTTGAGGCCCTGCTACCCAGGCTGGAATCTTTGCTTTCATTCATTAGCTGGCACATTGGCTCAGGACTGCCCCACTCCAAGGTTCAGGGATATGAAGCCCGATTAATTGAGATCAGCCCTTCTGGCTCTTTCTTGGATGAAACCAACTGGGAAAAGAGCCGTTCTAACCTGGGGACCACGGTGTCTTTCCCTAGTCTACACAGAAACAACACTCTGAGGGAGAGGAGCTGCTGGCCTTTGGTAGCAAAATCTCCAATTCTGAAGAGAAATATTTCGTTGTAAGCGGGTTGCATCAGCCTTGCTACATTTCCTCAACTGGCTATAAAGGAGGGCAGTCAGTAGCCCTCACCCTTCAAGCCCACGCCGATTTCATAGAGAAAACACCAGGTCTCGGTGTGCTTTCCTGTAGCAAGGAAACTTTGCTTTCATTCCTTAGGTGACATACTGGCTCAGAACTACCCTACCGCAAGGTATCTGGAATGTGCAGTCCGATTAGTTGAGAGCAGCGTTTCTGGGTCTTCCATGGATGAAAGCAACTAGGAAAAGAGCCTTTCTAACCTGGGCACTGTGGTGTCTTTCCCTAGTCTACACAGAAACAGCACTCTGAGGGAGACGAGATGCTAGCATTTGGAAGCAAAATCTCCTATTCTGAAGAGTAATATTTCGTCTTAAGCGGGTTGCCTCAACCTTGCCACATTTTCTCAACTGGTTATAAAGGAGGGCAGTCAGTCAGCCTCACCCTTCAAACCCACGCCTATTTCATAGAGAAAACACCAGGTCTCGGTGTGACTTCCTGTAGCAAGGAAACTTTGCTTTCATTCCTTAGGTGGCATATTGGCTCAGAAATACCCTACCCCAAGGATTCAGGAAAGTGCAGCCCGATTAGTTGAGAGCAGCCTTTCTGGGTCTTCCATGGATGAAACCAAGTAGGAAAAGAGCGTTTCTAAAATGGGGACCGTGGTGTATTTCCCTAGTCTACACAGAAACAGCACTCTGAGGGAGACGAGCTGCTGGCGGTTTGAAGCAAATCACCTCTTCTGAAGAGAAACATTTCACTGTAATCGGGATTCAACACACTTGCCACATTTTCTCAGCTGGCTATAATGGAGGGCAGTCAGTTGGCAGATTTTCTTGAGGCCCTGCTTCCCAGGCTGTAAACTTCGCTTTCATTCCAGAGATGGCACATTGGCTCAGGACTGCCCTACCCCAGGGATTCAGGGATATGCAGCCCGATTTGTTGAGGTCAGCCCTTCTGGCTCTTTCTTGGATGAAACCAACTGGGAAAAGAGCCGTTCTCACCTGGGGACCATGGTGTCTTTTCCTCGTCTACAGAGAAACAGCACTCTGAGGGAGAGGAGCTGCTGGCCTTTGGTAGCAAAATCTCCTATTCTGAAGAGAAACATTTCGTTGTAAGCGGTTTGCGTCAGCCTTGCCACATTTTCTCAGCTGGCTGTAATGGAGGGCAGTCAGTTGGAAGACTTACTTGAGGCCCTGGTTCCCATGATGGAACTTTGCTTTCATTCCAGAGCTGGTACATTGGCTCAGGACTGCTCCACGCCAAGGATTCAGGGATGTTCAACCCGATTTGTTGAGATCAGCCCTTCTGGCTCTTTCATGGATGAAACCAACTGGAAAAGAGCCGTTCTCACCTGGGGACCATTGTGTCTTTTCCTCGTCTACACAGAAACTGCACTCTGAGGGAGAGGAGCTGCTGACCTTTGGTAGCAAAATCTCCTATTCTGAAGAGAAACATTTCGTTGTAAGCGGGTTGCATCAGCCTTGCTACATTTCCTCAACTGGCTATAAAGGAGGGCAGTCAGTAGGCCCCACCCTTCAAGCCCACGCCAATTTCATAGAGAAAACACCAGGTCTCGGTGTGCTTTCCTGTAGCAAGGAAACTTTGCTTTCATTGCTTAGGTGGCATACTGGCTCAGAACTACCCTACCGCAAGGTATCAGGAATGTGCAGTACGATTAGTTGAGAGCAGCAATTCTGGGTCTTCCATGCATGAAAGCAACTAGGAAAAGAGCCTTTCTAACCTGGGCACCGTGGTGTCTTTCCCTAGTCTACACAGAAACAGCACTCTGAGGAAGATGAGATGCTAGCATTTGGTAGCAAAATCTCCTATTCTGAAGAGTAATATTTCGTTGTAAGCGGGTTGCCTCAACCTTGCCACATTTTCTCAACTGGTTATAAAGGAGGGCAGTCAGTCAGCCTCACCCTTCAAACCCACGCCTATTTCATAGAGAAAACACCAGGTCTCGGTGTGCCTTCCTGTAGCAAGGAAACTTTGCTTTCATTCCTTAGGTGGCATATTGGCTCAGAAATACCCTACCCCAAGGATTCAGGAATGTGCAGCCCGATTAGTTGAGAGCAGCCTTTCTGGGACTTCCATGGATTAAAGCAACTAGGAAAAGAGCCTTTCTAAAATGGGGACCGTGGTGTCTTTCCCTTGTCTACACAGAAACAGCACTCTGAGGGAGACGAGCTGCTGGCGTTTTGAAGCAAATCACCTATTCTGAAGAGAAACATTTCATTGTAATCGGGTTTCAACACACTTGCCACATTTTCTCAGCTGGCTATATTGGAGGAAAGTCAGTTGGTAGACTTACTTGAGGCCCTGCTTCCCAGGCTGCAATCTTTGCTTTCATTCATTAGCTGGCACATTGGCTCAGGACTGCCCTACCCCAAGGTTCAAGGATATGCAGCCCGATTAGTTGAGATCAGCCCTTCTGGCTCTTTCTTGGATGAAACCAACTGGGAAAAGAGCCGTTTTAAACTGGGGACCATGGTATCTTTCCCTAGTCTACACAGAAACAGCACTCTGAGGGAGAGGAGCTGCTGGCGTTTGGTAGCAAAATCTCCTCTTCTGAAGGGAAACATTTTGTTGTAAGCGTGTTGCGTCAGCCTTGCCACATTTTCTCAGCTGGCTATAATGGAGGGCAGTCAGTTGGCAGATTTTCTTGAGGCCCTGCTTCCCAGGCTGGAAACTTCGCTTTCATTGCAGAGCTGGCACATTGGCTCAGGACTGCCCTAACCCAAGGATTCAGGGATATGCAACCCAATTAGTTGAGGTCAGCCCTTCTGGCTCTTTCTTGAATGAAACCAACTGGGAAAAGAGCCGTTCTCACCTGGGGACCATGGTGTCTTTCCCTAGTCTACACAGAAACAGCACTCTGAGGGAGAGGAGCTGCTGGACTTTGGTAGCAAAATCTCCTACTCTGAAGAGAAATATTTCGTTGTAAGCGGGTTGCATCAGCCTTGCTACAATTCCTCAACTGGCTATAAAGGAGGGCAGTCAGTAGGCCTCACCCTTCAAGCCCACGCCAATTTCATAGAGAAAACACCAGGTCTCGGTGTGCTTTCCTATAGCAAGGAAACTTTGCTTTCATTCCTTAGGTGACATACTGGCTCAGAACTACCCTACCGCAAGGTATCAGGAATGTGCAGTACGATTAGTTGAGAGCAGCGTTTCTGGGTCTTCCATGGATGAAAGCAACTAGGAAAAGAGCCTTTCTAACCTGGGCACCGTGGTGTCTTTCCCTAGTCTACACAGAAACAGCACTCTGAGGGAGACGAGATGCTAGCATTTGGTAGCAAAATCTCCTATTCTGAAGAGTAATATTTCGTTGTAAGCGGGTTGCCTCAGCCTTGCCACATTTTCTCAACTGGCTATAAAGGAGGGCAGTCAGTCAGCCTCACCCTTCAAACCCACGCCTATTTCATAGAGAAAACACCAGGTCTCGGTGTGCCTTCCTGTAGCAAGGAAACTTTGCTTTCATTCCTTAGGTGGCATATTGGCTCAGAAATACCCTACCCCAAGGATTCAGGAAAGTGCAGCCCGATTAGTTGAGAGCAGCCTTTCTGGGTCTTCCATGGATGAAACCAAGTAGGAAAAGAGCATTTCTTAAATGGGGACCGTGGTGTATTTCCCTAGTCTACACAGAAACAGCACTCTGAGGGAGACGAGCTGCTGGCGGTTTGAAGCAAATCACCTCTTCTGAAGAGAAACATTTCATGGTAATCGGGTTTCAACACACTTGCCACATTTTCTCAGCTGGCTATAATGGAGGAAAGTCAGTTGGTAGACTTACTTGAGGCCCTGCTTCCCAGGCTGCAATCTTTGCTTTCATTCATCACCTGGCACATTGGCTCAGGACTGCCCTACCCCAAGGTTCAAGGATATGCAGCCCGATTAGTTGAGATCAGCCCTTCGGGCTCTTTCTTGGATGAAACCAACTGGGAAAAGAGGCGTTTTAAACTGGGGACCATGGTATCTTTCCCTAGTCTACACAGAAACAGCACTCTGAGTGAGAGGAGCTGCTGGCGTTTGGTAGCAAAATCTCCTATTGTGAAGAGAAACATTTTGTTGTAAGCGTGTTGCGTCAGCCTTGCCATAATTTCTCATCTGGCTATAATGGAGGGCAGTCAGTTGGCAGATATTCTTGAGGCCCTGCTTCCCAGGCTGGAAACTTCGCTTTCATTCCAGAGCTGGCACATTGGCTCAGGACTGCCCCACCCCAAGGATTCAGGGATGTTCAAACCGATTAGTTGAGATTAGCCCTTCTGGCTCTTTCATGGATGAAACCAACTGGGAAAAGAGCCATTCTCACCTGGGGACCATGGTGTCTTTCCCTCGTCTACACAGAAACAGCACTCTGAGGGCGAGGAGCTGCTGGCTTTTGGTAGCAAAATCTCCTACTCTGAAGAGAAACATTTCGTTGTAAGCGGGTAGCATCAGCCTTCCTACATTTCCTCAACTGGCTATAAAGGAGGGCAGTCAGTAGGCCTCACCCTTCAAGCCCACGCCAATTTCATAGAGAAAACACCAGGTCTCGGTGTGCTTTCCTGTAGCAAGGAAACTTTGCTGTCATTCCTTAGGTGGCATATTGGCTCAGAACTACCCTACCCCAAGGATTCAGGAATGTGCAGTCCGATTAGTTGAGAGCAGCGTTTCTGGGTCTTCCATGGATGAAAGCAACTAGGAAAAGAGCCTTTCTAACCTGGGGACCGTGGTGTCTTTCCCTAGTCTACACAGAAACAGCACTCTGAGGGAGACGAGATGCTAGCATTTGGTAGCAAAATCTCCTATTCTGTATAGTAATATTTCGTTGTAAGCGGGTTGCCTCAGCCTTGCTACATTTCCTCAACTGGCTATAAAGGAGGGCAGTCAGTAGGCCTCACCCTTCAAGCCCACGCCAATTTCATAGAGAAAACACCAGGTCTCGGTGTGCTTTCCTGTAGCAAGGAAACTTTGCTTTCATTCCTTTGGTGGCATATTGGCTCAGAAATACCCTACTGCAAGGTTTCAGGAATGTGCAGTCCCATTAGTTGAGAGCAGCGTTTTTGGGTCTTCCATGGATGAAAGCAACTAGGAAAAGAGCGTTTCTAAAATGGGGACCGTGGTGTATTTCCCTAGTCTACACAGAAACAGCACTCTGAGGGAGACGAGCTGCTGGCGTTTTGAAGCAAATCACCTATTCTGAAGGGAAACATTTCGTGGTAATCTGGTTTCAACACACTTGCCACATTTTCTCAGCTGGCTATAATGGAGGAAACTCATTTGGTAGACTTACTTGAGGCCCTGCTACCCAGGCTGGAATCTTTGCTTTCATTCATTAGCTGGCACATTGGCTCAGGACTGCCCCACTCCAAGGTTCAGGGATATGAAGCCCGATTAATTGAGATCAGCCCTTCTGGCTCTTTCTTGGATGAAACCAACTGGGAAAAGAGCCGTTCTAACCTGGGGACCACGGTGTCTTTCCCTAGTCTACACAGAAACAACACTCTGAGGGAGAGGAGCTGCTGGCCTTTGGTAGCAAAATCTCCAATTCTGAAGAGAAATATTTCGTTGTAAGCGGGTTGCATCAGCCTTGCTACATTTCCTCAACTGGCTATAAAGGAGGGCAGTCAGTAGCCCTCACCCTTCAAGCCCACGCCGATTTCATAGAGAAAACACCAGGTCTCGGTGTGCTTTCCTGTAGCAAGGAAACTTTGCTTTCATTCCTTAGGTGACATACTGGCTCAGAACTACCCTACCGCAAGGTATCTGGAATGTGCAGTCCGATTAGTTGAGAGCAGCGTTTCTGGGTCTTCCATGGATGAAAGCAACTAGGAAAAGAGCCTTTCTAACCTGGGCACTGTGGTGTCTTTCCCTAGTCTACACAGAAACAGCACTCTGAGGGAGACGAGATGCTAGCATTTGGAAGCAAAATCTCCTATTCTGAAGAGTAATATTTCGTCTTAAGCGGGTTGCCTCAACCTTGCCACATTTTCTCAACTGGTTATAAAGGAGGGCAGTCAGTCAGCCTCACCCTTCAAACCCACGCCTATTTCATAGAGAAAACACCAGGTCTCGGTGTGACTTCCTGTAGCAAGGAAACTTTGCTTTCATTCCTTAGGTGGCATATTGGCTCAGAAATACCCTACCCCAAGGATTCAGGAAAGTGCAGCCAGATTAGTTGAGAGCAGCCTTTCTGGGTCTTCCATGGATGAAACCAAGTAGGAAAAGAGCGTTTCTAAAATGGGGACCGTGGTGTATTTCCCTAGTCTACACAGAAACAGCACTCTGAGGGAGACGAGCTGCTGGCGGTTTGAAGCAAATCACCTCTTCTGAAGAGAAACATTTCACTGTAATCGGGATTCAACACACTTGCCACATTTTCTCAGCTGGCTATAATGGAGGGCAGTCAGTTGGCAGATTTTCTTGAGGCCCTGCTTCCCAGGCTGTAAACTTCGCTTTCATTCCAGAGATGGCACATTGGCTCAGGACTGCCCTACCCCAGGGATTCAGGGATATGCAGCCCGATTTGTTGAGGTCAGCCCTTCTGGCTCTTTCTTGGATGAAACCAACTGGGAAAAGAGCCATTCTCACCTGGGGACCATGGTGTCTTTTCCTCGTCTACAGAGAAACAGCACTCTGAGGGAGAGGAGCTGCTGGCCTTTGGTAGCAAAATCTCCTATTCTGAAGAGAAACATTTCGTTGTAAGCGGTTTGCGTCAGCCTTGCCACATTTTCTCAGCTGGCTGTAATGGAGGGCAGTCAGTTGGAAGACTTACTTGAGGCCCTGGTTCCCATGATGGAACTTTGCTTTCATTCCAGAGCTGGTACATTGGCTCAGGACTGCCCCACGCCAAGGATTCAGGGATGTTCAACCCGATTTGTTGAGATCAGCCCTTCTGGCTCTTTCATGGATGAAACCAACTGGAAAAGAGCCGTTCTCACCTGGGGACCATTGTGTCTTTTCCTCGTCTACACAGAAACTGCACTCTGAGGGAGAGGAGCTGCTGACCTTTGGTAGCAAAATCTCCTATTCTGAAGAGAAACATTTCGTTGTAAGCGGGTTGCATCAGCCTTGCTACATTTCCTCAACTGGCTATAAAGGAGGGCAGTCAGTAGGCCCCACCCTTCAAGCCCACGCCAATTTCATAGAGAAAACACCAGGTCTCGGTGTGCTTTCCTGTAGCAAGGAAACTTTGCTTTCATTGCTTAGGTGGCATACTGGCTCAGAACTACCCTACCGCAAGGTATCAGGAATGTGCAGTACGATTAGTTGAGAGCAGCATTTCTGGGTCTTCCATGCATGAAAGCAACTAGGAAAAGAGCCTTTCTAACCTGGGCACCGTGGTGTCTTTCCCTAGTCTACACAGAAACAGCACTCTGAGGAAGATGAGATGCTAGCATTTGGTAGCAAAATCTCATATTCTGAAGAGTAATATTTCGTTGTAAGCGGGTTGCCTCAACCTTGCCACATTTTCTCAACTGGTTATAAAGGAGGGCAGTCAGTCAGCCTCACCCTTCAAACCCACGCCTATTTCATAGAGAAAACACCAGGTCTCGGTGTGCCTTCCTGTAGCAAGGAAACTTTGCTTTCATTCCTTAGGTGGCATATTGGCTCAGAAATACCCTACCCCAAGGATTCAGGAATGTGCAGCCCGATTAGTTGAGAGCAGCCTTTCTGGGACTTCCATGGATTAAAGCAACTAGGAAAAGAGCCTTTCTAAAATGGGGACCGTGGTGTCTTTCCCTTGTCTACACAGAAACAGCACTCTGAGGGAGACGAGCTGCTGGCGTTTTGAAGCAAATCACCTATTCTGAAGAGAAATTTCATTGTAATCGGGTTTCAACACACTTGCCACATTTTCTCAGCTGGCTATATTGGAGGAAAGTCAGTTGGTAGACTTACTTGAGGCCCTGCTTCCCAGGCTGCAATCTTTGCTTTCATTCATTAGCTGGCACATTGGCTCAGGACTGCCCTACCCCAAGGTTCAAGGATATGCAGCCCGATTAGTTGAGATCAGCCCTTCTGGCTCTTTCTTGGATGAAACCAACTGGGAAAAGAGCCGTTTTAAACTGGGGACCATGGTATCTTTCCCTAGTCTACACAGAAACAGCACTCTGAGGGAGAGGAGCTGCTGGGGTTTGGTAGCAAAATCTCCTCTTCTGAAGGGAAACATTTTGTTGTAAGCGTGTTGCGTCAGCCTTGCCACATTTTCTCAGCTGGCTATAATGGAGGGCAGTCAGTTGGCAGATTTTCTTGAGGCCCTGCTTCCCAGGCTGGAAACTTCGCTTTCATTGCAGAGCTGGCACATTGGCTCAGGCCTGCCCTAACCCAAGGATTCAGGGATATGCAGCCCGATTAGTTGAGGTCAGCCCTTCTGGCTCTTTCTTGAATGAAACCAACTGGGAAAAGAGCCGTTCTCACCTGGGGACCATGGTGTCTTTCCCTAGTCTACACAGAAACAGCACTCTGAGGGAGAGGAGCTGCTGGACTTTGGTAGCAAAATCTCCTACTCTGAAGAGAAATATTTCGTTGTAAGCGGGTTGCATCAGCCTTGCTACATTTCCTCAACTGGCTATAAAGGAGGGCAGTCAGTAGGCCTCACCCTTCAAGCCCACGCCAATTTCATAGAGAAAACACCAGGTCTCGGTGTGCTTTCCTGTAGCAAGGAAACTTTGCTTTCATTCCTTAGGTGACATACTGGCTCAGAACTACCCTACCGCAAGGTATCAGGAATGTGCAGTACGATTAGTTGAGAGCAGCGTTTCTGGGTCTTCCATGGATGAAAGCAACTAGGAAAAGAGCCTTTCTAACCTGGGCACCGTGGTGTCTTTCCCTAGTCTACACAGAAACAGCACTCTGAGGGAGACGAGATGCTAGCATTTGGTAGCAAAATCTCCTATTCTGAAGAGTAATATTTCGTTGTAAGCGGGTTGCCTCAGCCTTGCCACATTTTCTCAACTGGCTATAAAGGAGGGCAGTCAGTCAGCCTCACCCTTCAAACCCACGCCTATTTCATAGAGAAAACACCAGGTCTCGGTGTGCCTTCCGGTAGCAAGGAAACTTTGCTTTCATTCCTTAGGTGGCATATTGGCTCAGAACAACCCTACCCCAAGGATTCAGGAAAGTGCAGCCCGATTAGTTGAGAGCAGCCTTTCTCGGTCTTCCATGGATGAAACCAAGTAGGAAAAGAGCATTTCTTAAATGGGGACCGTGGTGTATTTCCCTAGTCTACACAGAAACAGCACTCTGAGGGAGACGAGCTGCTGGCGGTTTGAAGCAAATCACCTCTTCTGAAGAGAAACATTTCATGGTAATCGGGTTTCAACACACTTGCCACATTTTCTCAGCTGGCTATAATGGAGGAAAGTCAGTTGGTAGACTTACTTGAGGCCCTGCTTCCCAGGCTGCAATCTTTGCTTTCATTCATCACCTGGCACATTGGCTCAGGACTGCCCTACCCCAAGGTTCAAGGATATGCAGCCCGATTAGTTGAGATCAGCCCTTCGGGCTCTTTCTTGGATGAAACCAACTGGGAAAAGAGGCGTTTTAAACTGGGGACCATGGTATCTTTCCCTAGTCTACACAGAAACAGCACTCTGAGTGAGAGGAGCTGCTGGCGTTTGGTAGCAAAATCTCCTATTGTGAAGAGAAACATTTTGTTGTAAGCGTGTTGCGTCAGCCTTGCCATAATTTCTCATCTGGCTATAATGGAGGGCAGTCAGTTGGCAGATATTCTTGAGGCCCTGCTTCCCAGGCTGGAAACTTCGCTTTCATTCCAGAGCTGGCACATTGGCTCAGGACTGCCCCACCCCAAGGATTCAGGGATGTTCAAACCGATTAGTTGAGATTAGCCCTTCTGGCTCTTTCATGGATGAAACCAACTGGGAAAAGAGCCATTCTCACCTGGGGACCATGGTGTCTTTCCCTCGTCTACACAGAAACAGCACTCTGAGGGCGAGGAGCTGCTGGCTTTTGGTAGCAAAATCTCCTACTCTGAAGAGAAACATTTCGTTGTAAGCGGGTAGCATCAGCCTTCCTACATTTCCTCAACTGGCTATAAAGGAGGGCAGTCAGTAGGCCTCACCCTTCAAGCCCACGCCAATTTCATAGAGAAAACACCAGGTCTCGGTGTGCTTTCCTGTAGCAAGGAAACTTTGCTGTCATTCCTTAGGTGGCATATTGGCTCAGAACTACCCTACCCCAAGGATTCAGGAATGTGCAGTCCGATTAGTTGAGAGCAGCGTTTCTGGGTCTTCCATGGATGAAAGCAACTAGGAAAAGAGCCTTTCTAACCTGGGGACCGTGGTGTCTTTCCCTAGTCTACACAGAAACAGCACTCTGAGGGAGACGAGATGCTAGCATTTGGTAGCAAAATCTCCTATTCTGTATAGTAATATTTCGTTGTAAGCGGGTTGCCTCAGCCTTGCTACATTTCCTCAACTGGCTATAAAGGAGGGCAGTCAGTAGGCCTCACCCTTCAAGCCCACGCCAATTTCATAGAGAAAACACCAGGTCTCGGTGTGCTTTCCTGTAGCAAGGAAACTTTGCTTTCATTCCTTTGGTGGCATATTGGCTCAGAAATACCCTACTGCAAGGTTTCAGGAATGTGCAGTCCCATTAGTTGAGAGCAGCGTTTTTGGGTCTTCCATGGATGAAAGCAACTAGGAAAAGAGCGTTTCTAAAATGGGGACCGTGGTGTATTTCCCTAGTCTACACAGAAACAGCACTCTGAGGGAGACGAGCTGCTGGCGTTTTGAAGCAAATCACCTATTCTGAAGGGAAACATTTCGTGGTAATCTGGTTTCAACACACTTGCCACATTTTCTCAGCTGGCTATAATGGAGGAAACTCATTTGGTAGACTTACTTGAGGCCCTGCTACCCAGGCTGGAATCTTTGCTTTCATTCATTAGCTGGCACATTGGCTCAGGACTGCCCCACTCCAAGGTTCAGGGATATGAAGCCCGATTAATTGAGATCAGCCCTTCTGGCTCTTTCTTGGATGAAACCAACTGGGAAAAGAGCCGTTCTAACCTGGGGACCACGGTGTCTTTCCCTAGTCTACACAGAAACAACACTCTGAGGGAGAGGAGCTGCTGGCCTTTGGTAGCAAAATCTCCAATTCTGAAGAGAAATATTTCGTTGTAAGCGGGTTGCATCAGCCTTGCTACATTTCCTCAACTGGCTATAAAGGAGGGCAGTCAGTAGCCCTCACCCTTCAAGCCCACGCCGATTTCATAGAGAAAACACCAGGTCTCGGTGTGCTTTCCTGTAGCAAGGAAACTTTGCTTTCATTCCTTAGGTGACATACTGGCTCAGAACTACCCTACCGCAAGGTATCTGGAATGTGCAGTCCGATTAGTTGAGAGCAGCGTTTCTGGGTCTTCCATGGATGAAAGCAACTAGGAAAAGAGCCTTTCTAACCTGGGCACTGTGGTGTCTTTCCCTAGTCTACACAGAAACAGCACTCTGAGGGAGACGAGATGCTAGCATTTGGAAGCAAAATCTCCTATTCTGAAGAGTAATATTTCGTCTTAAGCGGGTTGCCTCAACCTTGCCACATTTTCTCAACTGGTTATAAAGGAGGGCAGTCAGTCAGCCTCACCCTTCAAACCCACGCCTATTTCATAGAGAAAACACCAGGTCTCGGTGTGACTTCCTGTAGCAAGGAAACTTTGCTTTCATTCCTTAGGTGGCATATTGGCTCAGAAATACCCTACCCCAAGGATTCAGGAAAGTGCAGCCAGATTAGTTGAGAGCAGCCTTTCTGGGTCTTCCATGGATGAAACCAAGTAGGAAAAGAGCGTTTCTAAAATGGGGACCGTGGTGTATTTCCCTAGTCTACACAGAAACAGCACTCTGAGGGAGACGAGCTGCTGGCGGTTTGAAGCAAATCACCTCTTCTGAAGAGAAACATTTCACTGTAATCGGGATTCAACACACTTGCCACATTTTCTCAGCTGGCTATAATGGAGGGCAGTCAGTTGGCAGATTTTCTTGAGGCCCTGCTTCCCAGGCTGTAAACTTCGCTTTCATTCCAGAGATGGCACATTGGCTCAGGACTGCCCTACCCCAGGGATTCAGGGATATGCAGCCCGATTTGTTGAGGTCAGCCCTTCTGGCTCTTTCTTGGATGAAACCAACTGGGAAAAGAGCCATTCTCACCTGGGGACCATGGTGTCTTTTCCTCGTCTACAGAGAAACAGCACTCTGAGGGAGAGGAGCTGCTGGCCTTTGGTAGCAAAATCTCCTATTCTGAAGAGAAACATTTCGTTGTAAGCGGTTTGCGTCAGCCTTGCCACATTTTCTCAGCTGGCTGTAATGGAGGGCAGTCAGTTGGAAGACTTACTTGAGGCCCTGGTTCCCATGATGGAACTTTGCTTTCATTCCAGAGCTGGTACATTGGCTCAGGACTGCCCCACGCCAAGGATTCAGGGATGTTCAACCCGATTTGTTGAGATCAGCCCTTCTGGCTCTTTCATGGATGAAACCAACTGGAAAAGAGCCGTTCTCACCTGGGGACCATTGTGTCTTTTCCTCGTCTACACAGAAACTGCACTCTGAGGGAGAGGAGCTGCTGACCTTTGGTAGCAAAATCTCCTATTCTGAAGAGAAACATTTCGTTGTAAGCGGGTTGCATCAGCCTTGCTACATTTCCTCAACTGGCTATAAAGGAGGGCAGTCAGTAGGCCCCACCCTTCAAGCCCACGCCAATTTCATAGAGAAAACACCAGGTCTCGGTGTGCTTTCCTGTAGCAAGGAAACTTTGCTTTCATTGCTTAGGTGGCATACTGGCTCAGAACTACCCTACCGCAAGGTATCAGGAATGTGCAGTACGATTAGTTGAGAGCAGCATTTCTGGGTCTTCCATGCATGAAAGCAACTAGGAAAAGAGCCTTTCTAACCTGGGCACCGTGGTGTCTTTCCCTAGTCTACACAGAAACAGCACTCTGAGGAAGATGAGATGCTAGCATTTGGTAGCAAAATCTCATATTCTGAAGAGTAATATTTCGTTGTAAGCGGGTTGCCTCAACCTTGCCACATTTTCTCAACTGGTTATAAAGGAGGGCAGTCAGTCAGCCTCACCCTTCAAACCCACGCCTATTTCATAGAGAAAACACCAGGTCTCGGTGTGCCTTCCTGTAGCAAGGAAACTTTGCTTTCATTCCTTAGGTGGCATATTGGCTCAGAAATACCCTACCCCAAGGATTCAGGAATGTGCAGCCCGATTAGTTGAGAGCAGCCTTTCTGGGACTTCCATGGATTAAAGCAACTAGGAAAAGAGCCTTTCTAAAATGGGGACCGTGGTGTCTTTCCCTTGTCTACACAGAAACAGCACTCTGAGGGAGACGAGCTGCTGGCGTTTTGAAGCAAATCACCTATTCTGAAGAGAAATTTCATTGTAATCGGGTTTCAACACACTTGCCACATTTTCTCAGCTGGCTATATTGGAGGAAAGTCAGTTGGTAGACTTACTTGAGGCCCTGCTTCCCAGGCTGCAATCTTTGCTTTCATTCATTAGCTGGCACATTGGCTCAGGACTGCCCTACCCCAAGGTTCAAGGATATGCAGCCCGATTAGTTGAGATCAGCCCTTCTGGCTCTTTCTTGGATGAAACCAACTGGGAAAAGAGCCGTTTTAAACTGGGGACCATGGTATCTTTCCCTAGTCTACACAGAAACAGCACTCTGAGGGAGAGGAGCTGCTGGGGTTTGGTAGCAAAATCTCCTCTTCTGAAGGGAAACATTTTGTTGTAAGCGTGTTGCGTCAGCCTTGCCACATTTTCTCAGCTGGCTATAATGGAGGGCAGTCAGTTGGCAGATTTTCTTGAGGCCCTGCTTCCCAGGCTGGAAACTTCGCTTTCATTGCAGAGCTGGCACATTGGCTCAGGCCTGCCCTAACCCAAGGATTCAGGGATATGCAGCCCGATTAGTTGAGGTCAGCCCTTCTGGCTCTTTCTTGGATGAAACCAACTGGGAAAAGAGCCGTTCTCACCTGGGGACCATGGTGTCTTTCCCTAGTCTACACAGAAACAGCACTCTGAGGGAGAGGAGCTGCTGGACTTTGGTAGCAAAATCTCCTACTCTGAAGAGAAATATTTCGTTGTAAGCGGGTTGCATCAGCCTTGCTACATTTCCTCAACTGGCTATAAAGGAGGGCAGTCAGTAGGCCTCACCCTTCAAGCCCACGCCAATTTCATAGAGAAAACACCAGGTCTCGGTGTGCTTTCCTGTAGCAAGGAAACTTTGCTTTCATTCCTTAGGTGACATACTGGCTCAGAACTACCCTACCGCAAGGTATCAGGAATGTGCAGTACGATTAGTTGAGAGCAGCGTTTCTGGGTCTTCCATGGATGAAAGCAACTAGGAAAAGAGCCTTTCTAACCTGGGCACCGTGGTGTCTTTCCCTAGTCTACACAGAAACAGCACTCTGAGGGAGACGAGATGCTAGCATTTGGTAGCAAAATCTCCTATTCTGAAGAGTAATATTTCGTTGTAAGCGGGTTGCCTCAGCCTTGCCACATTTTCTCAACTGGCTATAAAGGAGGGCAGTCAGTCAGCCTCACCCTTCAAACCCACGCCTATTTCATAGAGAAAACACCAGGTCTCGGTGTGCCTTCCGGTAGCAAGGAAACTTTGCTTTCATTCCTTAGGTGGCATATTGGCTCAGAACAACCCTACCCCAAGGATTCAGGAAAGTGCAGCCCGATTAGTTGAGAGCAGCCTTTCTCGGTCTTCCATGGATGAAACCAAGTAGGAAAAGAGCATTTCTTAAATGGGGACCGTGGTGTATTTCCCTAGTCTACACAGAAACAGCACTCTGAGGGAGACGAGCTGCTGGCGGTTTGAAGCAAATCACCTCTTCTGAAGAGAAACATTTCATGGTAATCGGGTTTCAACACACTTGCCACATTTTCTCAGCTGGCTATAATGGAGGAAAGTCAGTTGGTAGACTTACTTGAGGCCCTGCTTCCCAGGCTGCAATCTTTGCTTTCATTCATCACCTGGCACATTGGCTCAGGACTGCCCTACCCCAAGGTTCAAGGATATGCAGCCCGATTAGTTGAGATCAGCCCTTCGGGCTCTTTCTTGGATGAAACCAACTGGGAAAAGAGGCGTTTTAAACTGGGGACCATGGTATCTTTCCCTAGTCTACACAGAAACAGCACTCTGAGTGAGAGGAGCTGCTGGCGTTTGGTAGCAAAATCTCCTATTGTGAAGAGAAACATTTTGTTGTAAGCGTGTTGCGTCAGCCTTGCCATAATTTCTCATCTGGCTATAATGGAGGGCAGTCAGTTGGCAGATATTCTTGAGGCCCTGCTTCCCAGGCTGGAAACTTCGCTTTCATTCCAGAGCTGGCACATTGGCTCAGGACTGCCCCACCCCAAGGATTCAGGGATGTTCAAACCGATTAGTTGAGATTAGCCCTTCTGGCTCTTTCATGGATGAAACCAACTGGGAAAAGAGCCATTCTCACCTGGGGACCATGGTGTCTTTCCCTCGTCTACACAGAAACAGCACTCTGAGGGCGAGGAGCTGCTGGCTTTTGGTAGCAAAATCTCCTACTCTGAAGAGAAACATTTCGTTGTAAGCGGGTAGCATCAGCCTTCCTACATTTCCTCAACTGGCTATAAAGGAGGGCAGTCAGTAGGCCTCACCCTTCAAGCCCACGCCAATTTCATAGAGAAAACACCAGGTCTCGGTGTGCTTTCCTGTAGCAAGGAAACTTTGCTGTCATTCCTTAGGTGGCATATTGGCTCAGAACTACCCTACCCCAAGGATTCAGGAATGTGCAGTCCGATTAGTTGAGAGCAGCGTTTCTGGGTCTTCCATGGATGAAAGCAACTAGGAAAAGAGCCTTTCTAACCTGGGCACCGTGGTGTCTTTCCCTAGTCTACACAGAAACAGCACTCTGAGGGAGACGAGATGCTAGCATTTGGTAGCAAAATCTCCTATTCTGTAGAGTAATATTTCGTTGTAAGCGGGTTGCCTCAGCCTTGCTACATTTCCTCAACTGGCTATAAAGGAGGGCAGTCAGTAGGCCTCACCCTTCAAGCCCACGCCAATTTCATAGAGAAAACACCAGGTCTCGGTGTGCTTTCCTGTAGCAAGGAAACTTTGCTTTCATTCCTTTGGTGGCATATTGGCTCAGAAATACCCTACTGCAAGGTTTCAGGAATGTGCAGTCCCATTAGTTGAGAGCAGCGTTTTTGGGTCTTCCATGGATGAAAGCAACTAGGAAAAGAGCGTTTCTAAAATGGGGACCGTGGTGTATTTCCCTAGTCTACACAGAAACAGCACTCTGAGGGAGACGAGCTGCTGGCGTTTTGAAGCAAATCACCTATTCTGAAGGCAAACATTTCGTGGTAATCTGGTTTCAACACACTTGCCACATTTTCTCAGCTGGCTATAATGGAGGAAACTCATTTGGTAGACTTACTTGAGGCCCTGCTACCCAGGCTGGAATCTTTGCTTTCATTCATTAGCTGGCACATTGGCTCAGGACTGCCCCACTCCAAGGTTCAGGGATATGAAGCCCGATTAATTGAGATCAGCCCTTCTGGCTCTTTCTTGGATGAAACCAACTGGGAAAAGAGCCGTTCTAACCTGGGGACCACGGTGTCTTTCCCTAGTCTACACAGAAACAACACTCTGAGGGAGAGGAGCTGCTGGCCTTTGGTAGCAAAATCTCCAATTCTGAAGAGAAATATTTCGTTGTAAGCGGGTTGCATCAGCCTTGCTACATTTCCTCAACTGGCTATAAAGGAGGGCAGTCAGTAGCCCTCACCCTTCAAGCCCACGCCGATTTCATAGAGAAAACACCAGGTCTCGGTGTGCTTTCCTGTAGCAAGGAAACTTTGCTTTCATTCCTTAGGTGACATACTGGCTCAGAACTACCCTACCGCAAGGTATCTGGAATGTGCAGTCCGATTAGTTGAGAGCAGCGTTTCTGGGTCTTCCATGGATGAAAGCAACTAGGAAAAGAGCCTTTCTAACCTGGGCACTGTGGTGTCTTTCCCTAGTCTACACAGAAACAGCACTCTGAGGGAGACGAGATGCTAGCATTTGGAAGCAAAATCTCCTATTCTGAAGAGTAATATTTCGTCTTAAGCGGGTTGCCTCAACCTTGCCACATTTTCTCAACTGGTTATAAAGGAGGGCAGTCAGTCAGCCTCACCCTTCAAACCCACGCCTATTTCATAGAGAAAACACCAGGTCTCGGTGTGACTTCCTGTAGCAAGGAAACTTTGCTTTCATTCCTTAGGTGGCATATTGGCTCAGAAATACCCTACCCCAAGGATTCAGGAAAGTGCAGCCCGATTAGTTGAGAGCAGCCTTTCTGGGTCTTCCATGGATGAAACCAAGTAGGAAAAGAGCGTTTCTAAAATGGGGACCGTGGTGTATTTCCCTAGTCTACACAGAAACAGCACTCTGAGGGAGACGAGCTGCTGGCGGTTTGAAGCAAATCACCTCTTCTGAAGAGAAACATTTCACTGTAATCGGGATTCAACACACTTGCCACATTTTCTCAGCTGGCTATAATGGAGGGCAGTCAGTTGGCAGATTTTCTTGAGGCCCTGCTTCCCAGGCTGTAAACTTCGCTTTCATTCCAGAGCTGGCACATTGGCTCAGGACTGCCCTACCCCAGGGATTCAGGGATATGCAGCCCGATTTGTTGAGGTCAGCCCTTCTGGCTCTTTCTTGGATGAAACCAACTGGGAAAAGAGCCGTTCTCACCTGGGGACCATGGTGTCTTTTCCTCGTCTACAGAGAAACAGCACTCTGAGGGAGAGGAGCTGCTGGCCTTTGGTAGCAAAATCTCCTATTCTGAAGAGAAACATTTCGTTGTAAGCGGTTTGCGTCAGCCTTGCCACATTTTCTCAGCTGGCTGTAATGGAGGGCAGTCAGTTGGAAGACTTACTTGAGGCCCTGGTTCCCATGATGGAACTTTGCTTTCATTCCAGAGCTGGTACATTGGCTCAGGACTGCCCCACGCCAAGGATTCAGGGATGTTCAACCCGATTTGTTGAGATCAGCCCTTCTGGCTCTTTCATGGATGAAACCAACTGGAAAAGAGCCGTTCTCACCTGGGGACCATTGTGTCTTTTCCTCGTCTACACAGAAACTGCAATCTGAGGGAGAGGAGCTGCTGACCTTTGGTAGCAAAATCTCCTATTCTGAAGAGAAACATTTCGTTGTAAGCGGGTTGCATCAGCCTTGCTACATTTCCTCAACTGGCTATAAAGGAGGGCAGTCAGTAGGCCCCACCCTTCAAGCCCACGCCAATTTCATAGAGAAAACACCAGGTCTCGGTGTGCTTTCCTGTAGCAAGGAAACTTTGCTTTCATTGCTTAGGTGGCATACTGGCTCAGAACTACCCTACCGCAAGGTATCAGGAATGTGCAGTACGATTAGTTGAGAGCAGCATTTCTGGGTCTTCCATGCATGAAAGCAACTAGGAAAAGAGCCTTTCTAACCTGGGCACCGTGGTGTCTTTCCCTAGTCTACACAGAAACAGCACTCTGAGGAAGATGAGATGCTAGCATTTGGTAGCAAAATCTCCTATTCTGAAGAGTAATATTTCGTTGTAAGCGGGTTGCCTCAACCTTGCCACATTTTCTCAACTGGTTATAAAGGAGGGCAGTCAGTCAGCCTCACCCTTCAAACCCACGCCTATTTCATAGAGAAAACACCAGGTCTCGGTGTGCCTTCCTGTAGCAAGGAAACTTTGCTTTCATTCCTTAGGTGGCATATTGGCTCAGAAATACCCTACCCCAAGGATTCAGGAATGTGCAGCCCGATTAGTTGAGAGCAGCCTTTCTGGGACTTCCATGGATTAAAGCAACTAGGAAAAGAGCCTTTCTAAAATGGGGACCGTGGTGTCTTTCCCTTGTCTACACAGAAACAGCACTCTGAGGGAGACGAGCTGCTGGCGTTTTGAAGCAAATCACCTATTCTGAAGAGAAACATTTCATTGTAATCGGGTTTCAACACACTTGCCACATTTTCTCAGCTGGCTATATTGGAGGAAAGTCAGTTGGTAGACTTACTTGAGGCCCTGCTTCCCAGGCTGCAATCTTTGCTTTCATTCATTAGCTGGCACATTGGCTCAGGACTGCCCTACCCCAAGGTTCAAGGATATGCAGCCCGATTAGTTGAGATCAGCCCTTCTGGCTCTTTCTTGGATGAAACCAACTGGGAAAAGAGCCGTTTTAAACTGGGGACCATGGTATCTTTCCCTAGTCTACACAGAAACAGCACTCTGAGGGAGAGGAGCTGCTGGCGTTTGGTAGCAAAATCTCCTCTTCTGAAGTGAAACATTTTGTTGTAAGCGTGTTGCGTCAGCCTTGCCACATTTTCTCAGCTGGCTATAATGGAGGGCAGTCAGTTGGCAGATTTTCTTGAGGCCCTGCTTCCCACGCTGGAAACTTCGCTTTCATTGCAGAGCTGGCACATTGGCTCAGGACTGCCCTAACCCAAGGATTCAGGGATATGCAGCCCGATTAGTTGAGGTCAGCCCTTCTGGCTCTTTCTTGAATGAAACCAACTGGGAAAAGAGCCGTTCTCACCTGGGGACCATGGTGTCTTTCCCTAGTCTACACAGAAACAGCACTCTGAGGGAGAGGAGCTGCTGGACTTTGGTAGCAAAATCTCCTACTCTGAAGAGAAACATTTCGTTGTAAGCGGGTGGCCGCAGCCTTGGTACATTTCCTCAACTGGCTATAAAGGAGGGCAGTCAGTAGGCCTCACCCTTCAAGCCAATGCCAATTTCATAGAGAAAACACCAGGTCTCGGTGTGCTTTCCTGTAGCAAGGAAACTTTGCTTTCATTCCTTTGGTGGAATATTGGCTCAGAATTACCCTACTGCAAGATATCAGGAATGTGCAGTCCTATTAGTTGAGAGCAGCGTTTTTGGGTCTTCCATGGATGAAAGCAACTAGGAAAAGAGCCTTTCTAACCTGGGGACCATGGTGTCTTTCCCTTGTCTACACAGAAACAGCACTCTGAGGGAGACGAGCTGCTGGCGTTTGGTAGCAAAATTTCCTATTCTGAAGAGAAACATTTCATTGTAATCGGGTTTCAACACCCTTGCCACATTTTCTCAGCTGGCTATAATGGAGGAAAGTCAGTTGGTAGACTTACTTGAGGCCCTGCTTCCCAGGCTGGAATCTTTGCTTTCATTCATTAGCTGGCACATTGGCTCAGGACTGCCCCACTCCAAGGTTCAGGGATATGAAGCCCGATTAATTGAGATCAGCCCTTCTGGCTCTTTCTTGGATGAAACCAACTGGGAAAAGAGCCGTTCTAACCTGGGGACCATGGTGTCTTTCCCTAGTCTACACAGAAACAGCACTCTGAGGGAGAGGAGCTGCTGGACTTTGGTAGCAAAATCTCCTATTCTGAAGAGAAACATTTCGTTGTAAGCGGTTTGCGTCAGCCTTGCCACATTTTCTCAGCTGGCTGTAATGGAGGGCAGTCAGTTGGAAGACTTACTTGAGGCCCTGCTTCCCATGATGGAACTTTGCTTTCATTCCAGAGCGGGTACATTGGCTCAGGACTGCCCCACCGCAAGGATTCAGGGATGTTCAACCTGATTAGTTGAGATCAGCGCTTCTGGCTCTTTCATTGATGAAACCAAGTGGGAAAAGAGCCGTTCTCACCTAGGGACAATGGTGTCTTTCCCAAGTCTACACAGAAACAACACTCTGAGGGAGAGGAGCTGCTGGCCTTTGGTAGCAAAATCTCCAATTCTGAAGAGAAATATTTCGTTGTAAGCTGGTTGCATCAGCCTTGCTACATTTCCTCAACTGGCTATAAAGGAGGGCAGTCATTAGGACTCACCCTTCAAGCCCACGCCAATTTCATAGAGAAAACACCAGGTCTCGGTGTGCCTTTCGGTAGCAAGGAAACTTTGCTTTCATTCCTTAGGTGGCATATTGGCTCAGAACTACTCTACCCCAAGGATTCAGGAAAGTGCAGCCCGATTAGTTGAGAGCAGCCTTTCTGGGTCTTCCATGGATGAAACCAAGTAGGAAAAGAGCCTTTCTAAAATGGGGACCGTGTTGCCTTTCCCTAGTCTACACAGAAACAGCACTCTGAGGGAGACGAGCTGCTGGCGTTTTGAAGCAAATCACCTATTCTGAAGAGAAACATTTCATTGTAATCGGGTTTCAACACACTTGCCACATTTTCTCAGCTGGCTATATTGGAGGAAAGTCAGTTGGTAGACTTACTTGAGGCCCTGCTTCCCAGGCTGCAATCTTTGCTTTCATTCATTAGCTGGCACATTGGCTCAGGACTGCCCTACACCAAGGTTCAAGGATATGCAGCCCGATTAGTTGAGATCAGCCCTTCTGGCTCTTTCTTGGATGAAACCAACTGGGAAAAGAGCCGTTCTCACCTGGGGACCATGGTGTCTTTCCCTAGTCTACACAGAAACAGCACTCTGAGGGAGAGGAGCTGCTGGCGTTTGGTAGCAAAATCTCCTATTCTGAAGGGAAACATTTTGTTGTAAGCGGGTTGCGTCAGCCTTGCCACATTTTCTCAGCTGGCTATAATGGAGGGCAGTCAGTTGGCAGATTTTGTTGAGGCCCTGCTTCCCAGGCTGGAAACTTCGCTTTCATTGCAGAGCTGGCACATTGGCTCAGGACTGCCCTAACCCAAGGATTCAGGGATATGCAGCCCGATTAGTTGAGGTCAGCCCTTCTGGCTCTTTCTTGAATGAAACCAACTGGTAAAAGAGCCGTTCTCACCTGGGGACCATGGTGTCTTTCCCTAGTCTACACAGAAACAGCACTCTGAGGGAGAGGAGCTGCTGGACTTTGGTAGCAAAATCTCCTACTCTGAAGAGAAATATTTCGTTGTAAGCGGGTTGCATCAGCCTTGCTACATTTCCTCAACTGGCTATAAAGGAGGGCAGTCAGTAGGCCTCACCCTTCAAGCCCACGCCAATTTCATAGAGAAAACACCAGGTCTCGGTGTGCTTTCCTGTAGCAAGGAAACTTTGCTTTCATTCCTTAGGTGACATACTGGCTCAGAACTACCCTACCGCAAGGTATCAGGAATGTGCAGTACGATTAGTTGAGAGCAGCGTTTCTGGGTCTTCCATGGATGAAAGCAACTAGGAAAAGAGCCTTTCTAACCTGGGCACCGTGGTGTCTTTCCCTAGTCTACACAGAAACAGCACTCTGAGGGAGACGAGATGCTAGCATTTGGTAGCAAAATCTCCTATTCTGAAGAGTAATATTTCGTTGTAAGCGGGTTGCCTCAGCCTTGCCACATTTTCTCAACTGGCTATAAAGGAGGGCAGTCAGTCAGCCTCACCCTTCAAACCCACGCCTATTTCATAGAGAAAACACCAGGTCTCGGTGTGCCTTCCGGTAGCAAGGAAACTTTGCTTTCATTCCTTAGGTGGCATATTGGCTCAGAACTACCCTACCCCAAGGATTCAGGAAAGTGCAGCCCGATTAGTTGAGAGCAGCCTTTCTCGGTCTTCCATGGATGAAACCAAGTAGGAAAAGAGCATTTCTTAAATGGGGACCGTGGTGTATTTCCCTAGTCTACACAGAAACAGCACTCTGAGGGAGACGAGCTGCTGGCGGTTTGAAGCAAATCACCTCTTCTGAAGAGAAACATTTCATGGTAATCGGGTTTCAACACACTTGCCACATTTTCTCAGCTGGCTATAATGGAGGAAAGTCAGTTGGTAGACTTACTTGAGGCCCTGCTTCCCAGGCTGCAATCTTTGCTTTCATTCATCACCTGGCACATTGGCTCAGGACTGCCCTACCCCAAGGTTCAAGGATATGCAGCCCGATTAGTTGAGATCAGCCCTTCGGGCTCTTTCTTGGATGAAACCAACTGGGAAAAGAGGCGTTCTAAACTGGGGACCATGGTATCTTTCCCTAGTCTACACAGAAACAGCACTCTGAGTGAGAGGAGCTGCTGGCGTTTGGTAGCAAAATCTCCTATTGTGAAGAGAAACATTTTGTTGTAAGCGTGTTGCGTCAGCCTTGCCATAATTTCTCATCTGGCTATAATGGAGGGCAGTCAGTTGGCAGATATTCTTGAGGCCCTGCTTCCCAGGCTGGAAACTTCGCTTTCATTCCAGAGCTGGCACATTGGCTCAGGACTGCCCCACCCCAAGGATTCAGGGATGTTCAAACCGATTAGTTGAGATTAGCCCTTCTGGCTCTTTCATGGATGAAACCAACTGGGAAAAGAGCCATTCTCACCTGGGGACCATGGTGTCTTTCCCTCGTCTACACAGAAACAGCACTCTGAGGGCGAGGAGCTGCTGGCTTTTGGTAGCAAAATCTCCTACTCTGAAGAGAAACATTTCGTTGTAAGCGGGTAGCATCAGCCTTCCTACATTTCCTCAACTGGCTATAAAGGAGGGCAGTCAGTAGGCCTCACCATTCAAGCCCACGCCAATTTCATACAGAAAACACCAGGTCTCGGTGTGCTTTCCTGTAGCAAGGAAACTTTGCTGTCATTCCTTAGGTGGCATATTGGCTCAGAACTACCCTACCCCAAGGATTCAGGAATGTGCAGTCCGATTAGTTGAGAGCAGCGTTTCTGGGTCTTCCATGGATGAAAGCAACTAGGAAAAGAGCCTTTCTAACCTGGGGACCGTGGTGTCTTTCCCTAGTCTACACAGAAACAGCACTCTGAGGGAGACGAGATGCTAGCATTTGGTAGCAAAATTTCCTATTCTGTATAGTAATATTTCGTTGTAAGCGGGTTGCCTCAGCCTTGCTACATTTCCTCAACTGGCTATAAAGGAGGGCAGTCAGTAGGCCTCACCCTTCAAGCCCACGCCAATTTCATAGAGAAAACACCAGGTCTCGGTGTGCTTTCCTGTAGCAAGGAAACTTTGCTTTCATTCCTTTGGTGGCATATTGGCTCAGAAATACCCTACTGCAAGGTTTCAGGAATGTGCAGTCCCATTAGTTGAGAGCAGCGTTTTTGGGTCTTCCATGGATGAAAGCAACTAGGAAAAGAGCGTTTCTAAAATGGGGACCGTGGTGTATTTCCCTAGTCTACACAGAAACAGCACTCTGAGGGAGACGAGCTGCTGGCGTTTTGAAGCAAATCACCTATTCTGAAGGGAAACATTTCGTGGTAAGCTGGTTTCAACACACTTGCCACATTTTCTCAGCTGGCTATAATGGAGGAAACTCATTTGGTAGACTTACTTGAGGCCCTGCTACCCAGGCTGGAATCTTTGCTTTCATTCATTAGCTGGCACATTGGCTCAGGACTGCCCCACTCCAAGGTTCATGGATATGAAGCCCGATTAATTGAGATCAGCCCTTCTGGCTCTTTCTTGGATGAAACCAACTGGGAAAAGAGCCGTTCTAACCTGGGGACCACGGTGTCTTTCCCTAGTCTACACAGAAACAGCACTCTGAGGGAGAGGAGCTGCTGGCCTTTGGTAGCAAAATCTCCAATTCTGAAGAGAAATATTTCGTTGTAAGCGGGTTGCATCAGCCTTGCTACATTTCCTCAACTGGCTATAAAGGAGGGCAGTCAGTAGCCCTCACCCTTCAAGCCCACGCCGATTTCATAGAGAAAACACCAGGTCTCGGTGTGCTTTCCTGTAGCAAGGAAACTTTGCTTTCATTCCTTAGGTGACATACTGGCTCAGAACTACCCTACCGCAATGTATCTGGAATGTGCAGTCCGATTAGTTGAGAGCAGCGTTTCTGGGTCTTCCATGGATGAAAGCAACTAGGAAAAGAGCCTTTCTAACCTGGGCACTGTGGTGTCTTTCCCTAGTCTACACAGAAACAGCACTCTGAGGGAGACGAGATGCTAGCATTTGGTAGCAAAATCTCCTATTCTGAAGAGTAATATTTCGTCTTAAGCGGGTTGCCTCAACCTTGCCACATTTTCTCAACTGGTTATAAAGGAGGGCAGTCAGTCAGCCTCACCCTTCAAACCCACGCCTATTTCATAGAGAAAACACCAGGTCTCGGTGTGAATTCCTGTAGCAAGGAAACTTTGCTTTCATTCCTTAGGTGGCATATTGGCTCAGAAATACCCTACCCCAAGGATTCAGGAAAGTGCAGCCCGATTAGTTGAGAGCAGCCTTTCTGGGTCTTCCATGGATGAAACCAAGTAGGAAAAGAGCGTTTCTAAAATGGGGACCGTGGTGTATTTCCTTAGTCGACACAGAAACAGCACTCTGAGGGAGACGAGCTGCTGGCGGTTTGAAGCAAATCACCTCTTCTGAAGAGAAACATTTCACTGTAATCGGGATTCAACACACTTGCCACATTTTCTCAGCTGGCTATAATGGAGGGCAGTCAGTTGGCAGATTTTCTTGAGGCCCTGCTTCCCAGGCTGTAAACTTCGCTTTCATTCCAGAGCTGGCACATTGGCTCAGGACTGCCCTACCCCAGGGATTCAGGGATATGCAGCCCGATTTGTTGAGGTCAGCCCTTCTGGCTCTTTCTTGGATGAAACCAACTGGGAAAAGAGCCGTTCTCACCTGGGGACCATGGTGTCTTTTCCTCGTCTACAGAGAAACAGCACTCTGAGGGAGAGGAGCTGCTGGCCTTTGGTAGCAAAATCTCCTATTCTGAAGAGAAACATTTCGTTGTAAGCGGTTTGCGTCAGCCTTGCCACATTTTCTCAGCTGGCTGTAATGGAGGGCAGTCAGTTGGAAGACTTACTTGAGGCCCTGGTTCCCATGATGGAACTTTGCTTTCATTCCAGAGCTGGTACATTGGCTCAGGACTGCCCCACGCCAAGGATTCAGGGATGTTCAACCCGATTTGTTGAGATCAGCCCTTCTGGCTCTTTCATGGATGAAACCAACTGGAAAAGAGCCGTTCTCACCTGGGGACCATTGTGTCTTTTCCTCGTCTACACAGAAACAGCACTCTGAGGGAGAGGAGCTGCTGACTTTTGGTAGCAAAATCTCCTATTCTGAAGAGAAACATTTCGTTGTAAGCGGGTTGCATCAGCCTTGCTACATTTCCTCAACTGGCTATAAAGGAGGGCAGTCAGTAGGCCCCACCCTTCAAGCCCACGCCAATTTCATAGAGAAAACACCAGGTCTCGGTGTGCTTTCCTGTAGCAAGGAAACTTTGCTTTCATTGCTTAGGTGGCATACTGGCTCAGAACTACCCTACCGCAAGGTATCAGGAATGTGCAGTACGATTAGTTGAGAGCAGCATTTCTGGGTCTTCCATGCATGAAAGCAACTAGGAAAAGAGCCTTTCTAACCTGGGCACCGTGGTGTCTTTCCCTAGTCTACACAGAAACAGCACTCTGAGGAAGATGAGATGCTAGCATTTGGTAGCAAAATTTCCTATTCTGTATAGTAATATTTCGTTGTAAGCGGGTTGCCTCAGCCTTGCTACATTTCCTCAACTGGCTATAAAGGAGGGCAGTCAGTAGGCCTCACCCTTCAAGCCCACGCCAATTTCATAGAGAAAACACCAGGTCTCGGTGTGCTTTCCTGTAGCAAGGAAACTTTGCTTTCATTCCTTTGGTGGCATATTGGCTCAGAAATACCCTACTGCAAGGTTTCAGGAATGTGCAGTCCCATTAGTTGAGAGCAGCGTTTTTGGGTCTTCCATGGATGAAAGCAACTAGGAAAAGAGCGTTTCTAAAATGGGGACCGTGGTGTATTTCCCTAGTCTACACAGAAACAGCACTCTGAGGGAGACGAGCTGCTGGCGTTTTGAAGCAAATCACCTATTCTGAAGGGAAACAATTCGTGGTAAGCTGGTTTCAACACACTTGCCACATTTTCTCAGCTGGCTATAATGGAGGAAACTCATTTGGTAGACTTACTTGAGGCCCTGCTACCCAGGCTGGAATCTTTGCTTTCATTCATTAGCTGGCACATTGGCTCAGGACTGCCCCACTCCAAGGTTCATGGATATGAAGCCCGATTAATTGAGATCAGCCCTTCTGGCTCTTTCTTGGATGAAACCAACTGGGAAAAGAGCCGTTCTAACCTGGGGACCACGGTGTCTTTCCCTAGTCTACACAGAAACAGCACTCTGAGGGAGAGGAGCTGCTGGCCTTTGGTAGCAAAATCTCCAATTCTGAAGAGAAATATTTCGTTGTAAGCGGGTTGCATCAGCCTTGCTACATTTCCTCAACTGGCTATAAAGGAGGGCAGTCAGTAGCCCTCACCCTTCAAGCCCACGCCGATTTCATAGAGAAAACACCAGGTCTCGGTGTGCTTTCCTGTAGCAAGGAAACTTTGCTTTCATTCCTTAGGTGACATACTGGCTCAGAACTACCCTACCGCAAGGTATCTGGAATGTGCAGTCCGATTAGTTGAGAGCAGCGTTTCTGGGTCTTCCATGGATGAAAGCAACTAGGAAAAGAGCCTTTCTAACCTGGGCACTGTGGTGTCTTTCCCTAGTCTACACAGAAACAGCACTCTGAGGGAGACGAGATGCTAGCATTTGGTAGCAAAATCTCCTATTCTGAAGAGTAATATTTCGTCTTAAGCGGGTTGCCTCAACCTTGCCACATTTTCTCAACTGGTTATAAAGGAGGGCAGTCAGTCAGCCTCACCCTTCAAACCCACGCCTATTTCATAGAGAAAACACCAGGTCTCGGTGTGAATTCCTGTAGCAAGGAAACTTTGCTTTCATTCCTTAGGTGGCATATTGGCTCAGAAATACCCTACCCCAAGGATTCAGGAAAGTGCAGCCCGATTAGTTGAGAGCAGCCTTTCTGGGTCTTCCATGGATGAAACCAAGTAGGAAAAGAGCGTTTCTAAAATGGGGACCGTGGTGTATTTCCTTAGTCTACACAGAAACAGCACTCTGAGGGAGACGAGCTGCTGGCGGTTTGAAGCAAATCACCTCTTCTGAAGAGAAACATTTCACTGTAATCGGGATTCAACACACTTGCCACATTTTCTCAGCTGGCTATAATGGAGGGCAGTCAGTTGGCAGATTTTCTTGAGGCCCTGCTTCCCAGGCTGTAAACTTCGCTTTCATTCCAGAGCTGGCACATTGGCTCAGGACTGCCCTACCCCAGGGATTCAGGGATATGCAGCCCGATTTGTTGAGGTCAGCCCTTCTGGCTCTTTCTTGGATGAAACCAACTGGGAAAAGAGCCGTTCTCACCTGGGGACCATGGTGTCTTTTCCTCGTCTACAGAGAAACAGCACTCTGAGGGAGAGGAGCTGCTGGCCTTTGGTAGCAAAATCTCCTATTCTGAAGAGAAACATTTCGTTGTAAGCGGTTTGCGTCAGCCTTGCCACATTTTCTCAGCTGGCTGTAATGGAGGGCAGTCAGTTGGAAGACTTACTTGAGGCCCTGGTTCCCATGATGGAACTTTGCTTTCATTCCAGAGCTGGTACATTGGCTCAGGACTGCCCCACGCCAAGGATTCAGGGATGTTCAACCCGATTTGTTGAGATCAGCCCTTCTGGCTCTTTCATGGATGAAACCAACTGGAAAAGAGCCGTTCTCACCTGGGGACCATTGTGTCTTTTCCTCGTCTACACAGAAACAGCACTCTGAGGGAGAGGAGCTGCTGACTTTTGGTAGCAAAATCTCCTATTCTGAAGAGAAACATTTCGTTGTAAGCGGGTTGCATCAGCCTTGCTACATTTCCTCAACTGGCTATAAAGGAGGGCAGTCAGTAGGCCCCACCCTTCAAGCCCACGCCAATTTCATAGAGAAAACACCAGGTCTCGGTGTGCTTTCCTGTAGCAAGGAAACTTTGCTTTCATTGCTTAGGTGGCATACTGGCTCAGAACTACCCTACCGCAAGGTATCAGGAATGTGCAGTACGATTAGTTGAGAGCAGCATTTCTGGGTCTTCCATGCATGAAAGCAACTAGGAAAAGAGCCTTTCTAACCTGGGCACCGTGGTGTCTTTCCCTAGTCTACACAGAAACAGCACTCTGAGGAAGATGAGATGCTAGCATTTGGTAGCAAAATTTCCTATTCTGTATAGTAATATTTCGTTGTAAGCGGGTTGCCTCAGCCTTGCTACATTTCCTCAACTGGCTATAAAGGAGGGCAGTCAGTAGGCCTCACCCTTCAAGCCCACGCCAATTTCATAGAGAAAACACCAGGTCTCGGTGTGCTTTCCTGTAGCAAGGAAACTTTGCTTTCATTCCTTTGGTGGCATATTGGCTCAGAAATACCCTACTGCAAGGTTTCAGGAATGTGCAGTCCCATTAGTTGAGAGCAGCGTTTTTGGGTCTTCCATGGATGAAAGCAACTAGGAAAAGAGCGTTTCTAAAATGGGGACCGTGGTGTATTTCCCTAGTCTACACAGAAACAGCACTCTGAGGGAGACGAGCTGCTGGCGTTTTGAAGCAAATCACCTATTCTGAAGGGAAACAATTCGTGGTAAGCTGGTTTCAACACACTTGCCACATTTTCTCAGCTGGCTATAATGGAGGAAACTCATTTGGTAGACTTACTTGAGGCCCTGCTACCCAGGCTGGAATCTTTGCTTTCATTCATTAGCTGGCACATTGGCTCAGGACTGCCCCACTCCAAGGTTCATGGATATGAAGCCCGATTAATTGAGATCAGCCCTTCTGGCTCTTTCTTGGATGAAACCAACTGGGAAAAGAGCCGTTCTAACCTGGGGACCACGGTGTCTTTCCCTAGTCTACACAGAAACAGCACTCTGAGGGAGAGGAGCTGCTGGCCTTTGGTAGCAAAATCTCCAATTCTGAAGAGAAATATTTCGTTGTAAGCGGGTTGCATCAGCCTTGCTACATTTCCTCAACTGGCTATAAAGGAGGGCAGTCAGTAGCCCTCACCCTTCAAGCCCACGCCGATTTCATAGAGAAAACACCAGGTCTCGGTGTGCTTTCCTGTAGCAAGGAAACTTTGCTTTCATTCCTTAGGTGACATACTGGCTCAGAACTACCCTACCGCAAGGTATCTGGAATGTGCAGTCCGATTAGTTGAGAGCAGCGTTTCTGGGTCTTCCATGGATGAAAGCAACTAGGAAAAGAGCCTTTCTAACCTGGGCACTGTGGTGTCTTTCCCTAGTCTACACAGAAACAGCACTCTGAGGGAGACGAGATGCTAGCATTTGGTAGCAAAATCTCCTATTCTGAAGAGTAATATTTCGTCTTAAGCGGGTTGCCTCAACCTTGCCACATTTTCTCAACTGGTTATAAAGGAGGGCAGTCAGTCAGCCTCACCCTTCAAACCCACGCCTATTTCATAGAGAAAACACCAGGTCTCGGTGTGAATTCCTGTAGCAAGGAAACTTTGCTTTCATTCCTTAGGTGGCATATTGGCTCAGAAATACCCTACCCCAAGGATTCAGGAAAGTGCAGCCCGATTAGTTGAGAGCAGCCTTTCTGGGTCTTCCATGGATGAAACCAAGTAGGAAAAGAGCGTTTCTAAAATGGGGACCGTGGTGTATTTCCTTAGTCTACACAGAAACAGCACTCTGAGGGAGACGAGCTGCTGGCGGTTTGAAGCAAATCACCTCTTCTGAAGAGAAACATTTCACTGTAATCGGGATTCAACACACTTGCCACATTTTCTCAGCTGGCTATAATGGAGGGCAGTCAGTTGGCAGATTTTCTTGAGGCCCTGCTTCCCAGGCTGTAAACTTCGCTTTCATTCCAGAGCTGGCACATTGGCTCAGGACTGCCCTACCCCAGGGATTCAGGGATATGCAGCCCGATTTGTTGAGGTCAGCCCTTCTGGCTCTTTCTTGGATGAAACCAACTGGGAAAAGAGCCGTTCTCACCTGGGGACCATGGTGTCTTTTCCTCGTCTACAGAGAAACAGCACTCTGAGGGAGAGGAGCTGCTGGCCTTTGGTAGCAAAATCTCCTATTCTGAAGAGAAACATTTCGTTGTAAGCGGTTTGCGTCAGCCTTGCCACATTTTCTCAGCTGGCTGTAATGGAGGGCAGTCAGTTGGAAGACTTACTTGAGGCCCTGGTTCCCATGATGGAACTTTGCTTTCATTCCAGAGCTGGTACATTGGCTCAGGACTGCCCCACGCCAAGGATTCAGGGATGTTCAACCCGATTTGTTGAGATCAGCCCTTCTGGCTCTTTCATGGATGAAACCAACTGGAAAAGAGCCGTTCTCACCTGGGGACCATTGTGTCTTTTCCTCGTCTACACAGAAACAGCACTCTGAGGGAGAGGAGCTGCTGACCTTTGGTAGCAAAATCTCCTATTCTGAAGAGAAACATTTCGTTGTAAGCGGGTTGCATCAGCCTTGCTACATTTCCTCAACTGGCTATAAAGGAGGGCAGTCAGTAGGCCCCACCCTTCAAGCCCACGCCAATTTCATAGAGAAAACACCAGGTCTCGGTGTGCTTTCCTGTAGCAAGGAAACTTTGCTTTCATTGCTTAGGTGGCATACTGGCTCAGAACTACCCTACCGCAAGGTATCAGGAATGTGCAGTACGATTAGTTGAGAGCAGCATTTCTGGGTCTTCCATGCATGAAAGCAACTAGGAAAAGAGCCTTTCTAACCTGGGCACCGTGGTGTCTTTCCCTAGTCTACACAGAAACAGCACTCTGAGGAAGATGAGATGCTAGCATTTGGTAGCAAAATCTCCTATTCTGAAGAGTAATATTTCGTTGTAAGCGGGTTGCCTCAACCTTGCCACATTTTCTCAACTGGTTATAAAGGAGGGCAGTCAGTCAGCCTCACCCTTCAAACCCACGCCTATTTCATAGAGAAAACACCAGGTCTCGGTGTGCCTTCCTGTAGCAAGGAAACTTTGCTTTCAATCCTTAGGTGGCATATTGGCTCAGAAATACCCTACCCCAAGGATTCAGGAATGTGCAGCCCGATTAGTTGAGAGCAGCCTTTCTGGGACTTCCATGGATTAAAGCAACTAGGAAAAGAGCCTTTCTAAAATGGGGACCGTGGTGTCTTTCCCTTGTCTACACAGAAACAGCACTCTGAGGGAGACGAGCTGCTGGCGTTTTGAAGCAAATCACCTATTCTGAAGAGAAACATTTCATTGTAATCGGGTTTCAACACACTTGCCACATTTTCTCAGCTGGCTATATTGGAGGAAAGTCAGTTGGTAGACTTACTTGAGGCCCTGCTTCCCAGGCTGCAATCTTTGCTTTCATTCATTAGCTGGCACATTGGCTCAGGACTGCCCTACCCCAAGGTTCAAGGATATGCAGCCCGATTAGTTGAGATCAGCCCTTCTGGCTCTTTCTTGGATGAAACCAACTGGGAAAAGAGCCGTTTTAAACTGGGGACCATGGTATCTTTCCCTAGTCTACACAGAAACAGCACTCTGAGGGAGAGGAGCTGCTGGCGTTTGGTAGCAAAATCTCCTCTTCTGAAGGGAAACATTTTGTTGTAAGCGTGTTGCGTCAGCCTTGCCACATTTTCTCAGCTGGCTATAATGGAGGGCAGTCAGTTGGCAGATTTTCTTGAGGCCCTGCTTCCCACGCTGGAAACTTCGCTTTCATTGCAGAGCTGGCACATTGGCTCAGGACTGCCCTAACCCAAGGATTCAGGGATATGCAGCCCGATTAGTTGAGGTCAGCCCTTCTGGCTCTTTCTTGAATGAAACCAACTGGGAAAAGAGCCGTTCTCACCTGGGGACCATGGTGTCTTTCCCTAGTCTACACAGAAACAGCACTCTGAGGGAGAGGAGCTGCTGGACTTTGGTAGCAAAATCTCCTACTCTGAAGAGAAACATTTCGTTGTAAGCGGGTGGCCGCAGCCTTGGTACATTTCCTCAACTGGCTATAAAGGAGGGCAGTCAGTAGGCCTCACCCTTCAAGCCAATGCCAATTTCATAGAGAAAACACCAGGTCTCGGTGTGCTTTCCTGTAGCAAGGAAACTTTGCTTTCATTCCTTTGGTGGAATATTGGCTCAGAATTACCCTACTGCAAGATATCAGGAATGTGCAGTCCTATTAGTTGAGAGCAGCGTTTTTGGGTCTTCCATGGATGAAAGCAACTAGGAAAAGAGCCTTTCTAACCTGGGGACCATGGTGTCTTTCCCTTGTCTACACAGAAACAGCACTCTGAGGGAGACGAGCTGCTGGCGTTTGGTAGCAAAATTTCCTATTCTGAAGAGAAACATTTCATTGTAATCGGGTTTCAACACCCTTGCCACATTTTCTCAGCTGGCTATAATGGAGGAAAGTCAGTTGGTAGACTTACTTGAGGCCCTGCTTCCCAGGCTGGAATCTTTGCTTTCATTCATTAGCTGGCACATTGGCTCAGGACTGCCCCACTCCAAGGTTCAGGGATATGAAGCCCGATTAATTGAGATCAGCCCTTCTGGCTCTTTCTTGGATGAAACCAACTGGGAAAAGAGCCGTTCTAACCTGGGGACCATGGTGTCTTTCCCTAGTCTACACAGAAACAGCACTCTGAGGGAGAGGAGCTGCTGGACTTTGGTAGCAAAATCTCCTATTCTGAAGAGAAACATTTCGTTGTAAGCGGTTTGCGTCAGCCTTGCCACATTTTCTCAGCTGGCTGTAATGGAGGGCAGTCAGTTGGAAGACTTACTTGAGGCCCTGCTTCCCATGATGGAACTTTGCTTTCATTCCAGAGCGGGTACATTGGCTCAGGACTGCCCCACCGCAAGGATTCAGGGATGTTCAACCTGATTAGTTGAGATCAGCGCTTCTGGCTCTTTCATTGATGAAACCAAGTGGGAAAAGAGCCGTTCTCACCTAGGGACAATGGTGTCTTTCCCAAGTCTACACAGAAACAACACTCTGAGGGAGAGGAGCTGCTGGCCTTTGGTAGCAAAATCTCCAATTCTGAAGAGAAATATTTCGTTGTAAGCTGGTTGCATCAGCCTTGCTACATTTCCTCAACTGGCTATAAAGGAGGGCAGTCATTAGGACTCACCCTTCAAGCCCACGCCAATTTCATAGAGAAAACACCAGGTCTCGGTGTGCCTTTCGGTAGCAAGGAAACTTTGCTTTCATTCCTTAGGTGGCATATTGGCTCAGAACTACTCTACCCCAAGGATTCAGGAAAGTGCAGCCCGATTAGTTGAGAGCAACCTTTCTGGGTCTTCCATGGATGAAACCAAGTAGGAAAAGAGCCTTTCTAAAATGGGGACCGTGTTGTCTTTCCCTAGTCTACACAGAAACAGCACTCTGAGGGAGAGGAGCTGCTGGCGTTTGGTAGCAAAATCTCCTATTCTGAAGGGAAACATTTTGTTGTAAGCGGGTTGCGTTAGCCTTGCCACATTTTCTCAGCTGGCTATAATGGAGGGCAGTCAGTTGGCAGATTTTGTTGAGGCCCTGCTTCCCAGGCTGGAAACTTCGCTTTCATTGCAGAGCTGGCACATTGGCTCAGGACTGCCCTAACCCAAGGATTCAGGGATATGCAGCCCGATTAGTTGAGGTCAGCCCTTCTGGCTCTTTCTTGAATGAAACCAACTGGTAAAAGAGCCGTTCTCACCTGGGGACCATGGTGTCTTTCCCTAGTCTACACAGAAACAGCACTCTGAGGGAGAGGAGCTGCTGGACTTTGGTAGCAAAATCTCCTACTCTGAAGAGAAATATTTCGTTGTAAGCGGGTTGCATCAGCCTTGCTACATTTCCTCAACTGGCTATAAAGGAGGGCAGTCAGTAGGCCTCACCCTTCAAGCCCACGCCAATTTCATAGAGAAAACACCAGGTCTCGGTGTGCTTTCCTGTAGCAAGGAAACTTTGCTTTCATTCCTTAGGTGACATACTGGCTCAGAACTACCCTACCGCAAGGTATCAGGAATGTGCAGTCCGATTAGTTGAGAGCAGCGTTTCTGGGTCTTCCATGGATGAAAGCAACTAGGAAAAGAGCCTTTCTAACCTGGGGACCGTGGTGTCTTTCCCTAGTCTACACAGAAACAGCACTCTGAGGGAGACGAGATGCTAGCATTTGGTAGCAAAATTTCCTATTCTGTATAGTAATATTTCGTTGTAAGCGGGTTGCCTCAGCCTTGCTACATTTCCTCAACTGGCTATAAAGGAGGGCAGTCAGTAGGCCTCACCCTTCAAGCCCACGCCAATTTCATAGAGAAAACACCAGGTCTCGGTGTGCTTTCCTGTAGCAAGGAAACTTTGCTTTCATTCCTTTGGTGGCATATTGGCTCAGAAATACCCTACTGCAAGGTTTCAGGAATGTGCAGTCCCATTAGTTGAGAGCAGCGTTTTTGGGTCTTCCATGGATGAAAGCAACTAGGAAAAGAGCGTTTCTAAAATGGGGACCGTGGTGTATTTCCCTAGTCTACACAGAAACAGCACTCTGAGGGAGACGAGCTGCTGGCGTTTTGAAGCAAATCACCTATTCTGAAGGGAAACATTTCGTGGTAAGCTGGTTTCAACACACTTGCCACATTTTCTCAGCTGGCTATAATGGAGGAAACTCATTTGGTAGACTTACTTGAGGCCCTGCTACCCAGGCTGGAATCTTTGCTTTCATTCATTAGCTGGCACATTGGCTCAGGACTGCCCCACTCCAAGGTTCATGGATATGAAGCCCGATTAATTGAGATCAGCCCTTCTGGCTCTTTCTTGGATGAAACCAACTGGGAAAAGAGCCGTTCTAACCTGGGGACCACGGTGTCTTTCCCTAGTCTACACAGAAACAGCACTCTGAGGGAGAGGAGCTGCTGGCCTTTGGTAGCAAAATCTCCAATTCTGAAGAGAAATATTTCGTTGTAAGCGGGTTGCATCAGCCTTGCTACATTTCCTCAACTGGCTATAAAGGAGGGCAGTCAGTAGCCCTCACCCTTCAAGCCCACGCCGATTTCATAGAGAAAACACCAGGTCTCGGTGTGCTTTCCTGTAGCAAGGAAACTTTGCTTTCATTCCTTAGGTGACATACTGGCTCAGAACTACCCTACCGCAATGTATCTGGAATGTGCAGTCCGATTAGTTGAGAGCAGCGTTTCTGGGTCTTCCATGGATGAAAGCAACTAGGAAAAGAGCCTTTCTAACCTGGGCACTGTGGTGTCTTTCCCTAGTCTACACAGAAACAGCACTCTGAGGGAGACGAGATGCTAGCATTTGGTAGCAAAATCTCCTATTCTGAAGAGTAATATTTCGTCTTAAGCGGGTTGCCTCAACCTTGCCACATTTTCTCAACTGGTTATAAAGGAGGGCAGTCAGTCAGCCTCACCCTTCAAACCCACGCCTATTTCATAGAGAAAACACCAGGTCTCGGTGTGAATTCCTGTAGCAAGGAAACTTTGCTTTCATTCCTTAGGTGGCATATTGGCTCAGAAATACCCTACCCCAAGGATTCAGGAAAGTGCAGCCCGATTAGTTGAGAGCAGCCTTTCTGGGTCTTCCATGGATGAAACCAAGTAGGAAAAGAGCGTTTCTAAAATGGGGACCGTGGTGTATTTCCTTAGTCGACACAGAAACAGCACTCTGAGGGAGACGAGCTGCTGGCGGTTTGAAGCAAATCACCTCTTCTGAAGAGAAACATTTCACTGTAATCGGGATTCAACACACTTGCCACATTTTCTCAGCTGGCTATAATGGAGGGCAGTCAGTTGGCAGATTTTCTTGAGGCCCTGCTTCCCAGGCTGTAAACTTCGCTTTCATTCCAGAGCTGGCACATTGGCTCAGGACTGCCCTACCCCAGGGATTCAGGGATATGCAGCCCGATTTGTTGAGGTCAGCCCTTCTGGCTCTTTCTTGGATGAAACCAACTGGGAAAAGAGCCGTTCTCACCTGGGGACCATGGTGTCTTTTCCTCGTCTACAGAGAAACAGCACTCTGAGGGAGAGGAGCTGCTGGCCTTTGGTAGCAAAATCTCCTATTCTGAAGAGAAACATTTCGTTGTAAGCGGTTTGCGTCAGCCTTGCCACATTTTCTCAGCTGGCTGTAATGGAGGGCAGTCAGTTGGAAGACTTACTTGAGGCCCTGGTTCCCATGATGGAACTTTGCTTTCATTCCAGAGCTGGTACATTGGCTCAGGACTGCCCCACGCCAAGGATTCAGGGATGTTCAACCCGATTTGTTGAGATCAGCCCTTCTGGCTCTTTCATGGATGAAACCAACTGGAAAAGAGCCGTTCTCACCTGGGGACCATTGTGTCTTTTCCTCGTCTACACAGAAACAGCACTCTGAGGGAGAGGAGCTGCTGACTTTTGGTAGCAAAATCTCCTATTCTGAAGAGAAACATTTCGTTGTAAGCGGGTTGCATCAGCCTTGCTACATTTCCTCAACTGGCTATAAAGGAGGGCAGTCAGTAGGCCCCACCCTTCAAGCCCACGCCAATTTCATAGAGAAAACACCAGGTCTCGGTGTGCTTTCCTGTAGCAAGGAAACTTTGCTTTCATTGCTTAGGTGGCATACTGGCTCAGAACTACCCTACCGCAAGGTATCAGGAATGTGCAGTACGATTAGTTGAGAGCAGCATTTCTGGGTCTTCCATGCATGAAAGCAACTAGGAAAAGAGCCTTTCTAACCTGGGCACCGTGGTGTCTTTCCCTAGTCTACACAGAAACAGCACTCTGAGGAAGATGAGATGCTAGCATTTGGTAGCAAAATTTCCTATTCTGTATAGTAATATTTCGTTGTAAGCGGGTTGCCTCAGCCTTGCTACATTTCCTCAACTGGCTATAAAGGAGGGCAGTCAGTAGGCCTCACCCTTCAAGCCCACGCCAATTTCATAGAGAAAACACCAGGTCTCGGTGTGCTTTCCTGTAGCAAGGAAACTTTGCTTTCATTCCTTTGGTGGCATATTGGCTCAGAAATACCCTACTGCAAGGTTTCAGGAATGTGCAGTCCCATTAGTTGAGAGCAGCGTTTTTGGGTCTTCCATGGATGAAAGCAACTAGGAAAAGAGCGTTTCTAAAATGGGGACCGTGGTGTATTTCCCTAGTCTACACAGAAACAGCACTCTGAGGGAGACGAGCTGCTGGCGTTTTGAAGCAAATCACCTATTCTGAAGGGAAACAATTCGTGGTAAGCTGGTTTCAACACACTTGCCACATTTTCTCAGCTGGCTATAATGGAGGAAACTCATTTGGTAGACTTACTTGAGGCCCTGCTACCCAGGCTGGAATCTTTGCTTTCATTCATTAGCTGGCACATTGGCTCAGGACTGCCCCACTCCAAGGTTCATGGATATGAAGCCCGATTAATTGAGATCAGCCCTTCTGGCTCTTTCTTGGATGAAACCAACTGGGAAAAGAGCCGTTCTAACCTGGGGACCACGGTGTCTTTCCCTAGTCTACACAGAAACAGCACTCTGAGGGAGAGGAGCTGCTGGCCTTTGGTAGCAAAATCTCCAATTCTGAAGAGAAATATTTCGTTGTAAGCGGGTTGCATCAGCCTTGCTACATTTCCTCAACTGGCTATAAAGGAGGGCAGTCAGTAGCCCTCACCCTTCAAGCCCACGCCGATTTCATAGAGAAAACACCAGGTCTCGGTGTGCTTTCCTGTAGCAAGGAAACTTTGCTTTCATTCCTTAGGTGACATACTGGCTCAGAACTACCCTACCGCAAGGTATCTGGAATGTGCAGTCCGATTAGTTGAGAGCAGCGTTTCTGGGTCTTCCATGGATGAAAGCAACTAGGAAAAGAGCCTTTCTAACCTGGGCACTGTGGTGTCTTTCCCTAGTCTACACAGAAACAGCACTCTGAGGGAGACGAGATGCTAGCATTTGGAAGCAAAATCTCCTATTCTGAAGAGTAATATTTCGTCTTAAGCGGGTTGCCTCAACCTTGCCACATTTTCTCAACTGGTTATAAAGGAGGGCAGTCAGTCAGCCTCACCCTTCAAACCCACGCCTATTTCATAGAGAAAACACCAGGTCTCGGTGTGACTTCCTGTAGCAAGGAAACTTTGCTTTCATTCCTTAGGTGGCATATTGGCTCAGAAATACCCTACCCCAAGGATTCAGGAAAGTGCAGCCAGATTAGTTGAGAGCAGCCTTTCTGGGTCTTCCATGGATGAAACCAAGTAGGAAAAGAGCGTTTCTAAAATGGGGACCGTGGTGTATTTCCCTAGTCTACACAGAAACAGCACTCTGAGGGAGACGAGCTGCTGGCGGTTTGAAGCAAATCACCTCTTCTGAAGAGAAACATTTCACTGTAATCGGGATTCAACACACTTGCCACATTTTCTCAGCTGGCTATAATGGAGGGCAGTCAGTTGGCAGATTTTCTTGAGGCCCTGCTTCCCAGGCTGTAAACTTCGCTTTCATTCCAGAGATGGCACATTGGCTCAGGACTGCCCTACCCCAGGGATTCAGGGATATGCAGCCCGATTTGTTGAGGTCAGCCCTTCTGGCTCTTTCTTGGATGAAACCAACTGGGAAAAGAGCCATTCTCACCTGGGGACCATGGTGTCTTTTCCTCGTCTACAGAGAAACAGCACTCTGAGGGAGAGGAGCTGCTGGCCTTTGGTAGCAAAATCTCCTATTCTGAAGAGAAACATTTCGTTGTAAGCGGTTTGCGTCAGCCTTGCCACATTTTCTCAGCTGGCTGTAATGGAGGGCAGTCAGTTGGAAGACTTACTTGAGGCCCTGGTTCCCATGATGGAACTTTGCTTTCATTCCAGAGCTGGTACATTGGCTCAGGACTGCCCCACGCCAAGGATTCAGGGATGTTCAACCCGATTTGTTGAGATCAGCCCTTCTGGCTCTTTCATGGATGAAACCAACTGGAAAAGAGCCGTTCTCACCTGGGGACCATTGTGTCTTTTCCTCGTCTACACAGAAACTGCACTCTGAGGGAGAGGAGCTGCTGACCTTTGGTAGCAAAATCTCCTATTCTGAAGAGAAACATTTCGTTGTAAGCGGGTTGCATCAGCCTTGCTACATTTCCTCAACTGGCTATAAAGGAGGGCAGTCAGTAGGCCCCACCCTTCAAGCCCACGCCAATTTCATAGAGAAAACACCAGGTCTCGGTGTGCTTTCCTGTAGCAAGGAAACTTTGCTTTCATTGCTTAGGTGGCATACTGGCTCAGAACTACCCTACCGCAAGGTATCAGGAATGTGCAGTACGATTAGTTGAGAGCAGCATTTCTGGGTCTTCCATGCATGAAAGCAACTAGGAAAAGAGCCTTTCTAACCTGGGCACCGTGGTGTCTTTCCCTAGTCTACACAGAAACAGCACTCTGAGGAAGATGAGATGCTAGCATTTGGTAGCAAAATCTCATATTCTGAAGAGTAATATTTCGTTGTAAGCGGGTTGCCTCAACCTTGCCACATTTTCTCAACTGGTTATAAAGGAGGGCAGTCAGTCAGCCTCACCCTTCAAACCCACGCCTATTTCATAGAGAAAACACCAGGTCTCGGTGTGCCTTCCTGTAGCAAGGAAACTTTGCTTTCATTCCTTAGGTGGCATATTGGCTCAGAAATACCCTACCCCAAGGATTCAGGAATGTGCAGCCCGATTAGTTGAGAGCAGCCTTTCTGGGACTTCCATGGATTAAAGCAACTAGGAAAAGAGCCTTTCTAAAATGGGGACCGTGGTGTCTTTCCCTTGTCTACACAGAAACAGCACTCTGAGGGAGACGAGCTGCTGGCGTTTTGAAGCAAATCACCTATTCTGAAGAGAAATTTCATTGTAATCGGGTTTCAACACACTTGCCACATTTTCTCAGCTGGCTATATTGGAGGAAAGTCAGTTGGTAGACTTACTTGAGGCCCTGCTTCCCAGGCTGCAATCTTTGCTTTCATTCATTAGCTGGCACATTGGCTCAGGACTGCCCTACCCCAAGGTTCAAGGATATGCAGCCCGATTAGTTGAGATCAGCCCTTCTGGCTCTTTCTTGGATGAAACCAACTGGGAAAAGAGCCGTTTTAAACTGGGGACCATGGTATCTTTCCCTAGTCTACACAGAAACAGCACTCTGAGGGAGAGGAGCTGCTGGGGTTTGGTAGCAAAATCTCCTCTTCTGAAGGGAAACATTTTGTTGTAAGCGTGTTGCGTCAGCCTTGCCACATTTTCTCAGCTGGCTATAATGGAGGGCAGTCAGTTGGCAGATTTTCTTGAGGCCCTGCTTCCCAGGCTGGAAACTTCGCTTTCATTGCAGAGCTGGCACATTGGCTCAGGCCTGCCCTAACCCAAGGATTCAGGGATATGCAGCCCGATTAGTTGAGGTCAGCCCTTCTGGCTCTTTCTTGAATGAAACCAACTGGGAAAAGAGCCGTTCTCACCTGGGGACCATGGTGTCTTTCCCTAGTCTACACAGAAACAGCACTCTGAGGGAGAGGAGCTGCTGGACTTTGGTAGCAAAATCTCCTACTCTGAAGAGAAATATTTCGTTGTAAGCGGGTTGCATCAGCCTTGCTACATTTCCTCAACTGGCTATAAAGGAGGGCAGTCAGTAGGCCTCACCCTTCAAGCCCACGCCAATTTCATAGAGAAAACACCAGGTCTCGGTGTGCTTTCCTGTAGCAAGGAAACTTTGCTTTCATTCCTTAGGTGACATACTGGCTCAGAACTACCCTACCGCAAGGTATCAGGAATGTGCAGTACGATTAGTTGAGAGCAGCGTTTCTGGGTCTTCCATGGATGAAAGCAACTAGGAAAAGAGCCTTTCTAACCTGGGCACCGTGGTGTCTTTCCCTAGTCTACACAGAAACAGCACTCTGAGGGAGACGAGATGCTAGCATTTGGTAGCAAAATCTCCTATTCTGAAGAGTAATATTTCGTTGTAAGCGGGTTGCCTCAGCCTTGCCACATTTTCTCAACTGGCTATAAAGGAGGGCAGTCAGTCAGCCTCACCCTTCAAACCCACGCCTATTTCATAGAGAAAACACCAGGTCTCGGTGTGCCTTCCGGTAGCAAGGAAACTTTGCTTTCATTCCTTAGGTGGCATATTGGCTCAGAACAACCCTACCCCAAGGATTCAGGAAAGTGCAGCCCGATTAGTTGAGAGCAGCCTTTCTCGGTCTTCCATGGATGAAACCAAGTAGGAAAAGAGCATTTCTTAAATGGGGACCGTGGTGTATTTCCCTAGTCTACACAGAAACAGCACTCTGAGGGAGACGAGCTGCTGGCGGTTTGAAGCAAATCACCTCTTCTGAAGAGAAACATTTCATGGTAATCGGGTTTCAACACACTTGCCACATTTTCTCAGCTGGCTATAATGGAGGAAAGTCAGTTGGTAGACTTACTTGAGGCCCTGCTTCCCAGGCTGCAATCTTTGCTTTCATTCATCACCTGGCACATTGGCTCAGGACTGCCCTACCCCAAGGTTCAAGGATATGCAGCCCGATTAGTTGAGATCAGCCCTTCGGGCTCTTTCTTGGATGAAACCAACTGGGAAAAGAGGCGTTTTAAACTGGGGACCATGGTATCTTTCCCTAGTCTACACAGAAACAGCACTCTGAGTGAGAGGAGCTGCTGGCGTTTGGTAGCAAAATCTCCTATTGTGAAGAGAAACATTTTGTTGTAAGCGTGTTGCGTCAGCCTTGCCATAATTTCTCATCTGGCTATAATGGAGGGCAGTCAGTTGGCAGATATTCTTGAGGCCCTGCTTCCCAGGCTGGAAACTTCGCTTTCATTCCAGAGCTGGCACATTGGCTCAGGACTGCCCCACCCCAAGGATTCAGGGATGTTCAAACCGATTAGTTGAGATTAGCCCTTCTGGCTCTTTCATGGATGAAACCAACTGGGAAAAGAGCCATTCTCACCTGGGGACCATGGTGTCTTTCCCTCGTCTACACAGAAACAGCACTCTGAGGGCGAGGAGCTGCTGGCTTTTGGTAGCAAAATCTCCTACTCAGAAGAGAAACATTTCGTTGTAAGCGGGTAGCATCAGCCTTCCTACATTTCCTCAACTGGCTATAAAGGAGGGCAGTCAGTAGGCCTCACCCTTCAAGCCCACGCCAATTTCATAGAGAAAACACCAGGTCTCGGTGTGCTTTCCTGTAGCAAGGAAACTTTGCTGTCATTCCTTAGGTGGCATATTGGCTCAGAACTACCCTACCCCAAGGATTCAGGAATGTGCAGTCCGATTAGTTGAGAGCAGCGTTTCTGGGTCTTCCATGGATGAAAGCAACTAGGAAAAGAGCCTTTCTAACCTGGGCACCGTGGTGTCTTTCCCTAGTCTACACAGAAACAGCACTCTGAGGGAGACGAGATGCTAGCATTTGGTAGCAAAATCTCCTATTCTGTAGAGTAATATTTCGTTGTAAGCGGGTTGCCTCAGCCTTGCTACATTTCCTCAACTGGCTATAAAGGAGGGCAGTCAGTAGGCCTCACCCTTCAAGCCCACGCCAATTTCATAGAGAAAACACCAGGTCTCGGTGTGCTTTCCTGTAGCAAGGAAACTTTGCTTTCATTCCTTTGGTGGCATATTGGCTCAGAAATACCCTACTGCAAGGTTTCAGGAATGTGCAGTCCCATTAGTTGAGAGCAGCGTTTTTGGGTCTTCCATGGATGAAAGCAACTAGGAAAAGAGCGTTTCTAAAATGGGGACCGTGGTGTATTTCCCTAGTCTACACAGAAACAGCACTCTGAGGGAGACGAGCTGCTGGCGTTTTGAAGCAAATCACCTATTCTGAAGGGAAACATTTCGTGGTAATCTGGTTTCAACACACTTGCCACATTTTCTCAGCTGGCTATAATGGAGGAAACTCATTTGGTAGACTTACTTGAGGCCCTGCTACCCAGGCTGGAATCTTTGCTTTCATTCATTAGCTGGCACATTGGCTCAGGACTGCCCCACTCCAAGGTTCAGGGATATGAAGCCCGATTAATTGAGATCAGCCCTTCTGGCTCTTTCTTGGATGAAACCAACTGGGAAAAGAGCCGTTCTAACCTGGGGACCACGGTGTCTTTCCCTAGTCTACACAGAAACAACACTCTGAGGGAGAGGAGCTGCTGGCCTTTGGTAGCAAAATCTCCAATTCTGAAGAGAAATATTTCGTTGTAAGCGGGTTGCATCAGCCTTGCTACATTTCCTCAACTGGCTATAAAGGAGGGCAGTCAGTAGCCCTCACCCTTCAAGCCCACGCCGATTTCATAGAGAAAACACCAGGTCTCGGTGTGCTTTCCTGTAGCAAGGAAACTTTGCTTTCATTCCTTAGGTGACATACTGGCTCAGAACTACCCTACCGCAAGGTATCTGGAATGTGCAGTCCGATTAGTTGAGAGCAGCGTTTCTGGGTCTTCCATGGATGAAAGCAACTAGGAAAAGAGCCTTTCTAACCTGGGCACTGTGGTGTCTTTCCCTAGTCTACACAGAAACAGCACTCTGAGGGAGACGAGATGCTAGCATTTGGAAGCAAAATCTCCTATTCTGAAGAGTAATATTTCGTCTTAAGCGGGTTGCCTCAACCTTGCCACATTTTCTCAACTGGTTATAAAGGAGGGCAGTCAGTCAGCCTCACCCTTCAAACCCACGCCTATTTCATAGAGAAAACACCAGGTCTCGGTGTGACTTCCTGTAGCAAGGAAACTTTGCTTTCATTCCTTAGGTGGCATATTGGCTCAGAAATACCCTACCCCAAGGATTCAGGAAAGTGCAGCCCGATTAGTTGAGAGCAGCCTTTCTGGGTCTTCCATGGATGAAACCAAGTAGGAAAAGAGCGTTTCTAAAATGGGGACCGTGGTGTATTTCCCTAGTCTACACAGAAACAGCACTCTGAGGGAGACGAGCTGCTGGCGGTTTGAAGCAAATCACCTCTTCTGAAGAGAAACATTTCACTGTAATCGGGATTCAACACACTTGCCACATTTTCTCAGCTGGCTATAATGGAGGGCAGTCAGTTGGCAGATTTTCTTGAGGCCCTGCTTCCCAGGCTGTAAACTTCGCTTTCATTCCAGAGCTGGCACATTGGCTCAGGACTGCCCTACCCCAGGGATTCAGGGATATGCAGCCCGATTTGTTGAGGTCAGCCCTTCTGGCTCTTTCTTGGATGAAACCAACTGGGAAAAGAGCCGTTCTCACCTGGGGACCATGGTGTCTTTTCCTCGTCTACAGAGAAACAGCAATCTGAGGGAGAGGAGCTGCTGGCCTTTGGTAGCAAAATCTCCTATTCTGAAGAGAAACATTTCGTTGTAAGCGGTTTGCGTCAGCCTTGCCACATTTTCTCAGCTGGCTGTAATGGAGGGCAGTCAGTTGGAAGACTTACTTGAGGCCCTGGTTCCCATGATGGAACTTTGCTTTCATTCCAGAGCTGGTACATTGGCTCAGGACTGCCCCACGCCAAGGATTCAGGGATGTTCAACCCGATTTGTTGAGATCAGCCCTTCTGGCTCTTTCATGGATGAAACCAACTGGAAAAGAGCCGTTCTCACCTGGGGACCATTGTGTCTTTTCCTCGTCTACACAGAAACTGCAATCTGAGGGAGAGGAGCTGCTGACCTTTGGTAGCAAAATCTCCTATTCTGAAGAGAAACATTTCGTTGTAAGCGGGTTGCATCAGCCTTGCTACATTTCCTCAACTGGCTATAAAGGAGGGCAGTCAGTAGGCCCCACCCTTCAAGCCCACGCCAATTTCATAGAGAAAACACCAGGTCTCGGTGTGCTTTCCTGTAGCAAGGAAACTTTGCTTTCATTGCTTAGGTGGCATACTGGCTCAGAACTACCCTACCGCAAGGTATCAGGAATGTGCAGTACGATTAGTTGAGAGCAGCATTTCTGGGTCTTCCATGCATGAAAGCAACTAGGAAAAGAGCCTTTCTAACCTGGGCACCGTGGTGTCTTTCCCTAGTCTACACAGAAACAGCACTCTGAGGAAGATGAGATGCTAGCATTTGGTAGCAAAATCTCCTATTCTGAAGAGTAATATTTCGTTGTAAGCGGGTTGCCTCAACCTTGCCACATTTTCTCAACTGGTTATAAAGGAGGGCAGTCAGTCAGCCTCACCCTTCAAACCCACGCCTATTTCATAGAGAAAACACCAGGTCTCGGTGTGCCTTCCTGTAGCAAGGAAACTTTGCTTTCATTCCTTAGGTGGCATATTGGCTCAGAAATACCCTACCCCAAGGATTCAGGAATGTGCAGCCCGATTAGTTGAGAGCAGCCTTTCTGGGACTTCCATGGATTAAAGCAACTAGGAAAAGAGCCTTTCTAAAATGGGGACCGTGGTGTCTTTCCCTTGTCTACACAGAAACAGCACTCTGAGGGAGACGAGCTGCTGGCGTTTTGAAGCAAATCACCTATTCTGAAGAGAAACATTTCATTGTAATCGGGTTTCAACACACTTGCCACATTTTCTCAGCTGGCTATATTGGAGGAAAGTCAGTTGGTAGACTTACTTGAGGCCCTGCTTCCCAGGCTGCAATCTTTGCTTTCATTCATTAGCTGGCACATTGGCTCAGGACTGCCCTACCCCAAGGTTCAAGGATATGCAGCCCGATTAGTTGAGATCAGCCCTTCTGGCTCTTTCTTGGATGAAACCAACTGGGAAAAGAGCCGTTTTAAACTGGGGACCATGGTATCTTTCCCTAGTCTACACAGAAACAGCACTCTGAGGGAGAGGAGCTGCTGGCGTTTGGTAGCAAAATCTCCTCTTCTGAAGGGAAACATTTTGTTGTAAGCGTGTTGCGTCAGCCTTGCCACATTTTCTCAGCTGGCTATAATGGAGGGCAGTCAGTTGGCAGATTTTCTTGAGGCCCTGCTTCCCACGCTGGAAACTTCGCTTTCATTGCAGAGCTGGCACATTGGCTCAGGACTGCCCTAACCCAAGGATTCAGGGATATGCAGCCCGATTAGTTGAGGTCAGCCCTTCTGGCTCTTTCTTGAATGAAACCAACTGGGAAAAGAGCCGTTCTCACCTGGGGACCATGGTGTCTTTCCCTAGTCTACACAGAAACAGCACTCTGAGGGAGAGGAGCTGCTGGACTTTGGTAGCAAAATCTCCTACTCTGAAGAGAAACATTTCGTTGTAAGCGGGTGGCCGCAGCCTTGGTACATTTCCTCAACTGGCTATAAAGGAGGGCAGTCAGTAGGCCTCACCCTTCAAGCCAATGCCAATTTCATAGAGAAAACACCAGGTCTCGGTGTGCTTTCCTGTAGCAAGGAAACTTTGCTTTCATTCCTTTGGTGGAATATTGGCTCAGAATTACCCTACTGCAAGATATCAGGAATGTGCAGTCCTATTAGTTGAGAGCAGCGTTTTTGGGTCTTCCATGGATGAAAGCAACTAGGAAAAGAGCCTTTCTAACCTGGGGACCATGGTGTCTTTCCCTTGTCTACACAGAAACAGCACTCTGAGGGAGACGAGCTGCTGGCGTTTGGTAGCAAAATTTCCTATTCTGAAGAGAAACATTTCATTGTAATCGGGTTTCAACACCCTTGCCACATTTTCTCAGCTGGCTATAATGGAGGAAAGTCAGTTGGTAGACTTACTTGAGGCCCTGCTTCCCAGGCTGGAATCTTTGCTTTCATTCATTAGCTGGCACATTGGCTCAGGACTGCCCCACTCCAAGGTTCAGGGATATGAAGCCCGATTAATTGAGATCAGCCCTTCTGGCTCTTTCTTGGATGAAACCAACTGGGAAAAGAGCCGTTCTAACCTGGGGACCATGGTGTCTTTCCCTAGTCTACACAGAAACAGCACTCTGAGGGAGAGGAGCTGCTGGACTTTGGTAGCAAAATCTCCTATTCTGAAGAGAAACATTTCGTTGTAAGCGGTTTGCGTCAGCCTTGCCACATTTTCTCAGCTGGCTGTAATGGAGGGCAGTCAGTTGGAAGACTTACTTGAGGCCCTGCTTCCCATGATGGAACTTTGCTTTCATTCCAGAGCGGGTACATTGGCTCAGGACTGCCCCACCGCAAGGATTCAGGGATGTTCAACCTGATTAGTTGAGATCAGCGCTTCTGGCTCTTTCATTGATGAAACCAAGTGGGAAAAGAGCCGTTCTCACCTAGGGACAATGGTGTCTTTCCCAAGTCTACACAGAAACAACACTCTGAGGGAGAGGAGCTGCTGGCCTTTGGTAGCAAAATCTCCAATTCTGAAGAGAAATATTTCGTTGTAAGCTGGTTGCATCAGCCTTGCTACATTTCCTCAACTGGCTATAAAGGAGGGCAGTCATTAGGACTCACCCTTCAAGCCCACGCCAATTTCATAGAGAAAACACCAGGTCTCGGTGTGCCTTTCGGTAGCAAGGAAACTTTGCTTTCATTCCTTAGGTGGCATATTGGCTCAGAACTACTCTACCCCAAGGATTCAGGAAAGTGCAGCCCGATTAGTTGAGAGCAGCCTTTCTGGGTCTTCCATGGATGAAACCAAGTAGGAAAAGAGCCTTTCTAAAATGGGGACCGTGTTGCCTTTCCCTAGTCTACACAGAAACAGCACTCTGAGGGAGACGAGCTGCTGGCGTTTTGAAGCAAATCACCTATTCTGAAGAGAAACATTTCATTGTAATCGGGTTTCAACACACTTGCCACATTTTCTCAGCTGGCTATATTGGAGGAAAGTCAGTTGGTAGACTTACTTGAGGCCCTGCTTCCCAGGCTGCAATCTTTGCTTTCATTCATTAGCTGGCACATTGGCTCAGGACTGCCCTACACCAAGGTTCAAGGATATGCAGCCCGATTAGTTGAGATCAGCCCTTCTGGCTCTTTCTTGGATGAAACCAACTGGGAAAAGAGCCGTTCTCACCTGGGGACCATGGTGTCTTTCCCTAGTCTACACAGAAACAGCACTCTGAGGGAGAGGAGCTGCTGGCGTTTGGTAGCAAAATCTCCTATTCTGAAGGGAAACATTTTGTTGTAAGCGGGTTGCGTCAGCCTTGCCACATTTTCTCAGCTGGCTATAATGGAGGGCAGTCAGTTGGCAGATTTTGTTGAGGCCCTGCTTCCCAGGCTGGAAACTTCGCTTTCATTGCAGAGCTGGCACATTGGCTCAGGACTGCCCTAACCCAAGGATTCAGGGATATGCAGCCCGATTAGTTGAGGTCAGCCCTTCTGGCTCTTTCTTGAATGAAACCAACTGGGAAAAGAGCCGTTCTCACCTGGGGACCATGGTGTCTTTCCCTAGTCTACACAGAAACAGCACTCTGAGGGAGAGGAGCTGCTGGACTTTGGTAGCAAAATCTCCTACTCTGAAGAGAAATATTTCGTTGTAAGCGGGTTGCATCAGCCTTGCTACATTTCCTCAACTGGCTATAAAGGAGGGCAGTCAGTAGGCCTCACCCTTCAAGCCCACGCCAATTTCATAGAGAAAACACCAGGTCTCGGTGTGCTTTCCTGTAGCAAGGAAACTTTGCTTTCATTCCTTAGGTGACATACTGGCTCAGAACTACCCTACCGCAAGGTATCAGGAATGTGCAGTACGATTAGTTGAGAGCAGCGTTTCTGGGTCTTCCATGGATGAAAGCAACTAGGAAAAGAGCCTTTCTAACCTGGGCACCGTGGTGTCTTTCCCTAGTCTACACAGAAACAGCACTCTGAGGGAGACGAGATGCTAGCATTTGGTAGCAAAATCTCCTATTCTGAAGAGTAATATTTCGTTGTAAGCGGGTTGCCTCAGTCTTGCCACATTTTCTCAACTGGCTATAAAGGAGGGCAGTCAGTCAGCCTCACCCTTCAAACCCACGCCTATTTCATAGAGAAAACACCAGGTCTCGGTGTGCCTTCCGGTAGCAAGGAAACTTTGCTTTCATTCCTTAGGTGGCATATTGGCTCAGAACTACCCTACCCCAAGGATTCAGGAAAGTGCAGCCCGATTAGTTGAGAGCAGCCTTTCTCGGTCTTCCATGGATGAAACCAAGTAGGAAAAGAGCATTTCTTAAATGGGGACCGTGGTGTATTTCCCTAGTCTACACAGAAACAGCACTCTGAGGGAGACGAGCTGCTGGCGGTTTGAAGCAAATCACCTCTTCTGAAGAGAAACATTTCATGGTAATCGGGTTTCAACACACTTGCCACATTTTCTCAGCTGGCTATAATGGAGGAAAGTCAGTTGGTAGACTTACTTGAGGCCCTGCTTCCCAGGCTGCAATCTTTGCTTTCATTCATCACCTGGCACATTGGCTCAGGACTGCCCTACCCCAAGGTTCAAGGATATGCAGCCCGATTAGTTGAGATCAGCCCTTCGGGCTCTTTCTTGGATGAAACCAACTGGGAAAAGAGGCGTTCTAAACTGGGGACCATGGTATCTTTCCCTAGTCTACACAGAAACAGCACTCTGAGTGAGAGGAGCTGCTGGCGTTTGGTAGCAAAATCTCCTATTGTGAAGAGAAACATTTTGTTGTAAGCGTGTTGCGTCAGCCTTGCCATAATTTCTCATCTGGCTATAATGGAGGGCAGTCAGTTGGCAGATATTCTTGAGGCCCTGCTTCCCAGGCTGGAAACTTCGCTTTCATTCCAGAGCTGGCACATTGGCTCAGGACTGCCCCACCCCAAGGATTCAGGGATGTTCAAACCGATTAGTTGAGATTAGCCCTTCTGGCTCTTTCATGGATGAAACCAACTGGGAAAAGAGCCATTCTCACCTGGGGACCATGGTGTCTTTCCCTCGTCTACACAGAAACAGCACTCTGAGGGCGAGGAGCTGCTGGCTTTTGGTAGCAAAATCTCCTACTCTGAAGAGAAACATTTCGTTGTAAGCGGGTAGCATCAGCCTTCCTACATTTCCTCAACTGGCTATAAAGGAGGGCAGTCAGTAGGCCTCACCATTCAAGCCCACGCCAATTTCATACAGAAAACACCAGGTCTCGGTGTGCTTTCCTGTAGCAAGGAAACTTTGCTGTCATTCCTTAGGTGGCATATTGGCTCAGAACTACCCTACCCCAAGGATTCAGGAATGTGCAGTCCGATTAGTTGAGAGCAGCGTTTCTGGGTCTTCCATGGATGAAAGCAACTAGGAAAAGAGCCTTTCTAACCTGGGGACCGTGGTGTCTTTCCCTAGTCTACACAGAAACAGCACTCTGAGGGAGACGAAATGCTAGCATTTGGTAGCAAAATTTCCTATTCTGTATAGTAATATTTCGTTGTAAGCGGGTTGCCTCAGCCTTGCTACATTTCCTCAACTGGCTATAAAGGAGGGCAGTCAGTAGGCCTCACCCTTCAAGCCCACGCCAATTTCATAGAGAAAACACCAGGTCTCGGTGTGCTTTCCTGTAGCAAGGAAACTTTGCTTTCATTCCTTTGGTGGCATATTGGCTCAGAAATACCCTACTGCAAGGTTTCAGGAATGTGCAGTCCCATTAGTTGAGAGCAGCGTTTTTGGGTCTTCCATGGATGAAAGCAACTAGGAAAAGAGCGTTTCTAAAATGGGGACCGTGGTGTATTTCCCTAGTCTACACAGAAACAGCACTCTGAGGGAGACGAGCTGCTGGCGTTTTGAAGCAAATCACCTATTCTGAAGGGAAACATTTCGTGGTAAGCTGGTTTCAACACACTTGCCACATTTTCTCAGCTGGCTATAATGGAGGAAACTCATTTGGTAGACTTACTTGAGGCCCTGCTACCCAGGCTGGAATCTTTGCTTTCATTCATTAGCTGGCACATTGGCTCAGGACTGCCCCACTCCAAGGTTCATGGATATGAAGCCCGATTAATTGAGATCAGCCCTTCTGGCTCTTTCTTGGATGAAACCAACTGGGAAAAGAGCCGTTCTAACCTGGGGACCACGGTGTCTTTCCCTAGTCTACACAGAAACAGCACTCTGAGGGAGAGGAGCTGCTGGCCTTTGGTAGCAAAATCTCCAATTCTGAAGAGAAATATTTCGTTGTAAGCGGGTTGCATCAGCCTTGCTACATTTCCTCAAATGGCTATAAAGGAGGGCAGTCAGTAGCCCTCACCCTTCAAGCCCACGCCGATTTCATAGAGAAAACACCAGGTCTCGGTGTGCTTTCCTGTAGCAAGGAAACTTTGCTTTCATTCCTTAGGTGACATACTGGCTCAGAACTACCCTACCGCAATGTATCTGGAATGTGCAGTCCGATTAGTTGAGAGCAGCGTTTCTGGGTCTTCCATGGATGAAAGCAACTAGGAAAAGAGCCTTTCTAACCTGGGCACTGTGGTGTCTTTCCCTAGTCTACACAGAAACAGCACTCTGAGGGAGACGAGATGCTAGCATTTGGTAGCAAAATCTCCTATTCTGAAGAGTAATATTTCGTCTTAAGCGGGTTGCCTCAACCTTGCCACATTTTCTCAACTGGTTATAAAGGAGGGCAGTCAGTCAGCCTCACCCTTCAAACCCACGCCTATTTCATAGAGAAAACACCAGGTCTCGGTGTGAATTCCTGTAGCAAGGAAACTTTGCTTTCATTCCTTAGGTGGCATATTGGCTCAGAAATACCCTACCCCAAGGATTCAGGAAAGTGCAGCCCGATTAGTTGAGAGCAGCCTTTCTGGGTCTTCCATGGATGAAACCAAGTAGGAAAAGAGCGTTTCTAAAATGGGGACCGTGGTGTATTTCCTTAGTCGACACAGAAACAGCACTCTGAGGGAGACGAGCTGCTGGCGGTTTGAAGCAAATCACCTCTTCTGAAGAGAAACATTTCACTGTAATCGGGATTCAACACACTTGCCACATTTTCTCAGCTGGCTATAATGGAGGGCAGTCAGTTGGCAGATTTTCTTGAGGCCCTGCTTCCCAGGCTGTAAACTTCGCTTTCATTCCAGAGCTGGCACATTGGCTCAGGACTGCCCTACCCCAGGGATTCAGGGATATGCAGCCCGATTTGTTGAGGTCAGCCCTTCTGGCTCTTTCTTGGATGAAACCAACTGGGAAAAGAGCCGTTCTCACCTGGGGACCATGGTGTCTTTTCCTCGTCTACAGAGAAACAGCACTCTGAGGGAGAGGAGCTGCTGGCCTTTGGTAGCAAAATCTCCTATTCTGAAGAGAAACATTTCGTTGTAAGCGGTTTGCGTCAGCCTTGCCACATTTTCTCAGCTGGCTGTAATGGAGGGCAGTCAGTTGGAAGACTTACTTGAGGCCCTGGTTCCCATGATGGAACTTTGCTTTCATTCCAGAGCTGGTACATTGGCTCAGGACTGCCCCACGCCAAGGATTCAGGGATGTTCAACCCGATTTGTTGAGATCAGCCCTTCTGGCTCTTTCATGGATGAAACCAACTGGAAAAGAGCCGTTCTCACCTGGGGACCATTGTGTCTTTTCCTCGTCTACACAGAAACAGCACTCTGAGGGAGAGGAGCTGCTGACTTTTGGTAGCAAAATCTCCTATTCTGAAGAGAAACATTTCGTTGTAAGCGGGTTGCATCAGCCTTGCTACATTTCCTCAACTGGCTATAAAGGAGGGCAGTCAGTAGGCCCCACCCTTCAAGCCCACGCCAATTTCATAGAGAAAACACCAGGTCTCGGTGTGCTTTCCTGTAGCAAGGAAACTTTGCTTTCATTGCTTAGGTGGCATACTGGCTCAGAACTACCCTACCGCAAGGTATCAGGAATGTGCAGTACGATTAGTTGAGAGCAGCATTTCTGGGTCTTCCATGCATGAAAGCAACTAGGAAAAGAGCCTTTCTAACCTGGGCACCGTGGTGTCTTTCCCTAGTCTACACAGAAACAGCACTCTGAGGAAGATGAGATGCTAGCATTTGGTAGCAAAATTTCCTATTCTGTATAGTAATATTTCGTTGTAAGCGGGTTGCCTCAGCCTTGCTACATTTCCTCAACTGGCTATAAAGGAGGGCAGTCAGTAGGCCTCACCCTTCAAGCCCACGCCAATTTCATAGAGAAAACACCAGGTCTCGGTGTGCTTTCCTGTAGCAAGGAAACTTTGCTTTCATTCCTTTGGTGGCATATTGGCTCAGAAATACCCTACTGCAAGGTTTCAGGAATGTGCAGTCCCATTAGTTGAGAGCAGCGTTTTTGGGTCTTCCATGGATGAAAGCAACTAGGAAAAGAGCGTTTCTAAAATGGGGACCGTGGTGTATTTCCCTAGTCTACACAGAAACAGCACTCTGAGGGAGACGAGCTGCTGGCGTTTTGAAGCAAATCACCTATTCTGAAGGGAAACAATTCGTGGTAAGCTGGTTTCAACACACTTGCCACATTTTCTCAGCTGGCTATAATGGAGGAAACTCATTTGGTAGACTTACTTGAGGCCCTGCTACCCAGGCTGGAATCTTTGCTTTCATTCATTAGCTGGCACATTGGCTCAGGACTGCCCCACTCCAAGGTTCATGGATATGAAGCCCGATTAATTGAGATCAGCCCTTCTGGCTCTTTCTTGGATGAAACCAACTGGGAAAAGAGCCGTTCTAACCTGGGGACCACGGTGTCTTTCCCTAGTCTACACAGAAACAGCACTCTGAGGGAGAGGAGCTGCTGGCCTTTGGTAGCAAAATCTCCAATTCTGAAGAGAAATATTTCGTTGTAAGCGGGTTGCATCAGCCTTGCTACATTTCCTCAACTGGCTATAAAGGAGGGCAGTCAGTAGCCCTCACCCTTCAAGCCCACGCCGATTTCATAGAGAAAACACCAGGTCTCGGTGTGCTTTCCTGTAGCAAGGAAACTTTGCTTTCATTCCTTAGGTGACATACTGGCTCAGAACTACCCTACCGCAAGGTATCTGGAATGTGCAGTCCGATTAGTTGAGAGCAGCGTTTCTGGGTCTTCCATGGATGAAAGCAACTAGGAAAAGAGCCTTTCTAACCTGGGCACTGTGGTGTCTTTCCCTAGTCTACACAGAAACAGCACTCTGAGGGAGACGAGATGCTAGCATTTGGTAGCAAAATCTCCTATTCTGAAGAGTAATATTTCGTCTTAAGCGGGTTGCCTCAACCTTGCCACATTTTCTCAACTGGTTATAAAGGAGGGCAGTCAGTCAGCCTCACCCTTCAAACCCACGCCTATTTCATAGAGAAAACACCAGGTCTCGGTGTGAATTCCTGTAGCAAGGAAACTTTGCTTTCATTCCTTAGGTGGCATATTGGCTCAGAAATACCCTACCCCAAGGATTCAGGAAAGTGCAGCCCGATTAGTTGAGAGCAGCCTTTCTGGGTCTTCCATGGATGAAACCAAGTAGGAAAAGAGCGTTTCTAAAATGGGGACCGTGGTGTATTTCCTTAGTCTACACAGAAACAGCACTCTGAGGGAGACGAGCTGCTGGCGGTTTGAAGCAAATCACCTCTTCTGAAGAGAAACATTTCACTGTAATCGGGATTCAACACACTTGCCACATTTTCTCAGCTGGCTATAATGGAGGGCAGTCAGTTGGCAGATTTTCTTGAGGCCCTGCTTCCCAGGCTGTAAACTTCGCTTTCATTCCAGAGCTGGCACATTGGCTCAGGACTGCCCTACCCCAGGGATTCAGGGATATGCAGCCCGATTTGTTGAGGTCAGCCCTTCTGGCTCTTTCTTGGATGAAACCAACTGGGAAAAGAGCCGTTCTCACCTGGGGACCATGGTGTCTTTTCCTCGTCTACAGAGAAACAGCACTCTGAGGGAGAGGAGCTGCTGGCCTTTGGTAGCAAAATCTCCTATTCTGAAGAGAAACATTTCGTTGTAAGCGGTTTGCGTCAGCCTTGCCACATTTTCTCAGCTGGCTGTAATGGAGGGCAGTCAGTTGGAAGACTTACTTGAGGCCCTGGTTCCCATGATGGAACTTTGCTTTCATTCCAGAGCTGGTACATTGGCTCAGGACTGCCCCACGCCAAGGATTCAGGGATGTTCAACCCGATTTGTTGAGATCAGCCCTTCTGGCTCTTTCATGGATGAAACCAACTGGAAAAGAGCCGTTCTCACCTGGGGACCATTGTGTCTTTTCCTCGTCTACACAGAAACTGCAATCTGAGGGAGAGGAGCTGCTGACCTTTGGTAGCAAAATCTCCTATTCTGAAGAGAAACATTTCGTTGTAAGCGGGTTGCATCAGCCTTGCTACATTTCCTCAACTGGCTATAAAGGAGGGCAGTCAGTAGGCCCCACCCTTCAAGCCCACGCCAATTTCATAGAGAAAACACCAGGTCTCGGTGTGCTTTCCTGTAGCAAGGAAACTTTGCTTTCATTGCTTAGGTGGCATACTGGCTCAGAACTACCCTACCGCAAGGTATCAGGAATGTGCAGTACGATTAGTTGAGAGCAGCATTTCTGGGTCTTCCATGCATGAAAGCAACTAGGAAAAGAGCCTTTCTAACCTGGGCACCGTGGTGTCTTTCCCTAGTCTACACAGAAACAGCACTCTGAGGAAGATGAGATGCTAGCATTTGGTAGCAAAATCTCCTATTCTGAAGAGTAATATTTCGTTGTAAGCGGGTTGCCTCAACCTTGCCACATTTTCTCAACTGGTTATAAAGGAGGGCAGTCAGTCAGCCTCACCCTTCAAACCCACGCCTATTTCATAGAGAAAACACCAGGTCTCGGTGTGCCTTCCTGTAGCAAGGAAACTTTGCTTTCATTCCTTAGGTGGCATATTGGCTCAGAAATACCCTACCCCAAGGATTCAGGAATGTGCAGCCCGATTAGTTGAGAGCAGCCTTTCTGGGACTTCCATGGATTAAAGCAACTAGGAAAAGAGCCTTTCTAAAATGGGGACCGTGGTGTCTTTCCCTTGTCTACACAGAAACAGCACTCTGAGGGAGACGAGCTGCTGGCGTTTTGAAGCAAATCACCTATTCTGAAGAGAAACATTTCATTGTAATCGGGTTTCAACACACTTGCCACATTTTCTCAGCTGGCTATATTGGAGGAAAGTCAGTTGGTAGACTTACTTGAGGCCCTGCTTCCCAGGCTGCAATCTTTGCTTTCATTCATTAGCTGGCACATTGGCTCAGGACTGCCCTACCCCAAGGTTCAAGGATATGCAGCCCGATTAGTTGAGATCAGCCCTTCTGGCTCTTTCTTGGATGAAACCAACTGGGAAAAGAGCCGTTTTAAACTGGGGACCATGGTATCTTTCCCTAGTCTACACAGAAACAGCACTCTGAGGGAGAGGAGCTGCTGGCGTTTGGTAGCAAAATCTCCTCTTCTGAAGGGAAACATTTTGTTGTAAGCGTGTTGCGTCAGCCTTGCCACATTTTCTCAGCTGGCTATAATGGAGGGCAGTCAGTTGGCAGATTTTCTTGAGGCCCTGCTTCCCAGGCTGGAAACTTCGCTTTCATTGCAGAGCTGGCACATTGGCTCAGGACTGCCCTAACCCAAGGATTCAGGGATATGCAGCCCGATTAGTTGAGGTCAGCCCTTCTGGCTCTTTCTTGAATGAAACCAACTGGGAAAAGAGCCGTTCTCACCTGGGGACCATGGTGTCTTTCCCTAGTCTACACAGAAACAGCACTCTGAGGGAGAGGAGCTGCTGGACTTTGGTAGCAAAATCTCCTACTCTGAAGAGAAATATTTCGTTGTAAGCGGGTTGCATCAGCCTTGCTACATTTCCTCAACTGGCTATAAAGGAGGGCAGTCAGTAGGCCTCACCCTTCAAGCCCACGCCAATTTCATAGAGAAAACACCAGGTCTCGGTGTGCTTTCCTGTAGCAAGGAAACTTTGCTTTCATTCCTTAGGTGACATACTGGCTCAGAACTACCCTACCGCAAGGTATCAGGAATGTGCAGTCCGATTAGTTGAGAGCAGCGTTTCTGGGTCTTCCATGGATGAAAGCAACTAGGAAAAGAGCCTTTCTAACCTGGGCACCGTGGTGTCTTTCCCTAGTCTACACAGAAACAGCACTCTGAGGGAGACGAGATGCTAGCATTTGGTAGCAAAATCTCCTGTTCTGAAGAGTAATATTTCGTCTTAAGCGGGTTGCCTCAACCTTGCCACATTTTCTCAACTGGTTATAAAGGAGGGCAGTCAGTCAGCCTCACCCTTCAAACCCACGCCTATTTCATAGAGAAAACACCAGGTCTCGGTGTGACTTCCTGTAGCAAGGAAACTTTGCTTTCATTCCTTAGGTGGCATATTGGCTCAGAAATACCCTACCCCAAGGATTCAGGAAAGTGCAGCCCGATTAGTTGAGAGCAGCCTTTCTGGGTCTTCCATGGATGAAACCAAGTAGGAAAAGAGCGTTTCTAAAATGGGGACCGTGGTGTATTTCCCTAGTCTACACAGAAACAGCACTCTGAGGGAGACGAGCTGCTGGCGGTTTGAAGCAAATCACCTCTTCTGAAGAGAAACATTTCACTGTAATCGGGATTCAACACACTTGCCACATTTTCTCAGCTGGCTATAATGGAGGGCAGTCAGTTGGCAGATTTTCTTGAGGCCCTGCTTCCCAGGCTGTAAACTTCGCTTTCATTCCAGAGCTGGCACATTGGCTCAGGACTGCCCTACCCCAGGGATTCAGGGATATGCAGCCCGATTTGTTGAGGTCAGCCCTTCTGGCTCTTTCTTGGATGAAACCAACTGGGAAAAGAGCCGTTCTCACCTGGGGACCATGGTGTCTTTTCCTCGTCTACAGAGAAACAGCACTCTGAGGGAGAGGAGCTGCTGGCCTTTGGTAGCAAAATCTCCTATTCTGAAGAGAAACATTTCGTTGTAAGCGGTTTGCGTCAGCCTTGCCACATTTTCTCAGCTGGCTGTAATGGAGGGCAGTCAGTTGGAAGACTTACTTGAGGCCCTGGTTCCCATGATGGAACTTTGCTTTCATTCCAGAGCTGGTACATTGGCTCAGGACTGCCCCACGCCAAGGATTCAGGGATGTTCAACCCGATTTGTTGAGATCAGCCCTTCTGGCTCTTTCATGGATGAAACCAACTGGGAAAAGAGCCGTTCTCACCTGGGGACCATTGTGTCTTTTCCTCGTCTACACAGAAACAGCACTCTGAGGGAGAGGAGCTGCTGACCTTTGGTAGCAAAATCTCCTATTCTGAAGAGTAACATTTCGTTGTAAGCGGGTTGCATCAGCCTTGCTACATTTCCTCAACTGGCTATAAAGGAGGGCAGTCAGTAGGCCCCACCCTTCAAGCCCACGCCAATTTCATAGAGAAAACACCAGGTCTCAGTGTGCTTTCCTGTAGCAAGGAAATTTTGCTTTCATTGCTTAGGTGGCATACTGGCTCAGAACTACCCTACCGCAAGGTATCAGGAATGTGCAGTACGATTAGTTGAGAGCAGCATTTCTGGGTCTTCCATGCATGAAAGCAACTAGGAAAAGAGCCTTTCTAACCTGGGCACCGTGGTGTCTTTCCCTAGTCTACACAGAAACAGCACTCTGAGGAAGATGAGATGCTAGCATTTGGTAGCAAAATCTCCTATTCTGAAGAGTAATATTTCGTTGTAAGCGGGTTGCCTCAACCTTGCCACATTTTCTCAACTGGCTATAAAGGAGGGCAGTCAGTCAGCCTCACCCTTCAAACCCACGCCTATTTCATAGAGAAAACACCAGGTCTCGGTGTGCCTTCCGGTAGCAAGGAAACTTTGCTTTCATTCCTTAGGTGGCATATTGGCTCAGAACTACCCTACCCCAAGGATTCAGGAAAGTGCAGCCCGATTAGTTGAGAGCAGCCTTTCTGGGTCTTCCATGGATGAAACCAAGTAGGAAAAGAGCGTTTCTTAAATGGGGACCGTGGTGTATTTCCCTAGTCTACACAGAAACAGCACTCTGAGGGAGACGAGCTGCTGGCGGTTTGAAGCAAATCACCTCTTCTGAAGAGATACATTTCACTGTAATCGGGATTCAACACACTTGCCACATTTTCTCAGCTGGCTATAATGGAGGGCAGTCAGTTGGCAGATTTTCTTGAGGCCCTGCTTCCCAGGCTGGAAACTTCGCTTTCATTGCAGACCTGGCACATTGGCTCAGGACTGCCCAACCCCAAGGATTCAGGGATATGCAGCCCGATTTGTTGAGGTCAGCCCTTCTGGCTCTTTCTTGGATGAAACCAACTGGAAAAAGAGCCGTTCTCACCTGGGGACCATGGTGTCTTTTCCTCGTCTACACAGAAACAGCACTCTGAGGGAGAGGAGCTGCTGGCCTTTGGTAGCAAAATCTCCTATTCTGAAGAGAAACATTTCGTTGTAAGCGGTTTGCGTCAGCCTTGCCACATTTTCTCAGCTGGCTGTAATGGAGGGCAATCAGTTGGAAGACTTACTTGAGGCCCTGCTTCCCATGATGGAACTTTGCTTTCATTCCAGAGCTGGTACATTGGCTCAGGACTGCCCTACCCCAAGGTTCAAGGATATGCAGCCCGATTAGTTGAGATCAGCCCTTCTGGCTCTTTCTTGGATGAAACCAACTGGGAAAAGAGCCGTTTTAAACTGGGGACCATGGTATCTTTCCCTAGTCTACACAGAAACAGCACTCTGAGGGAGAGGAGCTGCTGGCGTTTGGTAGCAAAATCTCCACTTCTGAAGAGAAACATTTTGTTGTAAGCGGGTTGCGTCAGCCTTGCCACATTTTCTCAGCTGGCTATAATGGAGGGCAGTCAGTTGGCAGATTTTCTTGAGGCCATGCTTCCCAGGCTGGAATCTTTGCTTTCATTCATTAGCTGGCACATTGGCTCAGGACTGCCCCACTCCAAGGATTCAGGGATATGAAGCCCGATTAATTGAGGACAGCCCTTCTGGCTCTTTCTTGGATGAAACCAACTGGGAAAAGAGCCGTTCTAACCTGGGGATCACGGTGTCTTTCCCTAGTCTACACAGAAACAACACTCTGAGGGAGAGGAGCTGCTGGCCTTTGGTAGCAAAATCTCCAATTCTGAAGAGAAATATTTCGTTGTAAGTGGGTAGCATCAGCCTTGCTACATTTCCTCAACTGGCTATAAAGGAGGGCAGTCAGTAGGCCTCACCCTTCAAGCCCACGCCAATTTCATAGAGAAAACACCAGGTCTCGGTGTGCTTTCCTGTAGCAAGGAATCTTTGCTGTCATTCCTTAGGTGGCATATTGGCTCAGAAGTACGCTACCCCAAGGATTCAGGAATGTGCAGTCCGATTAGTTGAGAGCAGCCTTTCTGGGTCTTCCATGGATGAAAGCAACTAGGAAAAGAGCCTTTCTAACCTGGGCACTGTGGTGTCTTTCCCTAGTCTACACAGAAACAGCACTCTGAGGGAGACGAGCTGCTGGCGTTTTGAAGCAAATCACCTATTCTGAAGAGAAACATTTCGTGGTAATCTGGTTTCAACACACTTGCCACATTTTCTCAGCTGGCTATAATGGAGGAAAGTCATTTGGTAGACTTACTTGAGGCCCTGCTTCCCAGGCTGGAATCTTTGCTTTCATTCATTAGCTGGCACATTGGCTCAGGACTGCCCCACTCCAAGGTTCAGGGATATGAAGCCCGATTAATTGAGATCAGCCCTTCTGGCTCTTTCTTGGATGAAACCAACTGGGAAAAGAGCCGTTCTAACCTGGGGACCACGGTGTCTTTCCCTAGTCTACACAGAAACAACACTCTGAGGGAGAGGAGCTGCTGGCCTTTGGTAGCAAAATCTCCAATTCTGAAGAGAAATATTTCGTTGTAAGCTGGTTACATCAGCCTTGCTACATTTCCTCAACTGGATATAAAGGAGGGCAGTCAGTAGGACTCACCCTTCAAGCCCAAGCCAATTTCATAGAGAAAACACCAGGTCTCGGTGTGCTTTCCTGTAGCAAGGAAACTTTGCTTTCATTCCTTAGGTGACATACTGGCTCAGAAATACCCTACCCCAAGGATTCAGGAATGTGCAGTCCGATTAGTTGAGAGCAGCGTTTCTGGGTCTTCCATGGATGAAAGCAACTAGGAAAAGAGCGTTTCTAAAATGTGGACCGTGGTGTCTTTCCCTAGTCTACACAGAAACAGCACTCTGAGGGAGACGAGCTGCTGGCGTTTTGAAGCAAATCACCTATTCTGAAGAGAAACATTTCATGGTAATCGGGTTTCAACACACTTGCCACATTTTCTCAGCTGGCTATAATGGAGGAAAGTCAGTTGGTAGACTTACTTGAGGCCCTGCTTCCCAGGCTGCAATCTTTGCTTTCATTCATCACCTGGCACATTGGCTCAGGACTGCCCTACCCCAAGGTTCAAGGATATGCAGCCCGATTAGTTGAGATCAGCCCTTCGGGCTCTTTCTTGGATGAAACCAACTGGGAAAAGAGGCGTTCTAAACTGGGGACCATGGTATCTTTCCCTAGTCTACACAGAAACAGCACTCTGAGTGAGAGGAGCTGCTGGCGTTTGGTAGCAAAATCTCCTATTGTGAAGAGAAACATTTTGTTGTAAGCGTGTTGCGTCAGCCTTGCCATAATTTCTCATCTGGCTATAATGGAGGGCAGTCAGTTGGCAGATATTCTTGAGGCCCTGCTTCCCAGGCTGGAAACTTCGCTTTCATTCCAGAGCTGGCACATTGGCTCAGGACTGCCCCACCCCAAGGATTCAGGGATGTTCAAACCGATTAGTTGAGATTAGCCCTTCTGGCTCTTTCATGGATGAAACCAACTGGGAAAAGAGCCATTCTCACCTGGGGACCATGGTGTCTTTCCCTCGTCTACACAGAAACAGCACTCTGAGGGCGAGGAGCTGCTGGCTTTTGGTAGCAAAATCTCCTACTCTGAAGAGAAACATTTCGTTGTAAGCGGGTAGCATCAGCCTTCCTACATTTCCTCAACTGGCTATAAAGGAGGGCAGTCAGTAGGCCTCACCATTCAAGCCCACGCCAATTTCATACAGAAAACACCAGGTCTCGGTGTGCTTTCCTGTAGCAAGGAAACTTTGCTGTCATTCCTTAGGTGGCATATTGGCTCAGAACTACCCTACCCCAAGGATTCAGGAATGTGCAGTCCGATTAGTTGAGAGCAGCGTTTCTGGGTCTTCCATGGATGAAAGCAACTAGGAAAAGAGCCTTTCTAACCTGGGGACCGTGGTGTCTTTCCCTAGTCTACACAGAAACAGCACTCTGAGGGAGACGAGATGCTAGCATTTGGTAGCAAAATTTCCTATTCTGTATAGTAATATTTCGTTGTAAGCGGGTTGCCTCAGCCTTGCTACATTTCCTCAACTGGCTATAAAGGAGGGCAGTCAGTAGGCCTCACCCTTCAAGCCCACGCCAATTTCATAGAGAAAACACCAGGTCTCGGTGTGCTTTCCTGTAGCAAGGAAACTTTGCTTTCATTCCTTTGGTGGCATATTGGCTCAGAAATACCCTACTGCAAGGTTTCAGGAATGTGCAGTCCCATTAGTTGAGAGCAGCGTTTTTGGGTCTTCCATGGATGAAAGCAACTAGGAAAAGAGCGTTTCTAAAATGGGGACCGTGGTGTATTTCCCTAGTCTACACAGAAACAGCACTCTGAGGGAGACGAGCTGCTGGCGTTTTGAAGCAAATCACCTATTCTGAAGGGAAACATTTCGTGGTAAGCTGGTTTCAACACACTTGCCACATTTTCTCAGCTGGCTATAATGGAGGAAACTCATTTGGTAGACTTACTTGAGGCCCTGCTACCCAGGCTGGAATCTTTGCTTTCATTCATTAGCTGGCACATTGGCTCAGGACTGCCCCACTCCAAGGTTCAGGGATATGAAGCCCGATTAATTGAGATCAGCCCTTCTGGCTCTTTCTTGGATGAAACCAACTGGGAAAAGAGCCGTTCTAACCTGGGGACCACGGTGTCTTTCCCTAGTCTACACAGAAACAGCACTCTGAGGGAGAGGAGCTGCTGGCCTTTGGTAGCAAAATCTCCAATTCTGAAGAGAAATATTTCGTTGTAAGCGGGTTGCATCAGCCTTGCTACATTTCCTCAACTGGCTATAAAGGAGGGCAGTCAGTAGCCCTCACCCTTCAAGCCCACGCCGATTTCATAGAGAAAACACCAGGTCTCGGTGTGCTTTCCTGTAGCAAGGAAACTTTGCTTTCATTCCTTAGGTGACATACTGGCTCAGAACTACCCTACCGCAATGTATCTGGAATGTGCAGTCCGATTAGTTGAGAGCAGCGTTTCTGGGTCTTCCATGGATGAAAGCAACTAGGAAAAGAGCCTTTCTAACCTGGGCACTGTGGTGTCTTTCCCTAGTCTACACAGAAACAGCACTCTGAGGGAGACGAGATGCTAGCATTTGGTAGCAAAATCTCCTATTCTGAAGAGTAATATTTCGTCTTAAGCGGGTTGCCTCAACCTTGCCACATTTTCTCAACTGGTTATAAAGGAGGGCAGTCAGTCAGCCTCACCCTTCAAACCCACGCCTATTTCATAGAGAAAACACCAGGTCTCGGTGTGAATTCCTGTAGCAAGGAAACTTTGCTTTCATTCCTTAGGTGGCATATTGGCTCAGAAATACCCTACCCCAAGGATTCAGGAAAGTGCAGCCCGATTAGTTGAGAGCAGCCTTTCTGGGTCTTCCATGGATGAAACCAAGTAGGAAAAGAGCGTTTCTAAAATGGGGACCGTGGTGTATTTCCTTAGTCGACACAGAAACAGCACTCTGAGGGAGACGAGCTGCTGGCGGTTTGAAGCAAATCACCTCTTCTGAAGAGAAACATTTCACTGTAATCGGGATTCAACACACTTGCCACATTTTCTCAGCTGGCTATAATGGAGGGCAGTCAGTTGGCAGATTTTCTTGAGGCCCTGCTTCCCAGGCTGTAAACTTCGCTTTCATTCCAGAGCTGGCACATTGGCTCAGGACTGCCCTACCCCAGGGATTCAGGGATATGCAGCCCGATTTGTTGAGGTCAGCCCTTCTGGCTCTTTCTTGGATGAAACCAACTGGGAAAAGAGCCGTTCTCACCTGGGGACCATGGTGTCTTTTCCTCGTCTACAGAGAAACAGCACTCTGAGGGAGAGGAGCTGCTGGCCTTTGGTAGCAAAATCTCCTATTCTGAAGAGAAACATTTCGTTGTAAGCGGTTTGCGTCAGCCTTGCCACATTTTCTCAGCTGGCTGTAATGGAGGGCAGTCAGTTGGAAGACTTACTTGAGGCCCTGGTTCCCATGATGGAACTTTGCTTTCATTCCAGAGCTGGTACATTGGCTCAGGACTGCCCCACGCCAAGGATTCAGGGATGTTCAACCCGATTTGTTGAGATCAGCCCTTCTGGCTCTTTCATGGATGAAACCAACTGGAAAAGAGCCGTTCTCACCTGGGGACCATTGTGTCTTTTCCTCGTCTACACAGAAACAGCACTCTGAGGGAGAGGAGCTGCTGACTTTTGGTAGCAAAATCTCCTATTCTGAAGAGAAACATTTCGTTGTAAGCGGGTTGCATCAGCCTTGCTACATTTCCTCAACTGGCTATAAAGGAGGGCAGTCAGTAGGCCCCACCCTTCAAGCCCACGCCAATTTCATAGAGAAAACACCAGGTCTCGGTGTGCTTTCCTGTAGCAAGGAAACTTTGCTTTCATTGCTTAGGTGGCATACTGGCTCAGAACTACCCTACCGCAAGGTATCAGGAATGTGCAGTACGATTAGTTGAGAGCAGCATTTCTGGGTCTTCCATGCATGAAAGCAACTAGGAAAAGAGCCTTTCTAACCTGGGCACCGTGGTGTCTTTCCCTAGTCTACACAGAAACAGCACTCTGAGGAAGATGAGATGCTAGCATTTGGTAGCAAAATTTCCTATTCTGTATAGTAATATTTCGTTGTAAGCGGGTTGCCTCAGCCTTGCTACATTTCCTCAACTGGCTATAAAGGAGGGCAGTCAGTAGGCCTCACCCTTCAAGCCCACGCCAATTTCATAGAGAAAACACCAGGTCTCGGTGTGCTTTCCTGTAGCAAGGAAACTTTGCTTTCATTCCTTTGGTGGCATATTGGCTCAGAAATACCCTACTGCAAGGTTTCAGGAATGTGCAGTCCCATTAGTTGAGAGCAGCGTTTTTGGGTCTTCCATGGATGAAAGCAACTAGGAAAAGAGCGTTTCTAAAATGGGGACCGTGGTGTATTTCCCTAGTCTACACAGAAACAGCACTCTGAGGGAGACGAGCTGCTGGCGTTTTGAAGCAAATCACCTATTCTGAAGGGAAACAATTCGTGGTAAGCTGGTTTCAACACACTTGCCACATTTTCTCAGCTGGCTATAATGGAGGAAACTCATTTGGTAGACTTACTTGAGGCCCTGCTACCCAGGCTGGAATCTTTGCTTTCATTCATTAGCTGGCACATTGGCTCAGGACTGCCCCACTCCAAGGTTCATGGATATGAAGCCCGATTAATTGAGATCAGCCCTTCTGGCTCTTTCTTGGATGAAACCAACTGGGAAAAGAGCCGTTCTAACCTGGGGACCACGGTGTCTTTCCCTAGTCTACACAGAAACAGCACTCTGAGGGAGAGGAGCTGCTGGCCTTTGGTAGCAAAATCTCCAATTCTGAAGAGAAATATTTCGTTGTAAGCGGGTTGCATCAGCCTTGCTACATTTCCTCAACTGGCTATAAAGGAGGGCAGTCAGTAGCCCTCACCCTTCAAGCCCACGCCGATTTCATAGAGAAAACACCAGGTCTCGGTGTGCTTTCCTGTAGCAAGGAAACTTTGCTTTCATTCCTTAGGTGACATACTGGCTCAGAACTACCCTACCGCAAGGTATCTGGAATGTGCAGTCCGATTAGTTGAGAGCAGCGTTTCTGGGTCTTCCATGGATGAAAGCAACTAGGAAAAGAGCCTTTCTAACCTGGGCACTGTGGTGTCTTTCCCTAGTCTACACAGAAACAGCACTCTGAGGGAGACGAGATGCTAGCATTTGGTAGCAAAATCTCCTATTCTGAAGAGTAATATTTCGTCTTAAGCGGGTTGCCTCAACCTTGCCACATTTTCTCAACTGGTTATAAAGGAGGGCAGTCAGTCAGCCTCACCCTTCAAACCCACGCCTATTTCATAGAGAAAACACCAGGTCTCGGTGTGAATTCCTGTAGCAAGGAAACTTTGCTTTCATTCCTTAGGTGGCATATTGGCTCAGAAATACCCTACCCCAAGGATTCAGGAAAGTGCAGCCCGATTAGTTGAGAGCAGCCTTTCTGGGTCTTCCATGGATGAAACCAAGTAGGAAAAGAGCGTTTCTAAAATGGGGACCGTGGTGTATTTCCTTAGTCTACACAGAAACAGCACTCTGAGGGAGACGAGCTGCTGGCGGTTTGAAGCAAATCACCTCTTCTGAAGAGAAACATTTCACTGTAATCGGGATTCAACACACTTGCCACATTTTCTCAGCTGGCTATAATGGAGGGCAGTCAGTTGGCAGATTTTCTTGAGGCCCTGCTTCCCAGGCTGTAAACTTCGCTTTCATTCCAGAGCTGGCACATTGGCTCAGGACTGCCCTACCCCAGGGATTCAGGGATATGCAGCCCGATTTGTTGAGGTCAGCCCTTCTGGCTCTTTCTTGGATGAAACCAACTGGGAAAAGAGCCGTTCTCACCTGGGGACCATGGTGTCTTTTCCTCGTCTACAGAGAAACAGCACTCTGAGGGAGAGGAGCTGCTGGCCTTTGGTAGCAAAATCTCCTATTCTGAAGAGAAACATTTCGTTGTAAGCGGTTTGCGTCAGCCTTGCCACATTTTCTCAGCTGGCTGTAATGGAGGGCAGTCAGTTGGAAGACTTACTTGAGGCCCTGGTTCCCATGATGGAACTTTGCTTTCATTCCAGAGCTGGTACATTGGCTCAGGACTGCCCCACGCCAAGGATTCAGGGATGTTCAACCCGATTTGTTGAGATCAGCCCTTCTGGCTCTTTCATGGATGAAACCAACTGGAAAAGAGCCGTTCTCACCTGGGGACCATTGTGTCTTTTCCTCGTCTACACAGAAACAGCACTCTGAGGGAGAGGAGCTGCTGACCTTTGGTAGCAAAATCTCCTATTCTGAAGAGAAACATTTCGTTGTAAGCGGGTTGCATCAGCCTTGCTACATTTCCTCAACTGGCTATAAAGGAGGGCAGTCAGTAGGCCCCACCCTTCAAGCCCACGCCAATTTCATAGAGAAAACACCAGGTCTCGGTGTGCTTTCCTGTAGCAAGGAAACTTTGCTTTCATTGCTTAGGTGGCATACTGGCTCAGAACTACCCTACCGCAAGGTATCAGGAATGTGCAGTACGATTAGTTGAGAGCAGCATTTCTGGGTCTTCCATGCATGAAAGCAACTAGGAAAAGAGCCTTTCTAACCTGGGCACCGTGGTGTCTTTCCCTAGTCTACACAGAAACAGCACTCTGAGGAAGATGAGATGCTAGCATTTGGTAGCAAAATCTCCTATTCTGAAGAGTAATATTTCGTTGTAAGCGGGTTGCCTCAACCTTGCCACATTTTCTCAACTGGTTATAAAGGAGGGCAGTCAGTCAGCCTCACCCTTCAAACCCACGCCTATTTCATAGAGAAAACACCAGGTCTCGGTGTGCCTTCCTGTAGCAAGGAAACTTTGCTTTCATTCCTTAGGTGGCATATTGGCTCAGAAATACCCTACCCCAAGGATTCAGGAATGTGCAGCCCGATTAGTTGAGAGCAGCCTTTCTGGGACTTCCATGGATTAAAGCAACTAGGAAAAGAGCCTTTCTAAAATGGGGACCGTGGTGTCTTTCCCTTGTCTACACAGAAACAGCACTCTGAGGGAGACGAGCTGCTGGCGTTTTGAAGCAAATCACCTATTCTGAAGAGAAACATTTCATTGTAATCGGGTTTCAACACACTTGCCACATTTTCTCAGCTGGCTATATTGGAGGAAAGTCAGTTGGTAGACTTACTTGAGGCCCTGCTTCCCAGGCTGCAATCTTTGCTTTCATTCATTAGCTGGCACATTGGCTCAGGACTGCCCTACCCCAAGGTTCAAGGATATGCAGCCCGATTAGTTGAGATCAGCCCTTCTGGCTCTTTCTTGGATGAAACCAACTGGGAAAAGAGCCGTTTTAAACTGGGGACCATGGTATCTTTCCCTAGTCTACACAGAAACAGCACTCTGAGGGAGAGGAGCTGCTGGCGTTTGGTAGCAAAATCTCCTCTTCTGAAGGGAAACATTTTGTTGTAAGCGTGTTGCGTCAGCCTTGCCACATTTTCTCAGCTGGCTATAATGGAGGGCAGTCAGTTGGCAGATTTTCTTGAGGCCCTGCTTCCCACGCTGGAAACTTCGCTTTCATTGCAGAGCTGGCACATTGGCTCAGGACTGCCCTAACCCAAGGATTCAGGGATATGCAGCCCGATTAGTTGAGGTCAGCCCTTCTGGCTCTTTCTTGAATGAAACCAACTGGGAAAAGAGCCGTTCTCACCTGGGGACCATGGTGTCTTTCCCTAGTCTACACAGAAACAGCACTCTGAGGGAGAGGAGCTGCTGGACTTTGGTAGCAAAATCTCCTACTCTGAAGAGAAATATTTCGTTGTAAGCGGGTTGCATCAGCCTTGCTACATTTCCTCAACTGGCTATAAAGGAGGGCAGTCAGTAGGCCTCACCCTTGAAGCCCACGCCAATTTCATAGAGAAAACACCAGGTCTCGGTGTGCTTTCCTGTAGCAAGGAAACTTTGCTTTCATTCCTTAGGTGACATACTGGCTCAGAACTACCCTACCGCAAGGTATCAGGAATGTGCAGTAGGATTAGTTGAGAGCAGCGTTTCTGGGTCTTCCATGGATGAAAGCAACTAGGAAAAGAGCCTTTCTAACCTGGGCACCGTGGTGTCTTTCCCTAGTCTACACAGAAACAGCACTCTGAGGGAGACGAGATGCTAGCATTTGGTAGCAAAATCTCCTATTCTGAAGAGTAATATTTCGTTGTAAGCGGGTTGCCTCAGCCTTGCCACATTTTCTCAACTGGCTATAAAGGAGGGCAGTCAGTCAGCCTCACCCTTCAAACCCACGCCTATTTCATAGAGAAAACACCAGGTCTCGGTGTGCCTTCCGGTAGCAAGGAAACTTTGCTTTCATTCCTTAGGTGGCATATTGGCTCAGAACTACCCTACCCCAAGGATTCAGGAAAGTGCAGCCCGATTAGTTGAGAGCAGCCTTTCTGGGTCTTCCATGGATGAAACCAAGTAGGAAAAGAGCGTTTCTTAAATGGGGACCGTGGTGTATTTCCCTAGTCTACACAGAAACAGCACTCTGAGGGAGACGAGCTGCTGGCGGTTTGAAGCAAATCACCTCTTCTGAAGAGATACATTTCACTGTAATCGGGATTCAACACACTTGCCACATTTTCTCAGCTGGCTATAATGGAGGGCAGTCAGTTGGCAGATTTTCTTGAGGCCCTGCTTCCCAGGCTGGAAACTTCGCTTTCATTGCAGACCTGGCACATTGTCTCAGGACTGCCCTACCCCAAGGATTCAGGGATATGCAGCCCGATTTGTTGAGGTCAGCCCTTCTGGCTCTTTCTTGGATGAAACCAACTGGAAAAAGAGCCGTTCTCACCTGGGGACCATGGTGTCTTTTCCTCGTCTACACAGAAACAGCACTCTGAGGGAGAGGAGCTGCTGGCCTTTGGTAGCAAAATCTCCTATTCTGAAGAGAAACATTTCGTTGTAAGCGGTTTGCGTCAGCCTTGCCACATTTTCTCAGCTGGCTGTAATGGAGGGCAGTCAGTTGGAAGACTTACTTGAGGCCCTGCTTCCCATGATGGAACTTTGCTTTCATTCCAGAGCTGGTACATTGGCTCAGGACTGCCCTACCCCAAGGTTCAAGGATATGCAGCCCGATTAGTTGAGATCAGCCCTTCTGGCTCTTTCTTGGATGAAACCAACTGGGAAAAGAGCCGTTTTAAACTGGGGACCATGGTATCTTTCCCTAGTCTACACAGAAACAGCACTCTGAGGGAGAGGAGCTGCTGGCGTTTGGTAGCAAAATCTCCACTTCTGAAGAGAAACATTTTGTTGTAAGCGGGTTGCGTCAGCCTTGCCACATTTTCTCAGCTGGCTATAATGGAGGGCAGTCAGTTGGCAGATTTTCTTGAGGCCCTGCTTCCCAGGCTGGAATCTTTGCTTTCATTCATTAGCTGGCACATTGGCTCAGGACTGCCCCACTCCAAGGATTCAGGGATATGAAGCCCGATTAATTGAGGACAGCCCTTCTGGCTCTTTCTTGGATGAAACCAACTGGGAAAAGAGCCGTTCTAACCTGGGGATCACGGTGTCTTTCCCTAGTCTACACAGAAACAACACTCTGAGGGAGAGGAGCTGCTGGCCTTTGGTAGCAAAATCTCCAATTCTGAAGAGAAATATTTCGTTGTAAGTGGGTAGCATCAGCCTTGCTACATTTCCTCAACTGGCTATAAAGGAGGGCAGTCAGTAGGCCTCACCCTTCAAGCCCACGCCAATTTCATAGAGAAAACACCAGGTCTCGGTGTGCTTTCCTGTAGCAAGGAATCTTTGCTGTCATTCCTTAGGTGGCATATTGGCTCAGAAGTACGCTACCCCAAGGATTCAGGAATGTGCAGTCCGATTAGTTGAGAGCAGCCTTTCTGGGTCTACCATGGATGAAAGCAAATAGGAAAAGAGCCTTTCTAACCTGGGCACTGTGGTGTCTTTCCCTAGTCTACACAGAAACAGCACTCTGAGGGAGACGAGCTGCTGGCGTTTTGAAGCAAATCACCTATTCTGAAGAGAAACATTTCGTGGTAATCTGGTTTCAACACACTTGCCACATTTTCTCAGCTGGCTATAATGGAGGAAAGTCATTTGGTAGACTTACTTGAGGCCCTGCTTCCCAGGCTGGAATCTTTGCTTTCATTCATTAGCTGGCACATTGGCTCAGGACTGCCCCACTCCAAGGTTCAGGGATATGAAGCCCGATTAATTGAGATCAGCCCTTCTGGCTCTTTCTTGGATGAAACCAACTGGGAAAAGAGCCGTTCTAACCTGGGGACCACGGTGTCTTTCCCTAGTCTACACAGAAACAACACTCTGAGGGAGAGGAGCTGCTGGCCTTTGGTAGCAAAATCTCCAATTCTGAAGAGAAATATTTCGTTGTAAGCTGGTTACATCAGCCTTGCTACATTTCCTCAACTGGCTATAAAGGAGGGCAGTCAGTAGGACTCACCCTTCAAGCCCAAGCCAATTTCATAGAGAAAACACCAGGTCTCGGTGTGCTTTCCTGTAGCAAGGAAACTTTGCTTTCATTCCTTAGGTGACATACTGGCTCAGAAATACCCTACACCAAGGATTCAGGAATGTGCAGTCCGATTAGTTGAGAGCAGCGTTTCTGGGTCTTCCATGGATGAAAGCAACTAGGAAAAGAGCGTTTCTAAAATGTGGACCGTGGTGTCTTTCCCTAGTCTACACAGAAACAGCACTCCGAGGGAGACGAGCTGCTGGCGTTTTGAAGCAAATCACCTATTCTGAAGAGAAACATTTCATGGTAATCGGGTTTCAACACACTTGCCACATTTTCTCAGCTGGCTATAATGGAGGAAAGTCAGTTGGTAGACTTACTTGAGGCCCTGCTTCCCAGGCTGCAATCTTTGCTTTCATTCATCACCTGGCACATTGGCTCAGGACTGCCCTACCCCAAGGTTCAAGGATATGCAGCCCGATTAGTTGAGATCAGCCCTTCGGGCTCTTTCTTGGATGAAACCAACTGGGAAAAGAGGCGTTCTAAACTGGGGACCATGGTATCTTTCCCTAGTCTACACAGAAACAGCACTCTGAGTGAGAGGAGCTGCTGGCGTTTGGTAGCAAAATCTCCTATTGTGAAGAGAAACATTTTGTTGTAAGCGTGTTGCGTCAGCCTTGCCATAATTTCTCATCTGGCTATAATGGAGGGCAGTCAGTTGGCAGATATTCTTGAGGCCTTGCTTCCCAGGCTGGAAACTTCGCTTTCATTCCAGAGCTGGCACATTGGCTCAGGACTGCCCCACCCCAAGGATTCAGGGATGTTCAAACCGATTAGTTGAGATTAGCCCTTCTGGCTCTTTCATGGATGAAACCAACTGGGAAAAGAGCCATTCTCACCTGGGGACCATGGTGTCTTTCCCTCGTCTACACAGAAACAGCACTCTGAGGGCGAGGAGCTGCTGGCTTTTGGTAGCAAAATCTCCTACTCTGAAGAGAAACATTTCGTTGTAAGCGGGTAGCATCAGCCTTCCTACATTTCCTCAACTGGCTATAAAGGAGGGCAGTCAGTAGGCCTCACCATTCAAGCCCACGCCAATTTCATAGAGAAAACACCAGGTCTCGGTGTGCTTTCCTGTAGCAAGGAAACTTTGCTGTCATTCCTTAGGTGGCATATTGCCTCAGAACTACCCTACCCCAAGGATTCAGGAATGTGCAGTCCGATTAGTTGAGAGCAGCGTTTCTGGGTCTTCCATGGATGAAAGCAACTAGGAAAAGAGCCTTTCTAACCTGGGCACCGTGGTGTCTTTCCCTAGTCTACACAGAAACAGCACTCTGAGGGAGACGAGATGCTAGCATTTGGTAGCAAAATCTCCTATTCTGTATAGTAATATTTCGTTGTAAGCGGGTTGCCTCAGCCTTGCTACATTTCCTCAACTGGCTATAAAGGAGGGCAGTCAGTAGGCCTCACCCTTCAAGCCCACGCCAATTTCATAGAGAAAACACCAGGTCTCGGTGTGCTTTCCTGTAGCAAGGAAACTTTGCTTTCATTCCTTTGGTGGCATATTGGCTCAGAAATACCCTACTGCAAGGTTTCAGGAATGTGCAGTCCCATTAGTTGAGAGCAGCGTTTTTGGGTCTTCCATGGATGAAAGCAACTAGGAAAAGAGCGTTTCTACAATGGGGACCGTGGTGTATTTCCCTAGTCTACACAGAAACAGCACTCTGAGGGAGACGAGCTGCTGGCGTTTTGAAGCAAATCACCTATTCTGAAGGGAAACATTTCGTGGTAATCTGGTTTCAACACACTTGCCACATTTTCTCAGCTGGCTATAATGGAGGAAACTCATTTGGTAGACTTACTTGAGGCCCTGCTACCCAGGCTGGAATCTTTGCTTTCATTCATTAGCTGGCACATTGGCTCAGGACTGCCCCACTCCAAGGTTCAGGGATATGAAGCCCGATTAATTGAGATCAGCCCTTCTGGCTCTTTCTTGGATGAAACCAACTGGGAAAAGAGCCGTTCTAACCTGGGGACCACGGTGTCTTTCCCTAGTCTACACAGAAACAACACTCTGAGGGAGAGGAGCTGCTGGCCTTTGGTAGCAAAATCTCCAATTCTGAAGAGAAATATTTCGTTGTAAGCGGGTTGCATCAGCCTTGCTACATTTCCTCAACTGGCTATAAAGGAGGGCAGTCAGTAGCCCTCACCCTTCAAGCCCACACCGATTTCATAGAGAAAACACCAGGTCTCGGTGTGCTTTCCTGTAGCAAGGAAACTTTGCTTTCATTCCTTAGGTGACATACTGGCTCAGAACTACCCTACCGCAAGGTATCTGGAATGTGCAGTCCGATTAGTTGAGAGCAGCGTTTCTGGGTCTTCCATGGATGAAAGCAACTAGGAAAAGAGCCTTTCTAACCTGGGCACTGTGGTGTCTTTCCCTAGTCTACACAGAAACAGCACTCTGAGGGAGACGAGATGCTAGCATTTGGTAGCAAAATCTCCTATTCTGAAGAGTAATATTTCGTCTTAAGCGGGTTGCCTCAACCTTGCCACATTTTCTCAACTGGTTATAAAGGAGGGCAGTCAGTCAGCCTCACCCTTCAAACCCACGCCTATTTCATAGAGAAAACACCAGGTCTCGGTGTGACTTCCTGTAGCAAGGAAACTTTGCTTTCATTCCTTAGGTGGCATATTGGCTCAGAAATACCCTACCCCAAGGATTCAGGAAAGTGCAGCCCGATTAGTTGAGAGCAGCCTTTCTGGGTCTTCCATGGATGAAACCAAGTAGGAAAAGAGCGTTTCTAAAATGGGGACCGTGGTGTATTTCCCTAGTCTACACAGAAACAGCACTCTGAAGGAGACGAGCTGCTGGCGGTTTGAAGCAAATCACCTCTTCTGAAGAGAAACATTTCACTGTAATCGGGATTCAACACACTTGCCACATTTTCTCAGCTGGCTATAATGGAGGGCAGTCAGTTGGCAGATTTTCTTGAGGCCCTGCTTCCCAGGCTGTAAACTTCGCTTTCATTCCAGAGCTGGCACATTGGCTCAGGACTGCCCTACCCCAGGGATTCAGGGATATGCAGCCCGATTTGTTGAGGTCAGCCCTTCTGGCTCTTTCTTGGATGAAACCAACTGGGAAAAGAGCCGTTCTCACCTGGGGACCATGGTGTCTTTTCCTCGTCTACAGAGAAACAGCAATCTGAGGGAGAGGAGCTGCTGGCCTTTGGTAGCAAAATCTCCTATTCTGAAGAGAAACATTTCGTTGTAAGGGGTTTGCGTCAGCCTTGCCACATTTTCTCAGCTGGCTGTAATGGAGGGCAGTCAGTTGGAAGACTTACTTGAGGCCCTGGTTCCCATGATGGAACTTTGCTTTCATTCCAGAGCTGGTACATTGGCTCAGGACTGCCCCACGCCAAGGATTCAGGGATGTTCAACCCGATTTGTTGAGATCAGCCCTTCTGGCTCTTTCATGGATGAAACCAACTGGAAAAGAGCCGTTCTCACCTGGGGACCATTGTGTCTTTTCCTCGTCTACACAGAAACAGCACTCTGAGGGAGAGGAGCTGCTGACCTTTGGTAGCAAAATCTCCTATTCTGAAGAGAAACATTTCGTTGTAAGCGGGTTGCATCAGCCTTGCTACATTTCCTCAACTGGCTATAAAGGAGGGCAGTCAGTAGGCCCCACCCTTCAAGCCCACGCCAATTTCATAGAGAAAACACCAGGTCTCGGTGTGCTTTCCTGTAGCAAGGAAACTTTGCTTTCATTGCTTAGGTGGCATACTGGCTCAGAACTACCCTACCGCAATGTATCAGGAATGTGCAGTACGATTAGTTGAGAGCAGCATTTCTGGGTCTTCCATGCATGAAAGCAACTAGGAAAAGAGCCTTTCTAACCTGGGGACCGTGGTGTCTTTCCCTAGTCTACACAGAAACAGCACTCTGAGGAAGATGAGATGCTAGCATTTGGTAGCAAAATCTCCTATTCTGAAGAGTAATATTTCGTTGTAAGCGGGTTGCCTCAACCTTGCCACATTTTCTCAACTGGTTATAAAGGAGGGCAGTCAGTCAGCCTCACCCTTCAAACCCACGCCTATTTCATAGAGAAAACACCAGGTCTCGGTGTGCCTTCCTGTAGCAAGGAAACTTTGCTTTCATTCCTTAGGTGGCATATTGGCTCAGAAATACCCTACCCCAAGGATTCAGGAATGTGCAGCCCGATTAGTTGAGAGCAGCCTTTCTGGGACTTCCATGGATTAAAGCAACTAGGAAAAGAGCCTTTCTAAAATGGGGACCGTGGTGTCTTTCCCTTGTCTACACAGAAACAGCACTCTGAGGGAGACGAGCTGCTGGCGTTTTGAAGCAAATCACCTATTCTGAAGAGAAACATTTCATTGTAATCGGGTTTCAACACACTTGCCACATTTTCTCAGCTGGCTATATTGGAGGAAAGTCAGTTGGTAGACTTACTTGAGGCCCTGCTTCCCAGGCTGCAATCTTTGCTTTCATTCATTAGCTGGCACATTGGCTCAGGACTGCCCTACCCCAAGGTTCAAGGATATGCAGCCCGATTAGTTGAGATCAGCCCTTCTGGCTCTTTCTTGGATGAAACCAACTGGGAAAAGAGCCGTTTTAAACTGGGGACCATGGTATCTTTCCCTAGTCTACACAGAAACAGCACTCTGAGGGAGAGGAGCTGCTGGCGTTTGGTAGCAAAATCTCCTCTTCTGAAGGGAAACATTTTGTTGTAAGCGTGTTGCGTCAGCCTTGCCACATTTTCTCAGCTGGCTATAATGGAGGGCAGTCAGTTGGCAGATTTTCTTGAGGCCCTGCTTCCCAGGCTGGAAACTTCGCTTTCATTGCAGAGCTGGCACATTGGCTCAGGACTGCCCTAACCCAAGGATTCAGGGATATGCAGCCCGATTAGTTGAGGTCAGCCCTTCTGGCTCTTTCTTGAATGAAACCAACTGGGAAAAGAGCCGTTCTCACCTGGGGACCATGGTATCTTTCCCTAGTCTACACAGAAACAGCACTCTGAGGGAGAGGAGCTGCTGGACTTTGGTAGCAAAATCTCCTACTCTGAAGAGAAATATTTCGTTGTAAGCGGGTTGCATCAGCCTTGCTATATTTCCTCAACTGGCTATAAAGGAGGGCAGTCAGTAGGCCTCACCCTTCAAGCCCACGCCAATTTCATAGAGAAAACACCAGGTCTCGGTGTGCTTTCCTGTAGCAAGGAAACTTTGCTTTCATTCCTTAGGTGACATACTGGCTCAGAACTACCCTACCGCAAGGTATCTGGAATGTGCAGTCCGATTAGTTGAGAGCAGCGTTTCTGGGTCTTCCATGGATGAAAGCAACTAGGAAAAGAGCCTTTCTAACCTGGGCACCGTGGTGTCTTTCCCTAGTCTACACAGAAACAGCACTCTGAGGGAGACGAGATGCTAGCATTTGGTAGCAAAATCTCCTGTTCTGAAGAGTAATATTTCGTCTTAAGCGGGTTGCCTCAACCTTGCCACATTTTCTCAACTGGTTATAAAGGAGGGCAGTCAGTCAGCCTCACCCTTCAAACCCACGCCTATTTCATAGAGAAAACACCAGGTCTCGGTGTGACTTCCTGTAGCAAGGAAACTTTGCTTTCATTCCTTAGGTGGCATATTGGCTCAGAAATACCCTACCCCAAGGATTCAGGAAAGTGCAGCCCGATTAGTTGAGAGCAGCCTTTCTGGGTCTTCCATGGATGAAACCAAGTAGGAAAAGAGCGTTTCTAAAATGGGGACCGTGGTGTATTTCCCTAGTCTACACAGAAACAGCACTCTGAGGGAGACGAGCTGCTGGCGGTTTGAAGCAAATCACCTCTTCTGAAGAGAAACATTTCACTGTAATCGGGATTCAACACACTTGCCACATTTTCTCAGCTGGCTATAATGGAGGGCAGTCAGTTGGCAGATTTTCTTGAGGCCCTGCTTCCCAGGCTGTAAACTTCGCTTTCATTCCAGAGCTGGCACATTGGCTCAGGACTGCCCTACCCCAGGGATTCAGGGATATGCAGCCCGATTTGTTGAGGTCAGCCCTTCTGGCTCTTTCTTGGATGAAACCAACTGGGAAAAGAGCCGTTCTCACCTGGGGACCATGGTGTCTTTTCCTCGTCTACAGAGAAACAGCACTCTGAGGGAGAGGAGCTGCTGGCCTTTGGTAGCAAAATCTCCTATTCTGAAGAGAAACATTTCGTTGTAAGCGGTTTGCGTCAGCCTTGCCACATTTTCTCAGCTGGCTGTAATGGAGGGCAGTCAGTTGGAAGACTTACTTGAGGCCCTGGTTCCCATGATGGAACTTTGCTTTCATTCCAGAGCTGGTACATTGGCTCAGGACTGCCCCATGCCAAGGATTCAGGGATGTTCAACCCGATTTGTTGAGATCAGCCCTTCTGGCTCTTTCATGGATGAAACCAACTGGGAAAAGAGCCATTCTCACCTGGGGACCATTGTGTCTTTTCCTCGTCTACACAGAAACAGCACTCTGAGGGAGAGGAGCTGCTGACCTTTGGTAGCAAAATCTCCTATTCTGAAGAGAAACATTTCGTTGTAAGCGGGTTGCATCAGCCTTGCTACATTTCCTCAACTGGCTATAAAGGAGGGCAGTCAGTAGGCCCCACCCTTCAAGCCCACGCCAATTTCATAGAGAAAACACCAGGTCTCAGTGTGCTTTCCTGTAGCAAGGAAATTTTGCTTTCATTGCTTAGGTGGCATACTGGCTCAGAACTACCCTACCGCAAGGTATCAGGAATGTGCAGTACGATTAGTTGAGAGCAGCGTTTCTGGGTCTTCCATGGATGAAAGCAACTAGGAAAAGAGCCTTTCTAACCTGGGCACCGTGGTGTCTTTCCCTAGTCTACACAGAAACAGCACTCTGAGGGAGACGAGATGGTAGCATTTGGTAGCAAAATCTCCTATTCTGTATAGTAATATTTCGTTGTAAGCGGGTTGCCTCAGCCTTGCTACATTTCCTCAACTGGCTATAAAGGAGGGCAGTCGGTAGGCCTCACCCTTCAAGCCCACGCCAATTTCATAGAGAAAACACCAGGTCTCGGTGTGCTTTCCTGTAGCAAGGAAACTTTGCTTTCATTCCTTTGGTGGCATATTGGCTCAGAAATACCCTACTGCAAGGTTTCAGGAATGTGCAGTCCCATTAGTTGAGAGCAGCGTTTTTGGGTCTTCCATGGATGAAAGCAACTAGGAAAAGAGCGTTTCTACAATGGGGACCGTGGTGTATTTCCCTAGTCTACACAGAAACAGCACTCTGAGGGAGACGAGCTGCTGGCGTTTTGAAGCAAATCACCTATTCTGAAGGGAAACATTTCGTGGTAATCTGGTTTCAACACACTTGCCACATTTTCTCAGCTGGCTATAATGGAGGAAACTCATTTGGTAGACTTACTTGAGGCCCTGCTACCCAGGCTGGAATCTTTGCTTTCATTCATTAGCTGGCACATTGGCTCAGGACTGCCCCACTCCAAGGTTCAGGGATATGAAGCCCGATTAATTGAGATCAGCCCTTCTGGCTCTTTCTTGGATGAAACCAACTGGGAAAAGAGCCGTTCTAACCTGGGGACCACGGTGTCTTTCCCTAGTCTACACAGAAACAACACTCTGAGGGAGAGGAGCTGCTGGCCTTTGGTAGCAAAATCTCCAATTCTGAAGAGAAATATTTCGTTGTAAGCGGGTTGCATCAGCCTTGCTACATTTCCTCAACTGGCTATAAAGGAGGGCAGTCAGTAGCCCTCACCCTTCAAGCCCACACCGATTTCATAGAGAAAACACCAGGTCTCGGTGTGCTTTCCTGTAGCAAGGAAACTTTGCTTTCATTCCTTAGGTGACATACTGGCTCAGAACTACCCTACCGCAAGGTATCTGGAATGTGCAGTCCGATTAGTTGAGAGCAGCGTTTCTGGGTCTTCCATGGATGAAAGCAACTAGGAAAAGAGCCTTTCTAACCTGGGCACTGTGGTGTCTTTCCCTAGTCTACACAGAAACAGCACTCTGAGGGAGACGAGATGCTAGCATTTGGTAGCAAAATCTCCTATTCTGAAGAGTAATATTTCGTCTTAAGCGGGTTGCCTCAACCTTGCCACATTTTCTCAACTGGTTATAAAGGAGGGCAGTCAGTCAGCCTCACCCTTCAAACCCACGCCTATTTCATAGAGAAAACACCAGGTCTCGGTGTGACTTCCTGTAGCAAGGAAACTTTGCTTTCATTCCTTAGGTGGCATATTGGCTCAGAAATACCCTACCCCAAGGATTCAGGAAAGTGCAGCCCGATTAGTTGAGAGCAGCCTTTCTGGGTCTTCCATGGATGAAACCAAGTAGGAAAAGAGCGTTTCTAAAATGGGGACCGTGGTGTATTTCCCTAGTCTACACAGAAACAGCACTCTGAGGGAGACGAGCTGCTGGCGGTTTGAAGCAAATCACCTCTTCTGAAGAGAAACATTTCACTGTAATCGGGATTCAACACACTTGCCACATTTTCTCAGCTGGCTATAATGGAGGGCAGTCAGTTGGCAGATTTTCTTGAGGCCCTGCTTCCCAGGCTGTAAACTTCGCTTTCATTCCAGAGCTGGCACATTGGCTCAGGACTGCCCTACCCCAGGGATTCAGGGATATGCAGCCCGATTTGTTGAGGTCAGCCCTTCTGGCTCTTTCTTGGATGAAACCAACTGGGAAAAGAGCCGTTCTCACCTGGGGACCATGGTGTCTTTTCCTCGTCTACACAGAAACAGCACTCTGAGGGAGAGGAGCTGCTGGCCTCTGGTAGCAAAATCTCCTATTCTGAAGAGAAACATTTCGTTGTAAGCAGTTTGCGTCAGCCTTGCCACATTTTCTCAGCTGGCTGTAATGGAGGGCAGTCAGTTGGAAGACTTACTTGAGGCCCTGGTTCCCATGATGGAACTTTGCTTTCATTCCAGAGCTGGTACATTGGCTCAGGACTGCCCCACGCCAAGGATTCAGGGATGTTCAACCCGATTTGTTGAGATCAGCCCTTCTGGCTCTTTCATGGATGAAACCAACTGGAAAAGAGCCGTTCTCACCTGGGGACCATTGTGTCTTTTCCTCGTCTACACAGAAACAGCACTCTGAGGGAGAGGAGCTGCTGACCTTTGGTAGCAAAATCTCCTATTCTGAAGAGAAACATTTCGTTGTAAGCGGGTTGCATCAGCCTTGCTACATTTCCTCAACTGGCTATAAAGGAGGGCAGTCAGTAGGCCCCACCCTTCAAGCCCACGCCAATTTCATAGAGAAAACACCAGGTCTCGGTGTGCTTTCCTGTAGCAAGGAAACTTTGCTTTCATTTCTTAGGTGGCATACTGGCTCAGAACTACCCTACCGCAAGGTATCAGGAATGTGCAGTACGATTAGTTGAGAGCAGCATTTCTGGGTCTTCCATGCATGAAAGCAACTAGGAAAAGAGCCTTTCTAACCTGGGCACCGTGGTGTCTTTCCCTAGTCTACACAGAAACAGCACTCTGAGGAAGATGAGATGCTAGCATTTGGTAGCAAAATCTCCTATTCTGAAGAGTAATATTTCGTTGTAAGCGGGTTGCCTCAACCTTGCCACATTTTCTCAACTGGTTATAAAGGAGGGCAGTCAGTCAGCCTCACCCTTCAAACCCACGCCTATTTCATAGAGAAAACACCAGGTCTCGGTGTGCCTTCCTGTAGCAAGGAAACTTTGCTTTCATTCCTTAGGTGGCATATTGGCTCAGAAATACCCTACCCCAAGGATTCAGGAAAGTGCAGCCCGATTAGTTGAGAGCAGCCTTTCTGGGACTTCCATGGATTAAAGCAAATAGGAAAAGAGCCTTTCTAACCTGGGCACCGTGGTGTCTTTCCCTAGTCTACACAGAAACAGCACTCTGAGGGAGACGAGCTGCTGGCGTTTTGAAGCAAATCACCTATTCTGAAGAGAAACATTTCATTGTAATCGGGTTTCAACACACTTGCCACATTTTCTCAGCTGGCTATATTGGAGGAAAGTCAGTTGGTAGACTTACTTGAGGCCCTGCTTCCCAGGCTGCAATCTTTGCTTTCATTCATTAGCTGGCACATTGGCTCAGGACTGCCCTACCCCAAGGTTCAAGGATATGCAGCCCGATTAGTTGAGATCAGCCCTTCTGGCTCTTTCTTGGATGAAACCAACTGGGAAAAGAGCCGTTTTAAACTGGGGACCATGGTATCTTTCCCTAGTCTACACAGAAACAGCACTCTGAGGGAGAGGAGCTGCTGGCGTTTGGTAGCAAAATCTCCTCTTCTGAAGGGAAACATTTTGTTGTAAGCGTGTTGCGTCAGCCTTGCCACATTTTCTCAGCTGGCTATAATGGAGGGCAGTCAGTTGGCAGATTTTCTTGAGGCCCTGCTTCCCAGGCTGGAAACTTCGCTTTCATTGCAGAGCTGGCACATTGGCTCAGGACTGCCCTAACCCAAGGATTCAGGGATATGCAGCCCGATTAGTTGAGGTCAGCCCTTCTGGCTCTTTCTTGAATGAAACCAACTGGGAAAAGAGCCGTTCTCACCTGGGGACCATGGTGTCTTTCCCTAGTCTACACAGAAACAGCACTCTGAGGGAGAGGAGCTGCTGGACTTTGGTAGCAAAATCTCCTACTCTGAAGAGAAATATTTCGTTGTAAGCGGGTTGCATCAGCCTTGCTATATTTCCTCAACTGGCTATAAAGGAGGGCAGTCAGTAGGCCTCACCCTTCAAGCCCACGCCAATTTCATAGAGAAAACACCAGGTCTCGGTGTGCTTTCCTGTAGCAAGGAAACTTTGCTTTCATTCCTTAGGTGACATACTGGCTCAGAACTACCCTACCGCAAGGTATCAGGAATGTGCAGTCCGATTAGTTGAGAGCAGCGTTTCTGGGTCTTCCATGGATGAAAGCAACTAGGAAAAGAGCCTTTCTAACCTGGGCACCGTGGTGTCTTTCCCTAGTCTACACAGAAACAGCACTCTGAGGGAGACGAGATGCTAGCATTTGGTAGCAAAATCTCCTGTTCTGAAGAGTAATATTTCGTCTTAAGCGGGTTGCCTCAACCTTGCCACATTTTCTCAACTGGTTATAAAGGAGGGCAGTCAGTCAGCCTCACCCTTCAAACCCACGCCTATTTCATAGAGAAAACACCAGGTCTCGGTGTGACTTCCTGTAGCAAGGAAACTTTGCTTTCATTCCTTAGGTGGCATATTGGCTCAGAAATACCCTACCCCAAGGATTCAGGAAAGTGCAGCCCGATTAGTTGAGAGCAGCCTTTCTGGGTCTTCCATGGATGAAACCAAGTAGGAAAAGAGCGTTTCTAAAATGGGGACCGTGGTGTATTTCCCTAGTCTACACAGAAACAGCACTCTGAGGGAGACGAGCTGCTGGCGGTTTGAAGCAAATCACCTCTTCTGAAGAGAAACATTTCACTGTAATCGGGATTCAACACACTTGCCACATTTTCTCAGCTGGCTATAATGGAGAGCAGTCAGTTGGCAGATTTTCTTGAGGCCCTGCTTCCCAGGCTGTAAACTTCGCTTTCATTCCAGAGCTGGCACATTGGCTCAGGACTGCCCTACCCCAGGGATTCAGGGATATGCAGCCCGATTTGTTGAGGTCAGCCCTTCTGGCTCTTTCTTGGATGAAACCAACTGGGAAAAGAGCCGTTCTCACCTGGGGACCATGGTGTCTTTTCCTCGTCTACAGAGAAACAGCACTCTGAGGGAGAGGAGCTGCTGGCCTTTGGTAGCAAAATCTCCTATTCTGAAGAGAAACATTTCGTTGTAAGCGGTTTGCGTCAGCCTTGCCACATTTTCTCAGCTGGCTGTAATGGAGGGCAGTCAGTTGGAAGACTTACTTGAGGCCCTGGTTCCCATGATGGAACTTTGCTTTCATTCCAGAGCTGGTACATTGGCTCAGGACTGCCCCACGCCAAGGATTCAGGGATGTTCAACCCGATTTGTTGAGATCAGCCCTTCTGGCTCTTTCATGGATGAAACCAACTGGGAAAAGGGCCGTTCTCACCTGGGGACCATTGTGTCTTTTCCTCGTCTACACAGAAACAGCACTCTGAGGGAGAGGAGCTGCTGACCTTTGGTAGCAAAATCTCCTATTCTGAAGAGAAACATTTCGTTGTAAGCGGGTTGCATCAGCCTTGCTACATTTCCTCAACTGGCTATAAAGGAGGGCAGTCAGTAGGCCCCACCCTTCAAGCCCACGCCAATTTCATAGAGAAAACACCAGGTCTCAGTGTGCTTTCCTGTAGCAAGGAAATTTTGCTTTCATTGCTTAGGTGGCATACTGGCTCAGAACTACCCTACCGCAAGGTATCAGGAATGTGCAGTACGATTAGTTGAGAGCAGCATTTCTGGGTCTTCCATGCATGAAAGCAACTAGGAAAAGAGCCTTTCTAACCTGGGCACCGTGGTGTCTTTCCCTAGTCTACACAGAAACAGCACTCTGAGGAAGATGAGATGCTAGCATTTGGTAGCAAAATCTCCTATTCTGAAGAGTAATATTTCGTTGTAAGCGGGTTGCCTCAACCTTGCCACATTTTCTCAACTGGCTATAAAGGAGGGCAGTCAGTCAGCCTCACCCTTCAAACCCACGCCTATTTCATAGAGAAAACACCAGGTCTCGGTGTGCCTTCCGGTAGCAAGGAAACTTTGCTTTCATTCCTTAGGTGGCATATTGGCTCAGAACTACCCTACCCCAAGGATTCAGGAAAGTGCAGCCCGATTAGTTGAGAGCAGCCTTTCTGGGTCTTCCATGGATGAAACCAAGTAGGAAAAGAGCGTTTCTTAAATGGGGACCGTGGTGTATTTCCCTAGTCTACACAGAAACAGCACTCTGAGGGAGACGAGCTGCTGGCGGTTTGAAGCAAATCACCTCTTCTGAAGAGATACATTTCACTGTAATCGGGATTCAACACACTTGCCACATTTTCTCAGCTGGCTATAATGGAGGGCAGTCAGTTGGCAGATTTTCTTGAGGCCCTGCTTCCCAGGCTGGAAACTTCGCTTTCATTGCAGACCTGGCACATTGGCTCAGGACTGCCCAACCCCAAGGATTCAGGGATATGCAGCCCGATTTGTTGAGGTCAGCCCTTCTGGCTCTTTCTTGGATGAAACCAACTGGAAAAAGAGCCGTTCTCACCTGGGGACCATGGTGTCTTTTCCTCGTCTACACAGAAACAGCACTCTGAGGGAGAGGAGCTGCTGGCCTTTGGTAGCAAAATCTCCTATTCTGAAGAGAAACATTTCGTTGTAAGCGGTTTGCGTCAGCCTTGCCACATTTTCTCAGCTGGCTGTAATGGAGGGCAATCAGTTGGAAGACTTACTTGAGGCCCTGCTTCCCATGATGGAACTTTGCTTTCATTCCAGAGCTGGTACATTGGCTCAGGACTGCCCTACCCCAAGGTTCAAGGATATGCAGCCCGATTAGTTGAGATCAGCCCTTCTGGCTCTTTCTTGGATGAAACCAACTGGGAAAAGAGCCGTTTTAAACTGGGGACCATGGTATCTTTCCCTAGTCTACACAGAAACAGCACTCTGAGGGAGAGGAGCTGCTGGCGTTTGGTAGCAAAATCTCCACTTCTGAAGAGAAACATTTTGTTGTAAGCGGGTTGCGTCAGCCTTGCCACATTTTCTCAGCTGGCTATAATGGAGGGCAGTCAGTTGGCAGATTTTCTTGAGGCCCTGCTTCCCAGGCTGGAATCTTTGCTTTCATTCATTAGCTGGCACATTGGCTCAGGACTGCCCCACTCCAAGGATTCAGGGATATGAAGCCCGATTAATTGAGGACAGCCCTTCTGGCTCTTTCTTGGATGAAACCAACTGGGAAAAGAGCCGTTCTAACCTGGGGATCACGGTGTCTTTCCCTAGTCTACACAGAAACAACACTCTGAGGGAGAGGAGCTGCTGGCCTTTGGTAGCAAAATCTCCAATTCTGAAGAGAAATATTTCGTTGTAAGTGGGTAGCATCAGCCTTGCTACATTTCCTCAACTGGCTATAAAGGAGGGCAGTCAGTAGGCCTCACCCTTCAAGCCCACGCCAATTTCATAGAGAAAACACCAGGTCTCGGTGTGCTTTCCTGTAGCAAGGAATCTTTGCTGTCATTCCTTAGGTGGCATATTGGCTCAGAAGTACGCTACCCCAAGGATTCAGGAATGTGCAGTCCGATTAGTTGAGAGCAGCATTTCTGGGTCTTCCATGGATGAAAGCAACTAGGAAAAGAGCCTTTCTAACCTGGGCACTGTGGTGTCTTTCCCTAGTCTACACAGAAACAGCACTCTGAGGGAGACGAGCTGCTGGCGTTTTGAAGCAAATCACCTATTCTGAAGAGAAACATTTCGTGGTAATCTGGTTTCAACACACTTGCCACATTTTCTCAGCTGGCTATAATGGAGGAAAGTCATTTGGTAGACTTACTTGAGGCCCTGCTTCCCAGGCTGGAATCTTTGCTTTCATTCATTAGCTGGCACATTGGCTCAGGACTGCCCCACTCCAAGGTTCAGGGATATGAAGCCCGATTAATTGAGATTAGCCCTTCTGGCTCTTTCATGGATGAAACCAACTGGGAAAAGAGCCATTCTCACCTGGGGACCATGGTGTCTTTCCCTCGTCTACACAGAAACAGCACTCTGAGGGCGAGGAGCTGCTGGCTTTTGGTAGCAAAATCTCCTACTCTGAAGAGAAACATTTCGTTGTAAGCGGGTAGCATCAGCCTTCCTACATTTCCTCAACTGGCTATAAAGGAGGGCAGTCAGTAGGCCTCACCATTCAAGCCCACGCCAATTTCATAGAGAAAACACCAGGTCTCGGTGTGCTTTCCTGTAGCAAGGAAACTTTGCTGTCATTCCTTAGGTGGCATATTGCCTCAGAACTACCCTACCCCAAGGATTCAGGAATGTGCAGTCCGATTAGTTGAGAGCAGCGTTTCTGGGTCTTCCATGGATGAAAGCAACTAGGAAAAGAGCCTTTCTAACCTGGGCACCGTGGTGTCTTTCCCTAGTCTACACAGAAACAGCACTCTGAGGGAGACGAGATGCTAGCATTTGGTAGCAAAATCTCCTATTCTGTAGAGTAATATTTCGTTGTAAGCGGGTTGCCTCAGCCTTGCTACATTTCCTCAACTGGCTATAAAGGAGGGCAGTCAGTAGGCCTCACCCTTCAAGCCCACGCCAATTTCATAGAGAAAACACCAGGTCTCGGTGTGCTTTCCTGTAGCAAGGAAACTTTGCTTTCATTCCTTTGGTGGAATATTGGCTCAGAAATACCCTACTGCAAGGTTTCAGGAATGTGCAGTCCCATTAGTTGAGAGCAGCGTTTTTGGGTCTTCCATGGATGAAAGCAACTAGGAAAAGAGCGTTTCTACAATGGGGACCGTGGTGTATTTCCCTAGTCTACACAGAAACAGCACTCTGAGGGAGACGAGCTGCTGGCGTTTTGAAGCAAATCACCTATTCTGAAGGGAAACATTTCGTGGTAATCTGGTTTCAACACACTTGCCACATTTTCTCAGCTGGCTATAATGGAGGAAACTCATTTGGTAGACTTACTTGAGGCCCTGCTACCCAGGCTGGAATCTTTGCTTTCATTCATTAGCTGGCACATTGGCTCAGGACTGCCCCACTCCAAGGTTCAGGGATATGAAGCCCGATTAATTGAGATCAGCCCTTCTGGCTCTTTCTTGGATGAAACCAACTGGGAAAAGAGCCGTTCTAACCTGGGGACCACGGTGTCTTTCCCTAGTCTACACAGAAACAACACTCTGAGGGAGAGGAGCTGCTGGCCTTTGGTAGCAAAATCTCCAATTCTGAAGAGAAATATTTCGTTGTAAGCGGGTTGCATCAGCCTTGCTACATTTCCTCAACTGGCTATAAAGGAGGGCAGTCAGTAGCCCTCACCCTTCAAGCCCACACCGATTTCATAGAGAAAACACCAGGTCTCGGTGTGCTTTCCTGTAGCAAGGAAACTTTGCTTTCATTCCTTAGGTGACATACTGGCTCAGAACTACCCTACCGCAAGGTATCTGGAATGTGCAGTCCGATTAGTTGAGAGCAGCGTTTCTGGGTCTTCCATGGATGAAAGCAACTAGGAAAAGAGCCTTTCTAACCTGGGCACTGTGGTGTCTTTCCCTAGTCTACACAGAAACAGCACTCTGAGGGAGACGAGATGCTAGCATTTGGTAGCAAAATCTCCTATTCTGAAGAGTAATATTTCGTCTTAAGCGGGTTGCCTCAACCTTGCCACATTTTCTCAACTGGTTATAAAGGAGGGCAGTCAGTCAGCCTCACCCTTCAAACCCACGCCTATTTCATAGAGAAAACACCAGGTCTCGGTGTGACTTCCTGTAGCAAGGAAACTTTGCTTTCATTCCTTAGGTGGCATATTGGCTCAGAAATACCCTACCCCAAGGATTCAGGAAAGTGCAGCCCGATTAGTTGAGAGCAGCCTTTCTGGGTCTTCCATGGATGAAACCAAGTAGGAAAAGAGCGTTTCTAAAATGGGGACCGTGGTGTATTTCCCTAGTCTACACAGAAACAGCACTCTGAGGGAGACGAGCTGCTGGCGGTTTGAAGCAAATCACCTCTTCTGAAGAGAAACATTTCACTGTAATCGGGATTCAACACACTTGCCACATTTTCTCAGCTGGCTATAATGGAGGGCAGTCAGTTGGCAGATTTTCTTGAGGCCCTGCTTCCCAGGCTGTAAACTTCGCCTTCATTCCAGAGCTGGCACATTGGCTCAGGACTGCCCTACCCCAGGGATTCAGGGATATGCAGCCCGATTTGTTGAGGTCAGCCCTTCTGGCTCTTTCTTGGATGAAACCAACTGGGAAAAGAGCCGTTCTCACCTGGGGACCATGGTGTCTTTTCCTCGTCTACACAGAAACAGCACTCTGAGGGAGAGGAGCTGCTGGCCTTTGGTAGCAAAATCTCCTATTCTGAAGAGAAACATTTCGTTGTAAGCGGTTTGCGTCAGCCTTGCCACATTTTCTCAGCTGGCTGTAATGGAGGGCAGTCAGTTGGAAGACTTACTTGAGGCCCTGGTTCCCATGATGGAACTTTGCTTTCATTCCAGAGCTGGTACATTGGCTCAGGACTGCCCCACGCCAAGGATTCAGGGATGTTCAACCCGATTTGTTGAGATCAGCCCTTCTGGCTCTTTCATGGATGAAACCAACTGGAAAAGAGCCGTTCTCACCTGGGGACCATTGTGTCTTTTCCTCGTCTACACAGAAACAGCACTCTGAGGGAGAGGAGCTGCTGACCTTTGGTAGCAAAATCTCCTATTCTGAAGAGAAACATTTCGTTGTAAGCGGGTTGCATCAGCCTTGCTACATTTCCTCAACTGGCTATAAAGGAGGGCAGTCAGTAGGCCCCACCATTCAAGCCCACGCCAATTTCATAGAGAAAACACCAGGTCTCGGTGTGCTTTCCTGTAGCAAGGAAACTTTGCTTTCATTGCTTAGGTGGCATACTGGCTCAGAACTACCCTACCGCAATGTATCAGGAATGTGCAGTACGATTAGTTGAGAGCAGCATTTCTGGGTCTTCCATGCATGAAAGCAACTAGGAAAAGAGCCTTTCTAACCTGGGCACCGTGGTGTCTTTCCCTAGTCTACACAGAAACAGCACTCTGAGGAAGATGAGATGCTAGCATTTGGTAGCAAAATCTCCTATTCTGAAGAGTAATATTTCGTTGTAAGCGGGTTGCCTCAACCTTGCCACATTTTCTCAACTGGTTATAAAGGAGGGCAGTCAGTCAGCCTCACCCTTCAAACCCACGCCTATTTCATAGAGAAAACACCAGGTCTCGGTGTGCCTTCCTGTAGCAAGGAAACTTTGCTTTCATTCCTTAGGTGGCATATTGGCTCAGAAATACCCTACCCCAAGGATTCAGGAATGTGCAGCCCGATTAGTTGAGAGCAGCCTTTCTGGGACTTCCATGGATTAAAGCAACTAGGAAAAGAGCCTTTCTAAAATGGGGACCGTGGTGTCTTTCCCTTGTCTACACAGAAACAGCACTCTGAGGGAGACGAGCTGCTGGCGTTTTGAAGCAAATCACCTATTCTGAAGAGAAACATTTCATTGTAATCGGGTTTCAACACACTTGCCACATTTTCTCAGCTGGCTATATTGGAGGAAAGTCAGTTGGTAGACTTACTTGAGGCCCTGCTTCCCAGGCTGCAATCTTTGCTTTCATTCATTAGCTGGCACATTGGCTCAGGACTGCCCTACCCCAAGGTTCAAGGATATGCAGCCCGATTAGTTGAGATCAGCCCTTCTGGCTCTTTCTTGGATGAAACCAACTGGGAAAAGAGCCGTTTTAAACTGGGGACCATGGTATCTTTCCCTAGTCTACACAGAAACAGCACTCTGAGGGAGAGGAGCTGCTGGCGTTTGGTAGCAAAATCTCCTCTTCTGAAGGGAAACATTTTGTTGTAAGCGTGTTGCGTCAGCCTTGCCACATTTTCTCAGCTGGCTATAATGGAGGGCAGTCAGTTGGCAGATTTTCTTGAGGCCCTGCTTCCCAGGCTGGAAACTTCGCTTTCATTGCAGAGCTGGCACATTGGCTCAGGACTGCCCTAACCCAAGGATTCAGGGATATGCAGCCCGATTAGTTGAGGTCAGCCCTTCTGGCTCTTTCTTGAATGAAACCAACTGGGAAAAGAGCCGTTCTCACCTGGGGACCATGGTATCTTTCCCTAGTCTACACAGAAACAGCACTCTGAGGGAGAGGAGCTGCTGGACTTTGGTAGCAAAATCTCCTACTCTGAAGAGAAATATTTCGTTGTAAGCGGGTTGCATCAGCCTTGCTATATTTCCTCAACTGGCTATAAAGGAGGGCAGTCAGTAGGCCTCACCCTTCAAGCCCACGCCAATTTCATAGAGAAAACACCAGGTCTCGGTGTGCTTTCCTGTAGCAAGGAAACTTTGCTTTCATTCCTTAGGTGACATACTGGCTCAGAACTACCCTACCGCAAGGTATCTGGAATGTGCAGTCCGATTAGTTGAGAGCAGCGTTTCTGGGTCTTCCATGGATGAAAGCAACTAGGAAAAGAGCCTTTCTAACCTGGGCACCGTGGTGTCTTTCCCTAGTCTACACAGAAACAGCACTCTGAGGGAGACGAGATGCTAGCATTTGGTAGCAAAATCTCCTGTTCTGAAGAGTAATATTTCGTCTTAAGCGGGTTGCCTCAACCTTGCCACATTTTCTCAACTGGTTATAAAGGAGGGCAGTCAGTCAGCCTCACCCTTCAAACCCACGCCTATTTCATAGAGAAAACACCAGGTCTCGGTGTGACTTCCTGTAGCAAGGAAACTTTGCTTTCATTCCTTAGGTGGCATATTGGCTCAGAAATACCCTACCCCAAGGATTCAGGAAAGTGCAGCCCGATTAGTTGAGAGCAGCCTTTCTGGGTCTTCCATGGATGAAACCAAGTAGGAAAAGAGCGTTTCTAAAATGGGGACCGTGGTGTATTTCCCTAGTCTACACAGAAACAGCACTCTGAGGGAGACGAGCTGCTGGCGGTTTGAAGCAAATCACCTCTTCTGAAGAGAAACATTTCACTGTAATCGGGATTCAACACACTTGCCACATTTTCTCAGCTGGCTATAATGGAGGGCAGTCAGTTGGCAGATTTTCTTGAGGCCCTGCTTCCCAGGCTGTAAACTTCGCTTTCATTCCAGAGCTGGCACATTGGCTCAGGACTGCCCTACCCCAGGGATTCAGGGATATGCAGCCCGATTTGTTGAGGTCAGCCCTTCTGGCTCTTTCTTGGATGAAACCAACTGGGAAAAGAGCCGTTCTCACCTGGGGACCATGGTGTCTTTTCCTCGTCTACAGAGAAACAGCACTCTGAGGGAGAGGAGCTGCTGGCCTTTGGTAGCAAAATCTCCTATTCTGAAGAGAAACATTTCGTTGTAAGCGGTTTGCGTCAGCCTTGCCACATTTTCTCAGCTGGCTGTAATGGAGGGCAGTCAGTTGGAAGACTTACTTGAGGCCCTGGTTCCCATGATGGAACTTTGCTTTCATTCCAGAGCTGGTACATTGGCTCAGGACTGCCCCACGCCAAGGATTCAGGGATGTTCAACCCGATTTGTTGAGATCAGCCCTTCTGGCTCTTTCATGGATGAAACCAACTGGGAAAAGAGCCGTTCTCACCTGGGGACCATTGTGTCTTTTCCTCGTCTACACAGAAACAGCACTCTGAGGGAGAGGAGCTGCTGACCTTTGGTAGCAAAATCTCCTATTCTGAAGAGAAACATTTCGTTGTAAGCGGGTTGCATCAGCCTTGCTACATTTCCTCAACTGGCTATAAAGGAGGGCAGTCAGTAGGCCCCACCCTTCAAGCCCACGCCAATTTCATAGAGAAAACACCAGGTCTCAGTGTGCTTTCCTGTAGCAAGGAAATTTTGCTTTCATTGCTTAGGTGGCATACTGGCTCAGAACTACCCTACCGCAAGGTATCAGGAATGTGCAGTACGATTAGTTGAGAGCAGCGTTTCTGGGTCTTCCATGGATGAAAGCAACTAGGAAAAGAGCCTTTCTAACCTGGGCACCGTGGTGTCTTTCCCTAGTCTACACAGAAACAGCACTCTGAGGGAGACGAGATGGTAGCATTTGGTAGCAAAATCTCCTATTCTGTATAGTAATATTTCGTTGTAAGCGGGTTGCCTCAGCCTTGCTACATTTCCTCAACTGGCTATAAAGGAGGCCAGTAGGTAGGCCTCACCCTTCAAGCCCACGCCAATTTCATAGAGAAAACACCAGGTCTCGGTGTGCTTTCCTGTAGCAAGGAAACTTTGCTTTCATTCCTTTGGTGGCATATTGGCTCAGAAATACCCTACTGCAAGGTTTCAGGAATGTGCAGTCCCATTAGTTGAGAGCAGCGTTTTTGGGTCTTCCATGGATGAAAGCAACTAGGAAAAGAGCGTTTCTACAATGGGGACCGTGGTGTATTTCCCTAGTCTACACAGAAACAGCACTCTGAGGGAGACGAGCTGCTGGCGTTTTGAAGCAAATCACCTATTCTGAAGGGAAACATTTCGTGGTAATCTGGTTTCAACACACTTGCCACATTTTCTCAGCTGGCTATAATGGAGGAAACTCATTTGGTAGACTTACTTGAGGCCCTGCTACCCAGGCTGGAATCTTTGCTTTCATTCATTAGCTGGCACATTGGCTCAGGACTGCCCCACTCCAAGGTTCAGGGATATGAAGCCCGATTAATTGAGATCAGCCCTTCTGGCTCTTTCTTGGATGAAACCAACTGGGAAAAGAGCCGTTCTAACCTGGGGACCACGGTGTCTTTCCCTAGTCTACACAGAAACAACACTCTGAGGGAGAGGAGCTGCTGGCCTTTGGTAGCAAAATCTCCAATTCTGAAGAGAAATATTTCGTTGTAAGCGGGTTGCATCAGCCTTGCTACATTTCCTCAACTGGCTATAAAGGAGGGCAGTCAGTAGCCCTCACCCTTCAAGCCCACACCGATTTCATAGAGAAAACACCAGGTCTCGGTGTGCTTTCCTGTAGCAAGGAAACTTTGCTTTCATTCCTTAGGTGACATACTGGCTCAGAACTACCCTACCGCAAGGTATCTGGAATGTGCAGTCCGATTAGTTGAGAGCAGCGTTTCTGGGTATTCCATGGATGAAAGCAACTAGGAAAAGAGCCTTTCTAACCTGGGCACTGTGGTGTCTTTCCCTAGTCTACACAGAAACAGCACTCTGAGGGAGACGAGATGCTAGCATTTGGTAGCAAAATCTCCTATTCTGAAGAGTAATATTTCGTCTTAAGCGGGTTGCCTCAACCTTGCCACATTTTCTCAACTGGTTATAAAGGAGGGCAGTCAGTCAGCCTCACCCTTCAAACCCACGCCTATTTCATAGAGAAAACACCAGGTCTCGGTGTGACTTCCTGTAGCAAGGAAACTTTGCTTTCATTCCTTAGGTGGCATATTGGCTCAGAAATACCCTACCCCAAGGATTCAGGAAAGTGCAGCCCGATTAGTTGAGAGCAGCCTTTCTGGGTCTTCCATGGATGAAACCAAGTAGGAAAAGAGCGTTTCTAAAATGGGGACCGTGGTGTATTTCCCTAGTCTACACAGAAACAGCACTCTGAGGGAGACGAGCTGCTGGCGGTTTGAAGCAAATCACCTCTTCTGAAGAGAAACATTTCACTGTAATCGGGATTCAACACACTTGCCACATTTTCTCAGCTGGCTATAATGGAGGGCAGTCAGTTGGCAGATTTTCTTGAGGCCCTGCTTCCCAGGCTGTAAACTTCGCTTTCATTCCAGAGCTGGCACATTGGCTCAGGACTGCCCTACCCCAGGGATTCAGGGATATGCAGCCCGATTTGTTGAGGTCAGCCCTTCTGGCTCTTTCTTGGATGAAACCAACTGGGAAAAGAGCCGTTCTCACCTGGGGACCATGGTGTCTTTTCCTCGTCTACAGAGAAACAGCACTCTGAGGGAGAGGAGCTGCTGGCCTTTGGTAGCAAAATCTCCTATTCTGAAGAGAAACATTTCGTTGTAAGCGGTTTGCGTCAGCCTTGCCACATTTTCTCAGCTGGCTGTAATGGAGGGCAGTCAGTTGGAAGACTTACTTGAGGCCCTGGTTCCCATGATGGAACTTTGCTTTCATTCCAGAGCTGGTACATTGGCTCAGGACTGCCCCACGCCAAGGATTCAGGGATGTTCAACCCGATTTGTTGAGATCAGCCCTTCTGGCTCTTTCATGGATGAAACCAACTGGAAAAGAGCCGTTCTCACCTGGGGACCATTGTGTCTTTTCCTCGTCTACACAGAAACAGCACTCTGAGGGAGAGGAGCTGCTGACCTTTGGTAGCAAAATCTCCTATTCTGAAGAGAAACATTTCGTTGTAAGCGGGTTGCATCAGCCTTGCTACATTTCCTCAACTGGCTATAAAGGAGGGCAGTCAGTAGGCCCCACCCTTCAAGCCCACGCCAATTTCATAGAGAAAACACCAGGTCTCGGTGTGCTTTCCTGTAGCAAGGAAACTTTGCTTTCATTGCTTAGGTGGCATACTGGCTCAGAACTACCCTACCGCAATGTATCAGGAATGTGCAGTACGATTAGTTGAGAGCAGCATTTCTGGGTCTTCCATGCATGAAAGCAACTAGGAAAAGAGCCTTTCTAACCTGGGCACCGTGGTGTCTTTCCCTAGTCTACACAGAAACAGCACTCTGAGGGAGACGAGATGCTAGCATTTGGTAGCAAAATCTCCTATTCTGTATAGTAATATTTCGTTGTAAGCGGGTTGCCTCAACCTTGCCACATTTTCTCAACTGGTTATAAAGGAGGGCAGTCAGTCAGCCTCACCCTTCAAACCCACGCCTATTTCATAGAGAAAACACCAGGTCTCGGTGTGCCTTCCTGTAGCAAGGAAACTTTGCTTTCATTCCTTAGGTGGCATATTGGCTCAGAAATACCCTACCCCAAGGATTCAGGAATGTGCAGCCCGATTAGTTGAGAGCAGCCTTTCTGGGACTTCCATGGATTAAAGCAACTAGGAAAGGAGCCTTTCTAAAATGGGGACCGTGGTGTCTTTCCCTTGTCTACACAGAAACAGCACTCTGAGGGAGACGAGATGCTAGCATTTGGTAGCAAAATCTCCTATTCTGTATAGTAATATTTCGTTGTAAGCGGGTTGCCTCAGCCTTGCTACATTTCCTCAACTGGCTATAAAGGAGGCCAGTTGGTAGGCCTCACCCTTCAAGCCCACGCCAATTTCATAGAGAAAACACCAGGTCTCGGTGTGCTTTCCTGTAGCAAGGAAACTTTGCTTTCATTCCTTTGGTGGCATATTGGCTCAGAAATACCCTACTGCAAGGTTTCAGGAATGTGCAGTCCCATTAGTTGAGAGCAGCGTTTTTGGGTCTTCCATGGATGAAAGCAACTAGGAAAAGAGCGTTTCTACAATGGGGACCGTGGTGTATTTCCCTAGTCTACACAGAAACAGCACTCTGAGGGAGACGAGCTGCTGGCGTTTTGAAGCAAATCACCTATTCTGAAGGGAAACATTTCGTGGTAATCTGGTTTCAACACACTTGCCACATTTTCTCAGCTGGCTATAATGGAGGAAACTCATTTGGTAGACTTACTTGAGGCCCTGCTACCCAGGCTGGAATCTTTGCTTTCATTCATTAGCTGGCACATTGGCTCAGGACTGCCCCACTCCAAGGTTCAGGGATATGAAGCCCGATTAATTGAGATCAGCCCTTCTGGCTCTTTCTTGGATGAAACCAACTGGGAAAAGAGCCGTTCTAACCTGGGGACCACGGTGTCTTTCCCTAGTCTACACAGAAACAACACTCTGAGGGAGAGGAGCTGCTGGCCTTTGGTAGCAAAATCTCCAATTCTGAAGAGAAATATTTCGTTGTAAGCGGGTTGCATCAGCCTTGCTACATTTCCTCAACTGGCTATAAAGGAGGGCAGTCAGTAGCCCTCACCCTTCAAGCCCACACCGATTTCATAGAGAAAACACCAGGTCTCGGTGTGCTTTCCTGTAGCAAGGAAACTTTGCTTTCATTCCTTAGGTGACATACTGGCTCAGAACTACCCTACCGCAAGGTATCTGGAATGTGCAGTCCGATTAGTTGAGAGCAGCGTTTCTGGGTCTTCCATGGATGAAAGCAACTAGGAAAAGAGCCTTTCTAACCTGGGCACTGTGGTGTCTTTCCCTAGTCTACACAGAAACAGCACTCTGAGGGAGACGAGATGCTAGCATTTGGTAGCAAAATCTCCTATTCTGAAGAGTAATATTTCGTCTTAAGCGGGTTGCCTCAACCTTGCCACATTTTCTCAACTGGTTATAAAGGAGGGCAGTCAGTCAGCCTCACCCTTCAAACCCACGCCTATTTCATAGAGTAAACACCAGGTCTCGGTGTGACTTCCTGTAGCAAGGAAACTTTGCTTTCATTCCTTAGGTGGCATATTGGCTCAGAAATACCCTACCCCAAGGATTCAGGAAAGTGCAGCCCGATTAGTTGAGAGCAGCCTTTCTGGGTCTTCCATGGATGAAACCAAGTAGGAAAAGAGCGTTTCTAAAATGGGGACCGTGGTGTATTTCCCTAGTCTACACAGAAACAGCACTCTGAGGGAGACGAGCTGCTGGCGTTTTGAAGCAAATCACCTCTTCTGAAGAGAAACATTTCACTGTAATCGGGATTCAACACACTTGCCACATTTTCTCAGCTGGCTATAATGGAGGGCAGTCAGTTGGCAGATTTTCTTGAGGCCCTGCTTCCCAGGCTGTAAACTTCGCTTTCATTCCAGAGCTGGCACATTGGCTCAGGACTGCCCTACCCCAGGGATTCAGGGATATGCAGCCCGATTTGTTGAGGTCAGCCCTTCTGGCTCTTTCTTGGATGAAACCAACTGGGAAAAGAGCCGTTCTCACCTGGGGACCATGGTGTCTTTTCCTCGTCTACAGAGAAACAGCACTCTGAGGGAGAGGAGCTGCTGGCCTTTGGTAGCAAAATCTCCTATTCTGAAGAGAAACATTTCGTTGTAAGCGGTTTGCGTCAGCCTTGCCACATTTTCTCAGCTGGCTGTAATGGAGGGCAGTCAGTTGGAAGACTTACTTGAGGCCCTGGTTCCCATGATGGAACTTTGCTTTCATTCCAGAGCTGGTACATTGGCTCAGGACTGCCCCACGCCAAGGATTCAGGGATGTTCAACCCGATTTGTTGAGATCAGCCCTTCTGGCTCTTTCATGGATGAAACCAACTGGAAAAGAGCCGTTCTCACCTGGGGACCATTGTGTCTTTTCCTCGTCTACACAGAAACAGCACTCTGAGGGAGAGGAGCTGCTGACCTTTGGTAGCAAAATCTCCTATTCTGAAGAGAAACATTTCGTTGTAAGCGGGTTGCATCAGCCTTGCTACATTTCCTCAACTGGCTATAAAGGAGGGCAGTCAGTAGGCCCCACCCTTCAAGCCCACGCCAATTTCATAGAGAAAACACCAGGTCTCGGTGTGCTTTCCTGTAGCAAGGAAACTTTGCTTTCATTGCTTAGGTGGCATACTGGCTCAGAACTACCCTACCGCAAGGTATCAGGAATGTGCAGTACGATTAGTTGAGAGCAGCATTTCTGGGTCTTCCATGCATGAAAGCAACTAGGAAAAGAGCCTTTCTAACCTGGGCACCGTGGTGTCTTTCCCTAGTCTACACAGAAACAGCACTCTGAGGAAGATGAGATGCTAGCATTTGGTAGCAAAATCTCCTATTCTGAAGAGTAATATTTCGTTGTAAGCGGGTTGCCTCAACCTTGCCACATTTTCTCAACTGGTTATAAAGGAGGGCAGTCAGTCAGCCTCACCCTTCAAACCCACGCCTATTTCATAGAGAAAACACCAGGTCTCGGTGTGCCTTCCTGTAGCAAGGAAACTTTGCTTTCATTCCTTAGGTGGCATATTGGCTCAGAAATACCCTACCCCAAGGATTCAGGAATGTGCAGCCCGATTAGTTGAGAGCAGCCTTTCTGGGACTTCCATGGATTAAAGCAACTAGGAAAAGAGCCTTTCTAAAATGGGGACCGTGGTGTCTTTCCCTTGTCTACACAGAAACAGCACTCTGAGGGAGACGAGCTGCTGGCGTTTTGAAGCAAATCACCTATTCTGAAGAGAAACATTTCATTGTAATCGGGTTTCAACACACTTGCCACATTTTCTCAGCTGGCTATATTGGAGGAAAGTCAGTTGGTAGACTTACTTGAGGCCCTGCTTCCCAGGCTGCAATCTTTGCTTTCATTCATTAGCTGGCACATTGGCTCAGGACTGCCCTACCCCAAGGTTCAAGGATATGCAGCCCGATTAGTTGAGATCAGCCCTTCTGGCTCTTTCTTGGATGAAACCAACTGGGAAAAGAGCCGTTTTAAACTGGGGACCATGGTATCTTTCCCTAGTCTACACAGAAACAGCACTCTGAGGGAGAGGAGCTGCTGGCGTTTGGTAGCAAAATCTCCTCTTCTGAAGGGAAACATTTTGTTGTAAGCGTGTTGCGTCAGCCTTGCCACATTTTCTCAGCTGGCTATAATGGAGGGCAGTCAGTTGGCAGATTTTCTTGAGGCCCTGCTTCCCAGGCTGGAAACTTCGCTTTCATTGCAGAGCTGGCACATTGGCTCAGGACTGCCCTAACCCAAGGATTCAGGGATATGCAGCCCGATTAGTTGAGGTCAGCCCTTCTGGCTCTTTCTTGAATGAAACCAACTGGGAAAAGAGCCGTTCTCACCTGGGGACCATGGTGTCTTTCCCTAGTCTACACAGAAACAGCACTCTGAGGGAGAGGAGCTGCTGGACTTTGGTAGCAAAATCTCCTACTCTGAAGAGAAATATTTCGTTGTAAGCGGGTTGCATCAGCCTTGCTATATTTCCTCAACTGGCTATAAAGGAGGGCAGTCAGTAGGCCTCACCCTTCAAGCCCACGCCAATTTCATAGAGAAAACACCAGGTCTCGGTGTGCTTTCCTGTAGCAAGGAAACTTTGCTTTCATTCCTTAGGTGACATACTGGCTCAGAACTACCCTACCGCAAGGTATCAGGAATGTGCAGTCCGATTAGTTGAGAGCAGCGTTTCTGGGTCTTCCATGGATGAAAGCAACTAGGAAAAGAGCCTTTCTAACCTGGGCACCGTGGTGTCTTTCCCTAGTCTACACAGAAACAGCACTCTGAGGGAGACGAGATGCTAGCATTTGGTAGCAAAATCTCCTATTCTGAAGAGTAATATTTCGTCTTAAGCGGGTTGCCTCAACCTTGCCACATTTTCTCAACTGGTTATAAAGGAGGGCAGTCAGTCAGCCTCACCCTTCAAACCCACGCCTATTTCATAGAGAAAACACCAGGTCTCGGTGTGCCTTCCTGTAGCAAGGAAACTTTGCTTTCATTCCTTAGGTGGCATATTGGCTCAGAAATACCCTACCCCAAGGATTCAGGAAAGTGCAGCCCGATTAGTTGAGAGCAGCCTTTCTGGGTCTTCCATGGATGAAACCAAGTAGGAAAAGAGCGTTTCTAAAATGGGGACCGTGGTGTATTTCCCTAGTCTACACAGAAACAGCACTCTGAGGGAGACGAGCTGCTGGCGGTTTGAAGCAAATCACCTCTTCTGAAGAGAAACATTTCACTGTAATCGGGATTCAACACACTTGCCACATTTTCTCAGCTGGCTATAATGGAGGGCAGTCAGTTGGCAGATTTTCTTGAGGCCCTGCTTCCCAGGCTGTAAACTTCGCTTTCATTCCAGAGCTGGCACATTGGCTCAGGACTGCCCTACCCCAGGGATTCAGGGATATGCAGCCCGATTTGTTGAGGTCAGCCCTTCTGGCTCTTTCTTGGATGAAACCAACTGGGAAAAGAGCCGTTCTCACCTGGGGACCATGGTGTCTTTTCCTCGTCTACACAGAAACAGCACTCTGAGGGAGAGGAGCTGCTGGCCTTTGGTAGCAAAATCTCCTATTCTGAAGAGAAACATTTCGTTGTAAGCGGTTTGCGTCAGCCTTGCCACATTTTCTCAGCTGGCTGTAATGGAGGGCAGTCAGTTGGAAGACTTACTTGAGGCCCTGGTTCCCATGATGGAACTTTGCTTTCATTCCAGAGCTGGTACATTGGCTCAGGACTGCCCCACGCCAAGGATTCAGGGATGTTCAACCCGATTTGTTGAGATCAGCCCTTCTGGCTCTTTCATGGATGAAACCAACTGGGAAAAGAGCCGTTCTCACCTGGGGACCATTGTGTCTTTTCCTCGTCTACACAGAAACAGCACTCTGAGGGAGAGGAGCTGCTGACCTTTGGTAGCAAAATCTCCTATTCTGAAGAGAAACATTTCGTTGTAAGCGGGTTGCATCAGCCTTGCTACATTTCCTCAACTGGCTATAAAGGAGGGCAGTCAGTAGGCCCCACCCTTCAAGCCCACGCCAATTTCATAGAGAAAACACCAGGTCTCAGTGTGCTTTCCTGTAGCAAGGAAATTTTGCTTTCATTGCTTAGGTGGCATACTGGCTCAGAACTACCCTACCGCAAGGTATCAGGAATGTGCAGTACGATTAGTTGAGAGCAGCATTTCTGGGTCTTCCATGCATGAAAGCAACTAGGAAAAGAGCCTTTCTAACCTGGGCACCGTGGTGTCTTTCCCTAGTCTACACAGAAACAGCACTCTGAGAAAGATGAGATGCTAGCATTTGGTAGCAAAATCTCCTATTCTGAAGAGTAATATTTCGTTGTAAGCGGGTTGCCTCAACCTTGCCACATTTTCTCAACTGGTTATAAAGGAGGGCAGTCAGTCAGCCTCACCCTTCAAACCCACGCCTATTTCATAGAGAAAACACCAGGTCTCGGTGTGCCTTCCTGTAGCAAGGAAACTTTGCTTTCATTCCTTAGGTGGCATATTGGCTTAGAAATACCCTACCCCAAGGATTCAGGAATGTGCAGCCCGATTAGTTGAGAGCAGCCTTTCTGGGACTTCCATGGATTAAAGCAACTAGGAAAAGAGCCTTTCTAAAATGGGGACCGTGGTGTATTTCCCTTGTCTACACAGAAAGAGCACTCTGAGGGAGACGAGCTGCTGGCGTTTTGAAGCAAATCACCTATTCTGAAGAGAAACATTTCATTGTAATCGGGTTTCAACACACTTGCCACATTTTCTCAGCTGGCTATATTGGAGGAAAGTCAGTTGGTAGACTTACTTGAGGCCCTGCTTCCCAGGCTGCAATCTTTGCTTTCATTCATTAGCTGGCACATTGGCTCAGGACTGCCCTACCCCAAGGTTCAAGGATATGCAGCCCGATTAGTTGAGATCAGCCCTTCTGGCTCTTTCTTGGATGAAACCAACTGGGAAAAGAGCCGTTTTAAACTGGGGACCATGGTATCTTTCCCTAGTCTACACAGAAACAGCACTCTGAGGGAGAGGAGCTGCTGGCGTTTGGTAGCAAAATCTCCTCTTCTGAAGGGAAACATTTTGTTGTAAGCGTGTTGCGTCAGCCTTGCCACATTTTCTCAGCTGGCTATAATGGAGGGCAGTCAGTTGGCAGATTTTCTTGAGGCCCTGCTTCCCAGGCTGGAAACTTCGCTTTCATTGCAGAGCTGGCACATTGGCTCAGGACTGCCCTAACCCAAGGATTCAGGGATATGCAGCCCGATTAGTTGAGGTCAGCCCTTCTGGCTCTTTCTTGAATGAAACCAACTGGGAAAAGAGCCGTTCTCACCTGGGGACCATGGTGTCTTTCCCTAGTCTACACAGAAACAGCACTCTGAGGGAGAGGAGCTGCTGGACTTTGGTAGCAAAATCTCCTACTCTGAAGAGAAATATTTCGTTGTAAGCGGGTTGCATCAGCCTTGCTATATTTCCTCAACTGGCTATAAAGGAGGGCAGTCAGTAGGCCTCACCCTTCAAGCCCACGCCAATTTCATAGAGAAAACACCAGGTCTCGGTGTGTTTTCCTGTAGCAAGGAAACTTTGCTTTCATTCCTTAGGTGACATACTGGCTCAGAACTACCCTACCGCAAGGTATCAGGAATGTGCAGTACGATTAGTTGAGAGCAGCGTTTCTGGGTCTTCCATGGATGAAAGCAACTAGGAAAAGAGCCTTTCTAACCTGGGCACCGTGGTGTCTTTCCCTAGTCTACACAGAAACAGCACTCTGAGGGAGACGAGATGCTAGCATTTGGTAGCAAAATCTCCTATTCTGAAGAGTAATATTTCGTTGTAAGCGGGTTGCCTCAGCCTTGCCACATTTTCTCAACTGGCTATAAAGGAGGGCAGTCAGTCACCCTCACCCTTCAAACCCACGCCTATTTCATAGAGAAAACACCAGGTCTCGGTGTGCCTTCCGGTAGCAAGGAAACTTTGCTTTCATTCCTTAGGTGGCATATTGGCTCAGAACTACCCTACCCCAAGGTTTCAGGAAAGTGCAGCCCGATTAGTTGAGAGCAGCCTTTCTGGGTCTTCCATGGATGAAACCAAGTAGGAAAAGAGCGTTTCTTAAATGGGGACCGTGGTGTATTTCCCTAGTCTACACAGAAACAGCACTCTGAGGGAGACGAGCTGCTGGCGGTTTGAAGCAAATCACCTCTTCTGAAGAGATACATTTCACTGTAATCGGGATTCAACACACTTGCCACATTTTCTCAGCTGGCTATAATGGAGGGCAGTCAGTTGGCAGATTTTCTTGAGGCCCTGCTTCCCAGGCTGGAAACTTCGCTTTCATTGCAGACCTGGCACATTGGCTCAGGACTGCCCTACCCCAAGGATTCAGGGATATGCAGCCCGATTTGTTGAGGTCAGCCCTTCTGGCTCTTTCTTGGATGAAACCAACTGGAAAAAGAGCCGTTCTCACCTGGGGACCATGGTGTCTTTTCCTCGTCTACACAGAAACAGCACTCTGAGGGAGAGGAGCTGCTGGCCTTTGGTAGCAAAATCTCCTATTCTGAAGAGAAACATTTCGTTGTAAGCGGTTTGCGTCAGCCTTGCCACATTTTCTCAGCTGGCTGTAATGGAGGGCAGTCAGTTGGAAGACTTACTTGAGGCCCTGCTTCCCATGATGGAACTTTGCTTTCATTCCAGAGCTGGTACATTGGCTCAGGACTGCCCTACCCCAAGGTTCAAGGATATGCAGCCCGATTAGTTGAGATCAGCCCTTCTGGCTCTTTCTTGGATGAAACCAACTGGGAAAAGAGCCGTTTTAAACTGGGGACCATGGTATCTTTCCCTAGTCTACACAGAAACAGCACTCTGAGGGAGAGGAGCTGCTGGCGTTTGGTAGCAAAATCTCCACTTCTGAAGAGAAACATTTTGTTGTAAGCGGGTTGCGTCTGCCTTGCCACATTTTCTCAGCTGGCTATAATGGAGGGCAGTCAGTTGGCAGATTTTCTTGAGGCCCTGCTTCCCAGGCTGGAATCTTTGCTTTCATTCATTAGCTGGCACATTGGCTCAGGACTGCCCCACTCCAAGGATTCAGGGATATGAAGCCCGATTAATTGAGGACAGCCCTTCTGGCTCTTTCTTGGATGAAACCAACTGGGAAAAGAGCCGTTCTAACCTGGGGATCACGGTGTCTTTCCCTAGTCTACACAGAAACAACACTCTGAGGGAGAGGAGCTGCTGGCCTTTGGTAGCAAAATCTCCAATTCTGAAGAGAAATATTTCGTTGTAAGTGGGTAGCATCAGCCTTGCTACATTTCCTCAACTGGCTATAAAGGAGGGCAGTCAGTAGGCCTCACCCTTCAAGCCCACGCCAATTTCATAGAGAAAACACCAGGTCTCGGTGTGCTTTCCTGTAGCAAGGAATCTTTGCTGTCATTCCTTAGGTGGCATATTGGCTCAGAAGTACGCTACCCCAAGGATTCAGGAATGTGCAGTCCGATTAGTTGAGAGCAGCCTTTCTGGGTCTTCCATGGATGAAAGCAACTAGGAAAAGAGCCTTTCTAACCTGGGCACTGTGGTGTCTTTCCCTAGTCTACACAGAAACAGCACTCTGAGGGAGACGAGCTGCTGGCGTTTTGAAGCAAATCACCTATTCTGAAGAGAAACATTTCGTGGTAATCTGGTTTCAACACACTTGCCACATTTTCTCAGCTGGCTATAATGGAGGAAAGTCATTTGGTAGACTTACTTGAGGCCCTGCTTCCCAGGCTGGAATCTTTGCTTTCATTCATTAGCTGGCACATTGGCTCAGGACTGCCCCACTCCAAGGTTCAGGGATATGAAGCCCGATTAATTGAGATCAGCCCTTCTGGCTCTTTCTTGGATGAAACCAACTGGGAAAAGAGCCGTTCTAACCTGGGGACCACGGTGTCTTTCCCTAGTCTACACAGAAACAACACTCTGAGGGAGAGGAGCTGCTGGCCTTTGGTAGCAAAATCTCCAATTCTGAAGAGAAATATTTCGTTGTAAGCTGGTTACATCAGCCTTGCTACATTTCCTCAACTGGCTATAAAGGAGGGCAGTCAGTAGGACTCACCCTTCAAGCCCAAGCCAATTTCATAGAGAAAACACCAGGTCTCGGTGTGCTTTCCTGTAGCAAGGAAACTTTGCTTTCATTCCTTAGGTGACATACTGGCTCAGAAATACCCTACCCCAAGGATTCAGGAATGTGCAGTCCGATTAGTTGAGAGCAGCCTTTTGTGGGTCTTCCATGGATGAAAGCAACTAGGAAAAGAGCGTTTCTAAAATGTGGACCGTGGTGTCTTTCCCTAGTCTACACAGAAACAGCACTCTGAGGGAGACGAGCTGCTGGCGTTTTGAAGCAAATCACCTATTCTGAAGAGAAACATTTCATGGTAATCGGGTTTCAACACACTTGCCACATTTTCTCAGCTGGCTATAATGGAGGAAAGTCAGTTGGTAGACTTACTTGAGGCCCTGCTTCCCAGGCTGCAATCTTTGCTTTCATTCATCACCTGGCACATTGGCTCAGGACTGCCCTACCCCAAGGTTCAAGGATATGCAGCCCGATTAGTTGAGATCAGCCCTTCGGGCTCTTTCTTGGATGAAACCAACTGGGAAAAGAGGCGTTCTAAACTGGGGACCATGGTATCTTTCCCTAGTCTACACAGAAACAGCACTCTGAGTGAGAGGAGCTGCTGGCGTTTGGTAGCAAAATCTCCTATTGTGAAGAGAAACATTTTGTTGTAAGCGTGTTGCGTCAGCCTTGCCATAATTTCTCATCTGGCTATAATGGAGGGCAGTCAGTTGGCAGATATTCTTGAGGCCCTGCTTCCCAGGCTGGAAACTTCGCTTTCATTCCAGAGCTGGCACATTGGCTCAGGACTGCCCCACCCCAAGGATTCAGGGATGTTCAAACCGATTAGTTGAGATTAGCCCTTCTGGCTCTTTCATGGATGAAACCAACTGGGAAAAGAGCCATTCTCACCTGGGGACCATGGTGTCTTTCCCGCGTCTACACAGAAACAGCACTCTGAGCGCGAGGAGCTGCTGGCTTTTGGTAGCAAAATCTCCTACTCTGAAGAGAAACATTTCGTTGTAAGCGGGTAGCATCAGCCTTCCTACATTTCCTCAACTGGCTATAAAGGAGGGCAGTCAGTAGGCCTCACCCTTCAAGCCCACGCCAATTTCATACAGAAAACACCAGGTCTCGGTGTGCTTTCCTGTAGCAAGGAAACTTTGCTGTCATTCCTTAGGTGGCATATTGGCTCAGAACTACCCTACCCCAAGGATTCAGGAATGTGCAGTCCGATTAGTTGAGAGCAGCGTTTCTGGGTCTTCCATGGATGAAAGCAACTAGGAAAAGAGCCTTTCTAACCTGGGCACCGTGGTGTCTTTCCCTAGTCTACACAGAAACAGCACTCTGAGGGAGACGAGATGCTAGCATTTGGTAGCAAAATCTCCTATTCTGTAGAGTAATATTTCGTTGTAAGCGGGTTGCCTCAGCCTTGCTACATTTCCTCAACTGGCTATAAAGGAGGGCAGTCAGTAGGCCTCACCCTTCAAGCCCACGCCAATTTCATAGAGAAAACACCAGGTCTCGGTGTGCTTTCCTGTAGCAAGGAAACTTTGCTTTCATTCCTTTGGTGGCATATTGGCTCAGAAATACCCTACTGCAAGGTTTCAGGAATGTGCAGTCCCATTAGTTGAGAGCAGCGTTTTTGGGTCTTCCATGGATGAAAGCAACTAGGAAAAGAGCGTTTCTAAAATGGGGACCGTGGTGTATTTCCCTAGTCTACACAGAAACAGCACTCTGAGGGAGACGAGCTGCTGGCGTTTTGAAGCAAATCACCTATTCTGAAGGGAAACATTTCGTGGTAATCTGGTTTCAACACACTTGCCACATTTTCTCAGCTGGCTATAATGGAGGAAACTCATTTGGTAGACTTACTTGAGGCCCTGCTACCCAGGCTGGAATCTTTGCTTTCATTCATTAGCTGGCACATTGGCTCAGGACTGCCCCACTCCAAGGTTCAGGGATATGAAGCCCGATTAATTGAGATCAGCCCTTCTGGCTCTTTCTTGGATGAAACCAACTGGGAAAAGAGCCGTTCTCACCTGGGGACCATGGTGTCTTTTCCTCGTCTACAGAGAAACAGCACTCTGAGGGAGAGGAGCTGCTGGCCTTTGGTAGCAAAATCTCCTATTCTGAAGAGAAACATTTCGTTGTAAGCGGTTTGCGTCAGCCTTGCCACATTTTCTCAGCTGGCTGTAATGGAGGGCAGTCAGTTGGAAGACTTACTTGAGGCCCTGGTTCCCATGATGGAACTTTGCTTTCATTCCAGAGCTGGTACATTGGCTCAGGACTGCCCCACGCCAAGGATTCAGGGATGTTCAACCCGATTTGTTGAGATCAGCCCTTCTGGCTCTTTCATGGATGAAACCAACTGGGAAAAGAGCCGTTCTCACCTGGGGACCATTGTGTCTTTTCCTCGTCTACACAGAAACAGCACTCTGAGGGAGAGGAGCTGCTGACCTTTGGTAGCAAAATCTCCTATTCTGAAGAGAAACATTTCGTTGTAAGCGGGTTGCATCAGCCTTGCTACATTTCCTCAACTGGCTATAAAGGAGGGCAGTCAGTAGGCCCCACCCTTCAAGCCCACGCCAATTTCATAGAGAAAACACCAGGTCTCAGTGTGCTTTCCTGTAGCAAGGAAATTTTGCTTTCATTGCTTAGGTGGCATACTGGCTCAGAACTACCCTACCGCAAGGTATCAGGAATGTGCAGTACGATTAGTTGAGAGCAGCATTTCTGGGTCTTCCATGCATGAAAGCAACTAGGAAAAGAGCCTTTCTAACCTGGGCACCGTGGTGTCTTTCCCTAGTCTACACAGAAACAGCACTCTGAGGAAGATGAGATGCTAGCATTTGGTAGCAAAATCTCCTATTCTGAAGAGTAATATTTCGTTGTAAGCGGGTTGCCTCAACCTTGCCACATTTTCTCAACTGGTTATAAAGGAGGGCAGTCAGTCAGCCTCACCCTTCAAACCCACGCCTATTTCATAGAGAAAACACCAGGTCTCGGTGTGCCTTCCTGTAGCAAGGAAACTTTGCTTTCATTCCTTAGGTGGCATATTGGCTCAGAAATACCCTACCCCAAGGATTCAGGAATGTGCAGCCCGATTAGTTGAGAGCAGCCTTTCTGGGACTTCCATGGATTAAAGCAACTAGGAAAAGAGCCTTTCTAAAATGGGGACCGTGGTGTCTTTCCCTTGTCTACACAGAAACAGCACTCTGAGGGAGACGAGCTGCTGGCGTTTTGAAGCAAATCACCTATTCTGAAGAGAAACATTTCATTGTAATCGGGTTTCAACACACTTGCCACATTTTCTCAGCTGGCTATATTGGAGGAAAGTCAGTTGGTAGACTTACTTGAGGCCCTGCTTCCCAGGCTGCAATCTTTGCTTTCATTCATTAGCTGGCACATTGGCTCAGGACTGCCCTACCCCAAGGTTCAAGGATATGCAGCCCGATTAGTTGAGATCAGCCCTTCTGGCTCTTTCTTGGATGAAACCAACTGGGAAAAGAGCCGTTTTAAACTGGGGACCATGGTATCTTTCCCTAGTCTACACAGAAACAGCACTCTGAGGGAGAGGAGCTGCTGGCGTTTGGTAGCAATATCTCCTCTTCTGAAGGGAAACATTTTGTTGTAAGCGTGTTGCGTCAGCCTTGCCACATTTTCTCAGCTGGCTATAATGGAGGGCAGTCAGTTGGCAGATTTTCTTGAGGCCCTGCTTCCCAGGCTGGAAACTTCGCTTTCATTGCAGAGCTGGCACATTGGCTCAGGACTGCCCTAACCCAAGGATTCAGGGATATGCAGCCCGATTAGTTGAGGTCAGCCCTTCTGGCTCTTTCTTGAATGAAACCAACTGGGAAAAGAGCCGTTCTCACCTGGGGACCATGGTGTCTTTCCCTAGTCTACACAGAAACAGCACTCTGAGGGAGAGGAGCTGCTGGACTTTGGTAGCAAAATCTCCTACTCTGAAGAGAAATATTTCGTTGTAAGCGGGTTGCATCAGCCTTGCTATATTTCCTCAACTGGCTATAAAGGAGGGCAGTCAGTAGGCCTCACCCTTCAAGCCCACGCCAATTTCATAGAGAAAACACCAGGTCTCGGTGTGTTTTCCTGTAGCAAGGAAACTTTGCTTTCATTCCTTAGGTGACATACTGGCTCAGAACTACCCTACCGCAAGGTATCAGGAATGTGCAGTACGATTAGTTGAGAGCAGCGTTTCTGGGTCTTCCATGGATGAAAGCAACTAGGAAAAGAGCCTTTCTAACCTGGGCACCGTGGTGTCTTTCCCTAGTCTACACAGAAACAGCACTCTGAGGGAGACGAGATGCTAGCATTTGGTAGCAAAATCTCCTATTCTGAAGAGTAATATTTCGTTGTAAGCGGGTTGCCTCAGCCTTGCCACATTTTCTCAACTGGCTATAAAGGAGGGCAGTCAGTCACCCTCACCCTTCAAACCCACGCCTATTTCATAGAGAAAACACCAGGTCTCGGTGTGCCTTCCGGTAGCAAGGAAACTTTGCTTTCATTCCTTAGGTGGCATATTGGCTCAGAACTACCCTACCCCAAGGATTCAGGAAAGTGCAGCCCGATTAGTTGAGAGCAGCCTTTCTGGGTCTTCCATGGATGAAACCAAGTAGGAAAAGAGCGTTTCTTAAATGGGGACCGTGGTGTATTTCCCTAGTCTACACAGAAACAGCACTCTGAGGGAGACGAGCTGCTGGCGGTTTGAAGCAAATCACCTCTTCTGAAGAGATACATTTCACTGTAATCGGGATTCAACACACTTGCCACATTTTCTCAGCTGGCTATAATGGAGGGCAGTCAGTTGGCAGATTTTCTTGAGGCCCTGCTTCCCAGGCTGGAAACTTCGCTTTCATTGCAGACCTGGCACATTGGCTCAGGACTGCCCTACCCCAAGGATTCAGGGATATGCAGCCCGATTTGTTGAGGTCAGCCCTTCTGGCTCTTTCTTGGATGAAACCAACTGGAAAAAGAGCCGTTCTCACCTGGGGACCATGGTGTCTTTTCCTCGTCTACACAGAAACAGCACTCTGAGGGAGAGGAGCTGCTGGCCTTTGGTAGCAAAATCTCCTATTCTGAAGAGAAACATTTCGTTGTAAGCGGTTTGCGTCAGCCTTGCCACATTTTCTCAGCTGGCTGTAATGGAGGGCAGTCAGTTGGAAGACTTACTTGAGGCCCTGCTTCCCATGATGGAACTTTGCTTTCATTCCAGAGCTGGTACATTGGCTCAGGACTGCCCTACCCCAAGGTTCAAGGATATGCAGCCCGATTAGTTGAGATCAGCCCTTCTGGCTCTTTCTTGGATGAAACCAACTGGGAAAAGAGCCGTTTTAAACTGGGGACCATGGTATCTTTCCCTAGTCTACACAGAAACAGCACTCTGAGGGAGAGGAGCTGCTGGCGTTTGGTAGCAAAATCTCCACTTCTGAAGAGAAACATTTTGTTGTAAGCGGGTTGCGTCAGCCTTGCCACATTTTCTCAGCTGGCTATAATGGAGGGCAGTCAGTTGGCAGATTTTCTTGAGGCCCTGCTTCCCAGGCTGGAATCTTTGCTTTCATTCATTAGCTGGCACATTGGCTCAGGACTGCCCCACTCCAAGGATTCAGGGATATGAAGCCCGATTAATTGAGGACAGCCCTTCTGGCTCTTTCTTGGATGAAACCAACTGGGAAAAGAGCCGTTCTAACCTGGGGATCACGGTGTCTTTCCCTAGTCTACACAGAAACAACACTCTGAGGGAGAGGAGCTGCTGGCCTTTGGTAGCAAAATCTCCAATTCTGAAGAGAAATATTTCGTTGTAAGTGGGTAGCATCAGCCTTGCTACATTTCCTCAACTGGCTATAAAGGAGGGCAGTCAGTAGGCCTCACCCTTCAAGCCCACGCCAATTTCATAGAGAAAACACCAGGTCTCGGTGTGCTTTCCTGTAGCAAGGAATCTTTGCTGTCATTCCTTAGGTGGCATATTGGCTCAGAAGTACGCTACCCCAAGGATTCAGGAATGTGCAGTCCGATTAGTTGAGAGCAGCCTTTCTGGGTCTTCCATGGATGAAAGCAACTAGGAAAAGAGCCTTTCTAACCTGGGCACTGTGGTGTCTTTCCCTAGTCTACACAGAAACAGCACTCTGAGGGAGACGAGCTGCTGGCGTTTTGAAGCAAATCACCTATTCTGAAGAGAAACATTTCGTGGTAATCTGGTTTCAACACACTTGCCACATTTTCTCAGCTGGCTATAATGGAGGAAAGTCATTTGGTAGACTTACTTGAGGCCCTGCTTCCCAGGCTGGAATCTTTGCTTTCATTCATTAGCTGGCACATTGGCTCAGGACTGCCCCACTCCAAGGTTCAGGGATATGAAGCCCGATTAATTGAGATCAGCCCTTCTGGCTCTTTCTTGGATGAAACCAACTGGGAAAAGAGCCGTTCTAACCTGGGGACCACGGTGTCTTTCCCTAGTCTACACAGAAACAACACTCTGAGGGAGAGGAGCTGCTGGCCTTTGGTAGCAAAATCTCCAATTCTGAAGAGAAATATTTCGTTGTAAGCTGGTTACATCAGCCTTGCTACATTTCCTCAACTGGCTATAAAGGAGGGCAGTCAGTAGGACTCACCCTTCAAGCCCAAGCCAATTTCATAGAGAAAACACCAGGTCTCGGTGTGCTTTCCTGTAGCAAGGAAACTTTGCTTTCATTCCTTAGGTGACATACTGGCTCAGAAATACCCTACCCCAAGGATTCAGGAATGTGCAGTCCGATTAGTTGAGAGCAGCCTTTTGTGGGTCTTCCATGGATGAAAGCAACTAGGAAAAGAGCGTTTCTAAAATGTGGACCGTGGTGTCTTTCCCTAGTCTACACAGAAACAGCACTCTGAGGGAGACGAGCTGCTGGCGTTTTGAAGCAAATCACCTATTCTGAAGAGAAACATTTCATGGTAATCGGGTTTCAACACACTTGCCACATTTTCTCAGCTGGCTATAATGGAGGAAAGTCAGTTGGTAGACTTACTTGAGGCCCTGCTTCCCAGGCTGCAATCTTTGCTTTCATTCATCACCTGGCACATTGGCTCAGGACTGCCCTACCCCAAGGTTCAAGGATATGCAGCCCGATTAGTTGAGATCAGCCCTTCGGGCTCTTTCTTGGATGAAACCAACTGGGAAAAGAGGCGTTCTAAACTGGGGACCATGGTATCTTTCCCTAGTCTACACAGAAACAGCACTCTGAGTGAGAGGAGCTGCTGGCGTTTGGTAGCAAAATCTCCTATTGTGAAGAGAAACATTTTGTTGTAAGCGTGTTGCGTCAGCCTTGCCATAATTTCTCATCTGGCTATAATGGAGGGCAGTCAGTTGGCAGATATTCTTGAGGCCCTGCTTCCCAGGCTGGAAACTTCGCTTTCATTCCAGAGCTGGCACATTGGCTCAGGACTGCCCCACCCCAAGGATTCAGGGATGTTCAAACCGATTAGTTGAGATTAGCCCTTCTGGCTCTTTCATGGATGAAACCAACTGGGAAAAGAGCCATTCTCACCTGGGGACCATGGTGTCTTTCCCTCGTCTACACAGAAACAGCACTCTGAGCGCGAGGAGCTGCTGGCTTTTGGTAGCAAAATCTCCTACTCTGAAGAGAAACATTTCGTTGTAAGCGGGTAGCATCAGCCTTCCTACATTTCCTCAACTGGCTATAAAGGAGGGCAGTCAGTAGGCCTCACCCTTCAAGCCCACGCCAATTTCATACAGAAAACACCAGGTCTCGGTGTGCTTTCCTGTAGCAAGGAAACTTTGCTGTCATTCCTTAGGTGGCATATTGGCTCAGAACTACCCTACCCCAAGGATTCAGGAATGTGCAGTCCGATTAGTTGAGAGCAGCGTTTCTGGGTCTTCCATGGATGAAAGCAACTAGGAAAAGAGCCTTTCTAACCTGGGCACCGTGGTGTCTTTCCCTAGTCTACACAGAAACAGCACTCTGAGGGAGACGAGATGCTAGCATTTGGTAGCAAAATCTCCTATTCTGTAGAGTAATATTTCGTTGTAAGCGGGTTGCCTCAGCCTTGCTACATTTCCTCAACTGGCTATAAAGGAGGGCAGTCAGTAGGCCTCACCCTTCAAGCCCACGCCAATTTCATAGAGAAAACACCAGGTCTCGGTGTGCTTTCCTGTAGCAAGGAAACTTTGCTTTCATTCCTTTGGTGGCATATTGGCTCAGAAATACCCTACTGCAAGGTTTCAGGAATGTGCAGTCCCATTAGTTGAGAGCAGCGTTTTTGGGTCTTCCATGGATGAAAGCAACTAGGAAAAGAGCGTTTCTAAAATGGGGACCGTGGTGTATTTCCCTAGTCTACACAGAAACAGCACTCTGAGGGAGACGAGCTGCTGGCGTTTTGAAGCAAATCACCTATTCTGAAGGGAAACATTTCGTGGTAATCTGGTTTCAACACACTTGCCACATTTTCTCAGCTGGCTATAATGGAGGAAACTCATTTGGTAGACTTACTTGAGGCCCTGCTACCCAGGCTGGAATCTTTGCTTTCATTCATTAGCTGGCACATTGGCTCAGGACTGACCCACTCCAAGGTTCAGGGATATGAAGCCCGATTAATTGAGATCAGCCCTTCTGGCTCTTTCTTGGATGAAACCAACTGGGAAAAGAGCTGTTCTAACCTGGGGACCACGGTGTCTTTCCCTAGTCTACACAGAAACAACACTCTGAGGGAGAGGAGCTGCTGGCCTTTGGTAGCAAAATCTCCAATTCTGAAGAGAAATATTTCGTTGTAAGCGGGTTGCATCAGCCTTGCTACATTTCCTCAACTGGCTATAAAGGAGGGCAGTCAGTAGCCCTCACCCTTCAAGCCCACGCCGATTTCATAGAGAAAACACCAGGTCTCGGTGTGCTTTCCTGTAGCAAGGAAACTTTGCTTTCATTCCTTAGGTGACATACTGGCTCAGAACTACCCTACCGAAAGGTATCTGGAATGTGCAGTCCGATTAGTTGAGAGCAGCGTTTCTGGGTCTTCCATGGATGAAAGCAACTAGGAAAAGAGCCTTTCTAACCTGGGCACTGTGGTGTCTTTCCCTAGTCTACACAGAAACAGCACTCTGAGGGAGACGAGATGCTAGCATTTGGTAGCAAAATCTCCTATTCTGAAGAGTAATATTTCGTCTTAAGCGGGTTGCCTCAACCTTGCCACATTTTCTCAACTGGTTATAAAGGAGGGCAGTCAGTCAGCCTCACCCTTCAAACCCACGCCTATTTCATAGAGAAAACACCAGGTCTCGGTGTGACTTCCTGTAGCAAGGAAACTTTGCTTTCATTCCTTAGGTGGCATATTGGCTCAGAAATACCCTACCCCAAGGATTCAGGAAAGTGCAGCCCGATTAGTTGAGAGCAGCCTTTCTGGGTCTTCCATGGATGAAACCAAGTAGGAAAAGAGCGTTTCTAAAATGGGGACCGTGGTGTATTTCCCTAGTCTACACAGAAACAGCACTCTGAGGGAGACGAGCTGCTGGCGGTTTGAAGCAAATCACCTATTCTGAAGAGAAACATTTCATTGTAATCGGGTATCAACACACTTGCCACATTTTCTCAGCTGGCTATATTGGAGGAAAGTCAGTTGGTAGACTTACTTGAGGCCCTGCTTCCCAGGCTGCAAACTTTGCGTTCATTCATTAGCTGGCACATTGGCTCAGGACTGCCCTACCCCAAGGTTCAAGGATATGCAGCCCGATTAGTTGAGATCAGCCCTTCTGGCTCTTTCTTGGATGAAACCAACTGGGAAAAGAGCCGTTTTAAACTGGGGACCATGGTATCTTTCCCTAGTCTACACAGAAACAGCACTCTGAGGGAGAGGAGCTGCTGGCGTTTGGTAGCAAAATCTCCTCTTCTGAAGGGAAACATTTTGTTGTAAGCGTGTTGCGTCAGCCTTGCCACATTTTCTCAGCTGGCTATAATGGAGGGCAGTCAGTTGGCAGATTTTCTTGAGGCCCTGCTTCCCAGGCTGGAAACTTCGCTTTCATTGCAGAGCTGGCACATTGGCTAAGGACTGCCCTAACCCAAGGATTCAGGGATATGCAGCCCGATTAGTTGAGGTCAGCCCTTCTGGCTCTTTCTTGAATGAAACCAACTGGGAAAAGAGCCGTTCTCACCTGGGGACCATGGTGTCTTTCCCTAGTCTACACAGAAACAGCACTCTGAGGGAGAGGAGCTGCTGGACTTTGGTAGCAAAATCTCCTACTCTGAAGAGAAATATTTCGTTGTAAGCGGGTTGCATCAGCCTTGCTACATTTCCTCAACTGGCTATAAAGGAGGGCAGTCAGTAGGCCTCACCCTTCAAGCCCACGCCAATTTCATAGAGAAAACACCAGGTCTCGGTGTGCTTTCCTGTAGCAAGGAAACTTTGCTTTCATTCCTTAGGTGACATACTGGCTCAGAACTACCCTACCGCAAGGTATCAGGAATGTGCAGTACGATTAGTTGAGAGCAGCGTTTCTGGGTCTTCCATGGATGAAAGCAACTAGGAAAAGAGCCTTTCTAACCTGGGCACCGTGGTGTCTTTCCCTAGTCTACACAGAAACAGCACTCTGAGGGAGACGAGATGCTAGCATTTGGTAGCAAAATCTCCTATTCTGAAGAGTAATATTTCGTTGTAAGCGGGTTGCCTCAGCCTTGCCACATTTTCTCAACTGGCTATAAAGGAGGGCAGTCAGTCAGCCTCACCCTTCAAACCCACGCCTATTTCATAGAGAAAACACCAGGTCTCGGTGTGCCTTCCGGTAGCAAGGAAACTTTGCTTTCATTCCTTAGGTGGCATATTGGCTCAGAACAACCCTACCCCAAGGATTCAGGAAAGTGCAGCCCGATTAGTTGAGAGCAGCCTTTCTGGGTCTTCCATGGATGAAACCAAGTAGGAAAAGAGCGTTTCTTAAATGGGGACCGTGGTGTATTTCCCTAGTCTACACAGAAACAGCACTCTGAGGGAGACGAGCTGCTGGCGGTTTGAAGCAAATCACCTCTTCTGAAGAGATACATTTCACTGTAATCGGGATTCAACACACTTGCCACATTTTCTCAGCTGGCTATAATGGAGGGCAGTCAGTTGGCAGATTTTCTTGAGGCCCTGCTTCCCAGGCTGGAAACTTCGCTTTCATTGCAGACCTGGCACATTGGCTCAGGACTGCCCTACCCCAAGGATTCAGGGATATGCAGCCCGATTTGTTGAGGTCAGCCCTTCTGGCTCTTTCTTGGATGAAACCAACTGGAAAAAGAGCCGTTCTCACCTGGGGACCATGGTGTCTTTTCCTCGTCTACACAGAAACAGCACTCTGAGGGAGAGGAGCTGCTGGACTTTGGTAGCAAAATCTCCTATTCTGAAGAGAAACATTTCGTTGTAAGCGGTTTGCGTCAGGCTTGCCACATTTTCTCAGCTGGCTGTAATGGAGGGCAGTCAGTTGGAAGACTTACTTGAGGCCCTGCTTCCCATGATGGAACTTTGCTTTCATTCCAGAGCTGGTACATTGGCTCAGGACTGCCCTACCCCAAGGTTCAAGGATATGCAGCCCGATTAGTTGAGATCAGCCCTTCTGGCTCTTTCTTGGATGAAACCAACTGGGAAAAGAGCCGTTCTCACCTGGGGACCATGGTGTCTTTTCCTCGTCTACACAGAAACAGCACTCTGAGGGAGAGGAGCTGCTGCACTTTGGTAGCAAAATCTCCTATTCTGAAGAGAAACATTTCGTTGTAAGCGGTTTGCGTCAGCCTTGCCACATTTTCTCTGCTTGCTGTAATGGAGGGCAGTCAGTTGGAAGACTTACTTGAGGCCCTGCTTCCCATGATGGAACTTTGCTTTCATTCCAGAGCTGGTACATTGGCTCAGGACTGCCCTACCCCAAGGTTCAAGGATATGCAGCCCGATTAGTTGAGATCAGCCCTTCTGGCTCTTTCTTGGATGAAACCAACTGGGAAAAGAGCCGTTTTAAACTGGGGACCATGGTATCTTTCCCTAGTCTACACAGAAACAGCACTCTGAGGGAGAGGAGCTGCTGGCGTTTGGTAGCAAAATCTCCTCTTCTGAAGAGAAACATTTTGTTGTAAGCGTGTTGCGTCAGCCTTGGACATTTTCTCAGCTGGCTATAATGGAGGGCAGTCAGTTGGCAGATTTTCTTGAGGCCCTGCTTCCTAGGCTGGAAACTTCGCTTTCATTGCAGAGCTGGCACATTGGCTCAGGACTGCCCCACCCCAAGGGTTCAGGGATATGCAGCCCTATTAGTTGAGGTCAGCCTTTCTGGCTCTTTCTTGGATGAAACCAACTGGGAAAAGAGCCGTTCTCACCTGGGGACCATGGTGTCTTTCCCTAGTCTACACGGAAACAGCACTCTGAGGGAGAGGAGCTGCTGGACTTTGGTAGCAAAATCTCCTACTCTGAAGAGAAATATTTCGTTGTAAGCGGGTTGCATCAGCCTTGCTACATTTCCTCAACTGGCTATAAAGGAGGGCAGTCAGTAGGCCTCACCCTTCAAGCCCACGCCAATTTCATAGAGAAAACACCAGGTCTCGGTGTGCTTTCCTGTAGCAAGGAAACTTTGCTTTCATTCCTTAGGTGACATACTGGCTCAGAACTACCCTACCGCAAGGTATCAGGAATGTGCAGTACGATTAGTTGAGAGCAGCGTTTCTGGGTCTTCCATGGATGAAAGCAACTAGGAAAAGAGCCTTTCTAACCTGGGGACCGTGGTGTCTTTCCCTAGTCTACACAGAAACAGCACTCTGAGGGAGACGAGATGCTAGCATTTGGTAGCAAAATCTCCTATTCTGAAGAGTAATATTTCGTTGTAAGCGGGTTGCCTCAGCCTTGCCACATTTTCTCAACTGGCTATAAAGGAGGGCAGTCAGTCAGCCTCACCCTTCAAACCCACGCCTATTTCATAGAGAAAACACCAGGTCTCGGTGTGCCTTCCTGTAGCAAGGAAACTTTGCTTTCATTCCTTATGTGGCATATTGGCTCAGAACAACCCTACCCCAAGGATTCAGGAAAGTGCAGCCCGATTAGTTGAGAGCAGCCTTTCTGGGTCTTCCATGGATGAAACCAAGTAGGAAAAGAGCGTTTCTAAAATGGGGACCGTGGTGTATTTCCCTAGTCTACACAGAAACAGCACTCTGAGTGAGACGAGCTGCTGGCGGTTTGAAGCAAATCACCTCTTCTGAAGAGAAACATTTCACTGTAATCGGGATTCAACACACTTGCCACATTTTCTCAGCTGGCTATAATGGAGGGCAGTCAGTTGGCAGATTTTCTTGAGGCCCTGCTTCCCAGGCTGTAAACTTCGCTTTCATTCCAGAGCTGGCACATTGGCTCAGGACTGCCCTACCCCAGGGATTCAGGGATATGCAGCCCGATTTGTTGAGGTCAGCCCTTCTGGCTCTTTCTTGGATGAAACCAACTGGGAAAAGAGCCGTTCTCACCTGGGGACCATGGTGTCTTTTCCTCGTCTACAGAGAAACAGCACTCTGAGGGAGAGGAGCTGCTGGCCTTTGGTAGCAAAATCTCCTATTCTGAAGAGAAACATTTCGTTGTAAGCGGTTTGCGTCAGCCTTGCCACATTTTCTCCACTGGCTGTAATGGAGGGCAGTCAGTTGGAAGACTTACTTGAGGCCCTGCTTCCCATGATGGAACTTTGCTTTCATTCCAGAGCTGGTACATTGGCTCAGGACTGCCCTACCCCAAGGTTCAAGGATATGCAGCCCGATTAGTTGAGATCAGCCCTTCTGGCTCTTTCTTGGATGAAACCAACTGGGAAAAGAGCCGTTCTATACTGGGGACAATGGTATCTTTACCTAGTCTACACAGAAACAGCACTCTGAGGGAGACGAGCTGCTGGCGTTTGGTAGCAAAATCTCCTAATCTGAAGAGAAACATTTTGTTGTAGGCGGGTTGCGTCAGCCTTGCCACATTTTCTCAGCTGGCTATAATGGAGGGCAGTCAGTTGGCAGATTTTCTTGAGGCCCTGCTTCCCAGGCTGGAAACTTCACTTTCGTTCCAGAGCTGGCACATTGGCTCTGGACTGCCCTACCCCAAGGATTCAGGGATATGCAGCCCGATTAGTTGAGGTCAGCCCTTCGGGCTCTTTCTTGGATGAAACCAACTGGGAAAAGAGCCGTTCTCACCTGGGGACCATGGTGTCTTTTCCTCGTCTACACAGAAACAGCACTCTGAGGGAGAGGAGCTCCTGGCCTTTGGTAGCAAAATCTCCTATTCTGAAGAGAAACATTTCGTTGTAAGCGGGTTGCCTCAGCCTTGCCACATTTTCTCAACTGGCTATAAAGGAGGGCGGTCAGTCAGCCTCACCCTTCAAACCCACGCCTATTTCATAGAGAAAACACCAGGTCTCGGTGTGCCTTCCTTTAGCAAGGAAACTTTGCTTTCATTCCTTAGGTGGCATATTGGCTCAGGACTAGCCTACCCCAAGGATTCAGGAATGTGCAGCCCGATTAGTTGAGAGCAGGCTTTCTGGGTCTTCCATGGATGAAACCAAGTAGGAAAAGAGCGTTTCTAAAATGGGGACCATGGTGTCTTTCCCTAGTCTACACAGAAACAGCACTCTGAGGGAGACGAGCTGCTGGCGTTTGATAGCAAAATTTCCTATTCTGAAGAGAAACATTTCATTGTAATCGGGATTCAACACACTTGCCACATTTTCTCAGCTGGCTATAATGGAGGAAAGTCAGTTGGTAGACTTACTTGAGGCCCTACTTCCAAGGCTGGAATCTTTGCTTTCATTCATTAGCTGGCACATTGGCTCAGGACTGCCCTACTCCAAGGTTCAGGGATATGAAGCCCGATTAATTGAGATCAGCCCTTCTGGCTCTTTCTTGGATGAAACCAACTGGGAAAAGAGCCGTTCTCACCTGGGGACCATGGTGTCTTTCCCTAGTCTACACAGAAACAACACTCTGAGGGAGAGGAGCTGCTGGCCTTTGGTAGCAAAATCTCCAATTCTGAAGAGGAACATTTCGTTGTAAGCGGGTTGCATCAGCCTTGCTACATTTCCTCAACTGGCTATAAAGGAGGGCAGTCAGTAGGCCTCACCCTTCAAGCCCACGCCAATTTCATAGAGAAAACACCAGGTCTCGGTGTGCTTTCCTGTAGCAAGGAAACTTTGCTTTCATTCCTTTGGTGGCATACTGGCTCAGAATTACCCTACTGCAAGGTATCAGGAATGTGCAGTCCCATTAGTTGAGAGCAGCGTTTTTGGGTCTTCCATGGATGATACCAAGTAGGAAAAGAGCGTTTCTAAAATGGGGACCGTGGTGTCTTTCCCTAGTCTACACAGAAACAGCACTCTGAGGGAGACGAGCTGCTGGCGTTTTGAAGCAAATCACCTATTCTGAAGAGAAACATTTCATGGTAATCGGGTTTCAACACACTTGCCACATTTTCTCAGCTGGCTATAATGGAGGAAAGTCATTTGGTAGACTTACTTGAGGCCCTGCTTCCCAGGCTGGAATCTTTGCTTTCATTCATTAGCTGGCACATTGGCTCAGGACTGCCCCACTCCAAGGTTCAGGGATATGAAGCCCGATTAATTGAGATCAGCCCTTCTGGCTCTTTCTTGGATGAAACCAACTGGGAAAAGAGCCGTTCTAACCTGGGGACCACGGTGTCTTTCCCTAGTCTACACAGAAACAACACTCTGAGGGAGAGGAGCTGCTGGCCTTTGGTAGCAAAATCTCCTACTCTGAAGAGAAATATTTCTTTGTAAGCGGGTTGCATCAGCCTTGCTACATTTCCTCAACTTGGTATAAAGGAGGGCAGTCAGTAGGCCTCACCCTTCAAGCCCACGCCAATTTCATAGAGAAAACACCAGGTCTCGGTGTGCTTTCCTGTAGCAAGGAAACTTTGCTTTCATTCCTTAGGTGACATACTGGCTCAGAACTACCCTACCGCAAGGTATCAGGAATGTGCAGTCCAATTAGTTGAGAGCAGCGTTTCTGGGTCTTCCATGGATGAAAGCAACTAGGAAAAGTGCCTTTCTAACCTGGGCACAGTGGTGTCTTTCCCTAGTCTACACAGAAACAGCACTCTGAGGGAGACGAGATGCTAGCATTTGGTAGCAAAATCTCCTATTCTGAATAGTAATATTTCATTGTAAGCGGGTTGCCTCAACCTTGCCACATTTTCTCAACTGGTTATAAAGGAGGGCAGTCAGTCAGCCTCACCCTTCAAACCCACGCCTATTTCATAGAGAAAACACCAGGTCTCGGTGTGCCTTCCTGTAGCAAGGAAACTTTGCTTTCATTCCTTAGGTGGCATATTGGCTCAGAAATACCCTACCCCAAGGATTCAGGAATGTGCAGCCCGATTAGTTGAGAGCAGCCTTTCTGGGGCTTCCATGGATGAAAGCAACTAGGAAAAGAGCCTTTCTAAAATGGGGACCGTGGTGTCTTTCCCTTGTCTACACAGAAACAGCACTCTGAGGGAGACGAGCTGCTGGCGTTTTGAAGCAAATCACCTATTCTGAAGAGAAACATTTCATTGTAATCGGGTTTCAACACACTTGCCACATTTTCTCAGCTGGCTATATTGGAGGAAAGTCAGTTGGTAGACTTATTTGAGGCCCTGCTTCCCAGGCTGCAATCTTTGCTTTCATTCATTAGCTGGCACATTGGCTCAGGACTGCCCTACCCCAAGGTTCAAGGATATGCAGCCCGATTAGTTGAGATCAGCCCTTCTGCCTCTTTCTTGGATGAAACCAACTGGGAAAAGAGACGTTTTAAACTGGGGACCATGGTATCTTTCCCTAGTCTACACAGAAACAGCACTCTGAGGGAGAGGAGCTGCTGGCGTTTGGTAGCAAAATCTCCTCTTCTGAAGAGAAACATTTTGTTGTAAGCGTGTTGCGTCAGCCTTGCCACATTTTCTCAGCTGGCTATAATGGAGGGCAGTCAGTTGGCAGATTTTCTTGAGGCCCTGCTTCCCAGGCTGGAAACTTCGCTTTCATTGCAGAGCTGGCACATTGGCTCAGGACTGCCCTAACCCAAGGATTCAGGGATATGCAGCCCGATTAGTTGAGGTCAGCCCTTCTGGCTCTTTCTTGGATGAAACCAACTGGGAAAAGAGCCGTTCTCACCTGGGGACCATGGTGTCTTTCCCTAGTCTACACAGAAACAGCACTCTGAGGGAGAGGAGCTGCTGGACTTTGGTAGCAAAATCTCCTACTCTGAAGAGAAATATTTCGTTGTAAGCGGGTAGCATCAGCCTTGCTACATTTCCTCAACTGGCTATAAAGGAGGGCAGTCAGTAGGCCTCACCCTTCAAGCCCACGCCAATTTCATAGAGAAAACACCAGGTCTCGGTGTGCTTTCCTGTAGCAAGGAAACTTTGCTTTCATTCCTTAGGTGACATAGTGGCTCAGAACTACCCTACCGCAAGGTATCAGGAATGTGCAGTACGATTAGATGAGAGCAGCGTTTCTGGGTCTTCCATGGATGAAAGCAACTAGGAAAAGAGCCTTTCTAACCTGGGGACCGTGGTGTCTTTCCCTAGTCTACACAGAAACAGCACTCTGAGGGAGACGAGATGCTAGCATTTGGTAGCAAAATCTCCTATTCTGAAGAGTAATATTTCGTTGTAAGCGAGTTGCCTCAGCCTTGCCACATTTTCTGAACTGGCTATAAAGGAGGGCAGTCAGTCAGCCTCACCCTTCAAACCCACGCCTATTTCATAGAGAAAACACCAGGTCTCGGTGTGCCTTCCGGTAGCAAGGAAACTTTGCTTTCATTCCTTAGGTGGCATATTGGCTCAGAACTACCCTACCACAAGGATTCAAGAAAGTGCAGCCCGATTAGTTGAGAGCAGCCTTTCTGGGTCTTCCATGGATGAAACCAAGTAGGAAAAGAGCGTTTCTTAAATGGGGACCGTGGTGTATTTCCCTAGTCTACACAGAAACAGCACTCTGAGGGAGACGAGCTGCTGGCGGTCTGAAGCAAATCACCTCTTCTGAAGAGATACATTTCACTGTAATCGGGATTCAACACACTTGCCACATTTTCTCAGCTGGCTATATTGGAGGAAAGTCAGTTGGTAGACTTACTTGAGGCCCTGCTTCCAGGCTGCAATCTTTGCTTTCATTCATCATCTGGCACATTGGCTGAGGACTGCCCTACCCCATGGTTCAAGGATATGCAGCCCGATTAGTTGAGATCAGCCCTTCTGGCTCTTTCTTGGATGAAACCAACTGGGAAAAGAGCCGTTCTAAACTGGGGACCATGGTATCTTTCCCTAGTCTACACAGAAACAGCACTCTGAGTGAGAGGAGCTGCTGGCGTTTGGTAGCAAAATTTCCTATTCTGAAGAGAAACATTTTGTTGTAAGCGTGTTGCGTCAGCCTTGCCACATTTTCTCAGCTGGCTATAATGGAGGGCAGTCAGTTGGCAGATTTTCTTGAGGCCCTGCTTCCCAGGTTGGAAACTTCGCTTTCATTCCAGAGCTGGCACATTGGCTCAGGACTGCCCTACCCCAAGGATGCAGGGATATGCAGCCCGATTAGTTGAGGTCAGCCCTTCTGGCTCTTTCTTGGATGAAACCAACTGGGAAAAGAGCCGTTCTCACCTGGGGATCATGGTGTCTTTCCCTAGTCTACACAGAAACAGCACTCTGAGGGAGAGGAGCTGCTGGCCTTTGGTAGCAAAATCTCCTACTCTGAAGAGGAACATTTCGTTGTAAGCGGGTTGCATCAGCCTTGCTACATTTCCTCAACTGGCTATAAAGGAAGGCAGTCAGTAGGCCTCACCCTTCAAGCCAATGCCAATTTCATAGAGAAAACACCAGGTCTCGGTGTGCTTTCCTGTAGCAAGGAAACATTGCTTTCATTCCTTTGGTGGCATATTGGCTCAGAATTACCCTACTGCAAGGTATCAGCAATGTGCAGTCCCATTAGTTGAGAGCAGCTTTTTTGGGTCTTCCATGGATGATACCAAGTAGGAAAAGAGCGTTTCTAAAATGGGGACCGTGGTGTCTTTCCCTAGTCTACACAGAAATAGCACTCTGAGGGAGACGAGCTGCTGGCGTTTTGAAGCAAATCACCTATTCTGAAGAGAAACATTTCATGGTAATCGGGTTTCAACACACTTGCCACATTTTCTCAGCTGGCTATAATGGAGGAAAGTCATTTGGTAGACTTACTTGAGGCCCTGCTTCCCAGGCTGGAATCTTTGCTTTCATTCATTAGCTGGCACATTGGCTCAGGACTGCCCCACTCCAAGGTTCAGGGATATGAAGCCCGATTAATTGAGATCAGCCCTTCTGGCTCTTTCTTGGATGAAACCAACTGGGAAAAGAGCCGTTCTAACCTGGGGACCACGGTGTCTTTCCCTAGTCTACACAGAAACAACACTCTGAGGGAGAGGAGCTGCTGGCCTTTGGTAGCAAAATCTCCTACTCTGAAGAGAAATATTTCTTTGTAAGCGGGTTGCATCAGCCTTGCTACATTTCCTCAACTTGGTATAAAGGAGGGCAGTCAGTAGGCCTCACCCTTCAAGCCCACGCCAATTTCATAGAGAAAACACCAGGTCTCGGTGTGCTTTCCTGTAGCAAGGAAACTTTGCTTTCATTCCTTAGGTGACATAATGTAAGCGTGTTGCGTCAGCCTTGCCACATTTTCTCAGCTGGCTATAATGGAGGGCAGTCAGTTGGCAGATTTTCTTGAGGCCCTGCTTCCCAGGCTGGAAACTTCACTTTCATTGCAGAGCTGGCACATTGGCTCAGGACTGCCCCACCCCAAGGATTCAGGGATATGCAGCCCGATTAGTTGAGGTCAGCCTTTCTGGCTATTTCTTGGATGAAACCAACTGGGAAAAGAGCCGTTCTCACCTGGGGACCATGGTGTCTTTCCCTAGTCTACACAGAAACAGCACTCTGAGGGAGAGGAGCTGCTGGACTTTGGTAGCAAAATCTCCAAATCTGAAGAGAAATATTTCGTTGTAAGCGGGTTGCATCACCCTTGCTACATTTCCTCAAATGGCTATAAAGGAGGGCAGTCAGTAGGCCTCACCCTTCAAGCCCACGCCAATTTCATACAGAAAACACCAGGTCTCGGTGTGCTTTCCTGTAGCAAGGAAACTTTGCTGTCATTCCTTAGGTGGCATATTGGCTCAGAACTACCCTACCCCAAGGATTCAGGAATGTGCAGTCCGATTAGTTGAGAGCAGCGTTTCTGGGTCTTCCATGGATGAAAGCAACTAGGAAAAGAGCCTTTCTAACCTGGGCACCGTGGTGTCTTTCCCTAGTCTACACAGAAACAGCACTCTGAGGGAGACGAGATGCTAGCATTTGGTAGCAAAATCTCCTATTCTGTAGAGTAATATTTCGTTGTAAGCGGGTTGCCTCAGCCTTGCTACATTTCCTCAACTGGCTATAAAGGAGGGCAGTCAGTAGGCCTCACCCTTCAAGCCCACGCCAATTTCATAGAGAAAACACCAGGTCTCGGTGTGCTTTCCTGTAGCAAGGAAACTTTGCTTTCATTCCTTTGGTGGCATATTGGCTCAGAAATACCCTACTGCAAGGTTTCAGGAATGTGCAGTCCCATTAGTTGAGAGCAGCGTTTTTGGGTCTTCCATGGATGAAAGCAACTAGGAAAAGAGCGTTTCTAAAATGGGGACCGTGGTGTATTTCCCTAGTCTACACAGAAACAGCACTCTGAGGGAGACGAGCTGCTGGCGTTTTGAAGCAAATCACCTATTCTGAAGGGAAACATTTCGTGGTAATCTGGTTTCAACACACTTGCCACATTTTCTCAGCTGGCTATAATGGAGGAAACTCATTTGGTAGACTTACTTGAGGCCCTGCTACCCAGGCTGGAATCTTTGCTTTCATTCATTAGCTGGCACATTGGCTCAGGACTGACCCACTCCAAGGTTCAGGGATATGAAGCCCGATTAATTGAGATCAGCCCTTCTGGCTCTTTCTTGGATGAAACCAACTGGGAAAAGAGCTGTTCTAACCTGGGGACCACGGTGTCTTTCCCTAGTCTACACAGAAACAACACTCTGAGGGAGAGGAGCTGCTGGCCTTTGGTAGCAAAATCTCCAATTCTGAAGAGAAATATTTCGTTGTAAGCGGGTTGCATCAGCCTTGCTACATTTCCTCAACTGGCTATAAAGGAGGGCAGTCAGTAGCCCTCACCCTTCAAGCCCACGCCGATTTCATAGAGAAAACACCAGGTCTCGGTGTGCTTTCCTGTAGCAAGGAAACTTTGCTTTCATTCCTTAGGTGACATACTGGCTCAGAACTACCCTACCGAAAGGTATCTGGAATGTGCAGTCCGATTAGTTGAGAGCAGCGTTTCTGGGTCTTCCATGGATGAAAGCAACTAGGAAAAGAGCCTTTCTAACCTGGGCACTGTGGTGTCTTTCCCTAGTCTACACAGAAACAGCACTCTGAGGGAGACGAGATGCTAGCATTTGGTAGCAATATCTCCTATTCTGAAGAGTAATATTTCGTCTTAAGCGGGTTGCCTCAACCTTGCCACATTTTCTCAACTGGTTATAAAGGAGGGCAGTCAGTCAGCCTCACCCTTCAAACCCACGCCTATTTCATAGAGAAAACACCAGGTCTCGGTGTGACTTCCTGTAGCAAGGAAACTTTGCTTTCATTCCTTAGGTGGCATATTGGCTCAGAAATACCCTACCCCAAGGATTCAGGAAAGTGCAGCCCGATTAGTTGAGAGCAGCCTTTCTGGGTCTTCCATGGATGAAACCAAGTAGGAAAAGAGCGTTTCTAAAATGGGGACCGTGGTGTATTTCCCTAGTCTACACAGAAACAGCACTCTGAGGGAGACGAGCTGCTGGCGGTTTGAAGCAAATCACCTATTCTGAAGAGAAACATTTCATTGTAATCGGGTATCAACACACTTGCCACATTTTCTCAGCTGGCTATATTGGAGGAAAGTCAGTTGGTAGACTTACTTGAGGCCCTGCTTCCCAGGCTGCAAACTTTGCGTTCATTCATTAGCTGGCACATTGGCTCAGGACTGCCCTACCCCAAGGTTCAAGGATATGCAGCCCGATTAGTTGAGATCAGCCCTTCTGGCTCTTTCTTGGATGAAACCAACTGGGAAAAGAGCCGTTTTAAACTGGGGACCATGGTATCTTTCCCTAGTCTACACAGAAACAGCACTCTGAGGGAGAGGAGCTGCTGGCGTTTGGTAGCAAAATCTCCTCTTCTGAAGGGAAACATTTTGTTGTAAGCGTGTTGCGTCAGCCTTGCCACATTTTCTCAGCTGGCTATAATGGAGGGCAGTCAGTTGGCAGATTTTCTTGAGGCCCTGCTTCCCAGGCTGGAAACTTCGCTTTCATTGCAGAGCTGGCACATTGGCTAAGGACTGCCCTAACCCAAGGATTCAGGGATATGCAGCCCGATTAGTTGAGGTCAGCCCTTCTGGCTCTTTCTTGAATGAAACCAACTGGGAAAAGAGCCGTTCTCACCTGGGGACCATGGTGTCTTTCCCTAGTCTACACAGAAACAGCACTCTGAGGGAGAGGAGCTGCTGGACTTTGGTAGCAAAATCTCCTACTCTGAAGAGAAATATTTCGTTGTAAGCGGGTTGCATCAGCCTTGCTACATTTCCTCAACTGGCTATAAAGGAGGGCAGTCAGTAGGCCTCACCCTTCAAGCCCACGCCAATTTCATAGAGAAAACACCAGGTCTCGGTGTGCTTTCCTGTAGCAAGGAAACTTTGCTTTCATTCCTTAGGTGACATACTGGCTCAGAACTACCCTACCGCAAGGTATCAGGAATGTGCAGTACGATTAGTTGAGAGCAGCGTTTCTGGGTCTTCCATGGATGAAAGCAACTAGGAAAAGAGCCTTTCTAACCTGGGCACCGTGGTGTCTTTCCCTAGTCTACACAGAAACAGCACTCTGAGGGAGACGAGATGCTAGCATTTGGTAGCAAAATCTCCTATTCTGAAGAGTAATATTTCGTTGTAAGCGGGTTGCCTCAGCCTTGCCACATTTTCTCAACTGGCTATAAAGGAGGGCAGTCAGTCAGCCTCACCCTTCAAACCCACGCCTATTTCATAGAGAAAACACCAGGTCTCGGTGTGCCTTCCGGTAGCAAGGAAACTTTGCTTTCATTCCTTAGGTGGCATATTGGCTCAGAACTACCCTACCCCAAGGATTCAGGAAAGTGCAGCCCGATTAGTTGAGAGCAGCCTTTCTGGGTCTTCCATGGATGAAACCAAGTAGGAAAAGAGCGTTTCTTAAATGGGGACCGTGGTGTATTTCCCTAGTCTACACAGAAACAGCACTCTGAGGGAGACGAGCTGCTGGCGGTTTGAAGCAAATCACCTCTTCTGAAGAGATACATTTCACTGTAATCGGGATTCAACACACTTGCCACATTTTCTCAGCTGGCTATAATGGAGGGCAGTCAGTTGGCAGATTTTCTTGAGGCCCTGCTTCCCAGGCTGGAAACTTCGCTTTCATTGCAGACCTGGCACATTGGCTCAGGACTGCCCTACCCCAAGGATTCAGGGATATGCAGCCCGATTTGTTGAGGTCAGCCCTTCTGGCTCTTTCTTGGATGAAACCAACTGGAAAAAGAGCCGTTCTCACCTGGGGACCATGGTGTCTTTTCCTCGTCTACACAGAAACAGCACTCTGAGGGAGAGGAGCTGCTGGACTTTGGTAGCAAAATCTCCTATTCTGAAGAGAAACATTTCGTTGTAAGCGGTTTGCGTCAGGCTTGCCACATTTTCTCAGCTGGCTGTAATGGAGGGCAGTCAGTTGGAAGACTTACTTGAGGCCCTGCTTCCCATGATGGAACTTTGCTTTCATTCCAGAGCTGGTACATTGGCTCAGGACTGCCCTACCCCAAGGTTCAAGGATATGCAGCCCGATTAGTTGAGATCAGCCCTTCTGGCTCTTTCTTGGATGAAACCAACTGGGAAAAGAGCCGTTCTCACCTGGGGACCATGGTGTCTTTTCCTCGTCTACACAGAAACAGCACTCTGAGGGAGAGGAGCTGCTGCACTTTGGTAGCAAAATCTCCTATTCTGAAGAGAAACATTTCGTTGTAAGCGGTTTGCGTCAGCCTTGCCACATTTTCTCTGCTTGCTGTAATGGAGGGCAGTCAGTTGGAAGACTTACTTGAGGCCCTGCTTCCCATGATGGAACTTTGCTTTCATTCCAGAGCTGGTACATTGGCTCAGGACTGCCCTACCCCAAGGTTCAAGGATATGCAGCCCGATTAGTTGAGATCAGCCCTTCTGGCTCTTTCTTGGATGAAACCAACTGGGAAAAGAGCCGTTTTAAACTGGGGACCATGGTATCTTTCCCTAGTCTACACAGAAACAGCACTCTGAGGGAGAGGAGCTGCTGGCGTTTGGTAGCAAAATCTCCTCTTCTGAAGAGAAACATTTTGTTGTAAGCGTGTTGCGTCAGCCTTGGACATTTTCTCAGCTGGCTATAATGGAGGGCAGTCAGTTGGCAGATTTTCTTGAGGCCCTGCTTCCTAGGCTGGAAACTTCGCTTTCATTGCAGAGCTGGCACATTGGCTCAGGACTGCCCCACCCCAAGGGTTCAGGGATATGCAGCCCTATTAGTTGAGGTCAGCCTTTCTGGCTCTTTCTTGGATGAAACCAACTGGGAAAAGAGCCGTTCTCACCTGGGGACCATGGTGTCTTTCCCTAGTCTACACAGAAACAGCACTCTGAGGGAGAGGAGCTGCTGGACTTTGGTAGCAAAATCTCCTACTCTGAAGAGAAATATTTCGTTGTAAGCGGGTTGCATCAGCCTTGCTACATTTCCTCAACTGGCTATAAAGGAGGGCAGTCAGTAGGCCTCACCCTTCAAGCCCACGCCAATTTCATAGAGAAAACACCAGGTCTCGGTGTGCTTTCCTGTAGCAAGGAAACTTTGCTTTCATTCCTTAGGTGACATACTGGCTCAGAACTACCCTACCGCAAGGTATCAGGAATGTGCAGTACGATTAGTTGAGAGCAGCGTTTCTGGGTCTTCCATGGATGAAAGCAACTAGGAAAAGAGCCTTTCTAACCTGGGGACCGTGGTGTCTTTCCCTAGTCTACACAGAAACAGCACTCTGAGGGAGACGAGATGCTAGCATTTGGTAGCAAAATCTCCTATTCTGAAGAGTAATATTTCGTTGTAAGCGGGTTGCCTCAGCCTTGCCACATTTTCTCAACTGGCTATAAAGGAGGGCAGTCAGTCAGCCTCACCCTTCAAACCCACGCCTATTTCATAGAGAAAACACCAGGTCTCGGTGTGCCTTCCTGTAGCAAGGAAACTTTGCTTTCATTCCTTATGTGGCATATTGGCTCAGAACAACCCTACCCCAAGGATTCAGGAAAGTGCAGCCCGATTAGTTGAGAGCAGCCTTTCTGGGTCTTCCATGGATGAAACCAAGTAGGAAAAGAGCGTTTCTAAAATGGGGACCGTGGTGTATTTCCCTAGTCTACACAGAAACAGCACTCTGAGTGAGACGAGCTGCTGGCGGTTTGAAGCAAATCACCTCTTCTGAAGAGAAACATTTCACTGTAATCGGGATTCAACACACTTGCCACATTTTCTCAGCTGGCTATAATGGAGGGCAGTCAGTTGGCAGATTTTCTTGAGGCCCTGCTTCCCAGGCTGTAAACTTCGCTTTCATTCCAGAGCTGGCACATTGGCTCAGGACTGCCCTACCCCAGGGATTCAGGGATATGCAGCCCGATTTGTTGAGGTCAGCCCTTCTGGCTCTTTCTTGGATGAAACCAACTGGGAAAAGAGCCGTTCTCACCTGGGGACCATGGTGTCTTTTCCTCGTCTACAGAGAAACAGCACTCTGAGGGAGAGGAGCTGCTGGCCTTTGGTAGCAAAATCTCCTATTCTGAAGAGAAACATTTCGTTGTAAGCGGTTTGCGTCAGCCTTGCCACATTTTCTCCACTGGCTGTAATGGAGGGCAGTCAGTTGGAAGACTTACTTGAGGCCCTGCTTCCCATGATGGAACTTTGCTTTCATTCCAGAGCTGGTACATTGGCTCAGGACTGCCCTACCCCAAGGTTCAAGGATATGCAGCCCGATTAGTTGAGATCAGCCCTTCTGGCTCTTTCTTGGATGAAACCAACTGGGAAAAGAGCCGTTCTATACTGGGGACAATGGTATCTTTACCTAGTCTACACAGAAACAGCACTCTGAGGGAGACGAGCTGCTGGCGTTTGGTAGCAAAATCTCCTAATCTGAAGAGAAACATTTTGTTGTAGGCGGGTTGCGTCAGCCTTGCCACATTTTCTCAGCTGGCTATAATGGAGGGCAGTCAGTTGGCAGATTTTCTTGAGGCCCTGCTTCCCAGGCTGGAAACTTCACTTTCGTTCCAGAGCTGGCACATTGGCTCTGGACTGCCCTACCCCAAGGATTCAGGGATATGCAGCCCGATTAGTTGAGGTCAGCCCTTCGGGCTCTTTCTTGGATGAAACCAACTGGGAAAAGAGCCGTTCTCACCTGGGGACCATGGTGTCTTTTCCTCGTCTACACAGAAACAGCACTCTGAGGGAGAGGAGCTCCTGGCCTTTGGTAGCAAAATCTCCTATTCTGAAGAGAAACATTTCGTTGTAAGCGGGTTGCCTCAGCCTTGCCACATTTTCTCAACTGGCTATAAAGGAGGGCGGTCAGTCAGCCTCACCCTTCAAACCCACGCCTATTTCATAGAGAAAACACCAGGTCTCGGTGTGCCTTCCTTTAGCAAGGAAACTTTGCTTTCATTCCTTAGGTGGCATATTGGCTCAGGACTAGCCTACCCCAAGGATTCAGGAATGTGCAGCCCGATTAGTTGAGAGCAGGCTTTCTGGGTCTTCCATGGATGAAACCAAGTAGGAAAAGAGCGTTTCTAAAATGGGGACCATGGTGTCTTTCCCTAGTCTACACAGAAACAGCACTCTGAGGGAGACGAGCTGCTGGCGTTTGATAGCAAAATTTCCTATTCTGAAGAGAAACATTTCATTGTAATCGGGATTCAACACACTTGCCACATTTTCTCAGCTGGCTATAATGGAGGAAAGTCAGTTGGTAGACTTACTTGAGGCCCTACTTCCAAGGCTGGAATCTTTGCTTTCATTCATTAGCTGGCACATTGGCTCAGGACTGCCCTACTCCAAGGTTCAGGGATATGAAGCCCGATTAATTGAGATCAGCCCTTCTGGCTCTTTCTTGGATGAAACCAACTGGGAAAAGAGCCGTTCTCACCTGGGGACCATGGTGTCTTTCCCTAGTCTACACAGAAACAACACTCTGAGGGAGAGGAGCTGCTGGCCTTTGGTAGCAAAATCTCCAATTCTGAAGAGGAACATTTCGTTGTAAGCGGGTTGCATCAGCCTTGCTACATTTCCTCAACTGGCTATAAAGGAGGGCAGTCAGTAGGCCTCACCCTTCAAGCCCACGCCAATTTCATAGAGAAAACACCAGGTCTCGGTGTGCTTTCCTGTAGCAAGGAAACTTTGCTTTCATTCCTTTGGTGGCATACTGGCTCAGAATTACCCTACTGCAAGGTATCAGGAATGTGCAGTCCCATTAGTTGAGAGCAGCGTTTTTGGGTCTTCCATGGATGATACCAAGTAGGAAAAGAGCGTTTCTAAAATGGGGACCGTGGTGTCTTTCCCTAGTCTACACAGAAACAGCACTCTGAGGGAGACGAGCTGCTGGCGTTTTGAAGCAAATCACCTATTCTGAAGAGAAACATTTCATGGTAATCGGGTTTCAACACACTTGCCACATTTTCTCAGCTGGCTATAATGGAGGAAAGTCATTTGGTAGACTTACTTGAGGCCCTGCTTCCCAGGCTGGAATCTTTGCTTTCATTCATTAGCTGGCACATTGGCTCAGGACTGCCCCACTCCAAGGTTCAGGGATATGAAGCCCGATTAATTGAGATCAGCCCTTCTGGCTCTTTCTTGGATGAAACCAACTGGGAAAAGAGCCGTTCTAACCTGGGGACCACGGTGTCTTTCCCTAGTCTACACAGAAACAACACTCTGAGGGAGAGGAGCTGCTGGCCTTTGGTAGCAAAATCTCCTACTCTGAAGAGAAATATTTCTTTGTAAGCGGGTTGCATCAGCCTTGCTACATTTCCTCAACTTGGTATAAAGGAGGGCAGTCAGTAGGCCTCACCCTTCAAGCCCACGCCAATTTCATAGAGAAAACACCAGGTCTCGGTGTGCTTTCCTGTAGCAAGGAAACTTTGCTTTCATTCCTTAGGTGACATACTGGCTCAGAACTACCCTACCGCAAGGTATCAGGAATGTGCAGTCCAATTAGTTGAGAGCAGCGTTTCTGGGTCTTCCATGGATGAAAGCAACTAGGAAAAGTGCCTTTCTAACCTGGGCACAGTGGTGTCTTTCCCTAGTCTACACAGAAACAGCACTCTGAGGGAGACGAGATGCTAGCATTTGGTAGCAAAATCTCCTATTCTGAATAGTAATATTTCATTGTAAGCGGGTTGCCTCAACCTTGCCACATTTTCTCAACTGGTTATAAAGGAGGGCAGTCAGTCAGCCTCACCCTTCAAACCCACGCCTATTTCATAGAGAAAACACCAGGTCTCGGTGTGCCTTCCTGTAGCAAGGAAACTTTGCTTTCATTCCTTAGGTGGCATATTGGCTCAGAAATACCCTACCCCAAGGATTCAGGAATGTGCAGCCCGATTAGTTGAGAGCAGCCTTTCTGGGGCTTCCATGGATGAAAGCAACTAGGAAAAGAGCCTTTCTAAAATGGGGACCGTGGTGTCTTTCCCTTGTCTACACAGAAACAGCACTCTGAGGGAGACGAGCTGCTGGCGTTTTGAAGCAAATCACCTATTCTGAAGAGAAACATTTCATTGTAATCGGGTTTCAACACTCTTGCCACATTTTCTCAGCTGGCTATATTGGAGGAAAGTCAGTTGGTAGACTTATTTGAGGCCCTGCTTCCCAGGCTGCAATCTTTGCTTTCATTCATTAGCTGGCACATTGGCTCAGGACTGCCCTACCCCAAGGTTCAAGGATATGCAGCCCGATTAGTTGAGATCAGCCCTTCTGCCTCTTTCTTGGATGAAACCAACTGGGAAAAGAGACGTTTTAAACTGGGGACCATGGTATCTTTCCCTAGTCTACACAGAAACAGCACTCTGAGGGAGAGGAGCTGCTGGCGTTGGGTAGCAAAATCTCCTCTTCTGAAGAGAAACATTTTGTTGTAAGCGTGTTGCGTCAGCCTTGCCACATTTTCTCAGCTGGCTATAATGGAGGGCAGTCAGTTGGCAGATTTTCTTGAGGCCCTGCTTCCCAGGCTGGAAACTTCGCTTTCATTGCAGAGCTGGCACATTGGCTCAGGACTGCCCTAACCCAAGGATTCAGGGATATGCAGCCCGATTAGTTGAGGTCAGCCCTTCTGGCTCTTTCTTGGATGAAACCAACTGGGAAAAGAGCCGTTCTCACCTGGGGACCATGGTGTCTTTCCCTAGTCTACACAGAAACAGCACTCTGAGGGAGAGGAGCTGCTGGACTTTGGTAGCAAAATCTCCTACTCTGAAGAGAAATATTTCGTTGTAAGCGGGTAGCATCAGCCTTGCTACATTTCCTCAACTGGCTATAAAGGAGGGCAGTCAGTAGGCCTCACCCTTCAAGCCCACGCCAATTTCATAGAGAAAACACCAGGTCTCGGTGTGCTTTCCTGTAGCAAGGAAACTTTGCTTTCATTCCTTAGGTGACATAGTGGCTCAGAACTACCCTACCGCAAGGTATCAGGAATGTGCAGTACGATTAGATGAGAGCAGCGTTTCTGGGTCTTCCATGGATGAAAGCAACTAGGAAAAGAGCCTTTCTAACCTGGGGACCGTGGTGTCTTTCCCTAGTCTACACAGAAACAGCACTCTGAGGGAGACGAGATGCTAGCATTTGGTAGCAAAATCTCCTATTCTGAAGAGTAATATTTCGTTGTAAGCGAGTTGCCTCAGCCTTGCCACATTTTCTGAACTGGCTATAAAGGAGGGCAGTCAGTCAGCCTCACCCTTCAAACCCACGCCTATTTCATAGAGAAAACACCAGGTCTCGGTGTGCCTTCCGGTAGCAAGGAAACTTTGCTTTCATTCCTTAGGTGGCATATTGGCTCAGAACTACCCTACCACAAGGATTCAAGAAAGTGCAGCCCGATTAGTTGAGAGCAGCCTTTCTGGGTCTTCCATGGATGAAACCAAGTAGGAAAAGAGCGTTTCTTAAATGGGGACCGTGGTGTATTTCCCTAGTCTACACAGAAACAGCACTCTGAGGGAGACGAGCTGCTGGCGGTTTGAAGCAAATCACCTCTTCTGAAGAGATACATTTCACTGTAATCGGGATTCAACACACTTGCCACATTTTCTCAGCTGGCTATATTGGAGGAAAGTCAGTTGGTAGACTTACTTGAGGCCCTGCTTCCAGGCTGCAATCTTTGCTTTCATTCATCATCTGGCACATTGGCTGAGGACTGCCCTACCCCATGGTTCAAGGATATGCAGCCCGATTAGTTGAGATCAGCCCTTCTGGCTCTTTCTTGGATGAAACCAACTGGGAAAAGAGCCGTTCTAAACTGGGGACCATGGTATCTTTCCCTAGTCTACACAGAAACAGCACTCTGAGTGAGAGGAGCTGCTGGCGTTTGGTAGCAAAATTTCCTATTCTGAAGAGAAACATTTTGTTGTAAGCGTGTTGCGTCAGCCTTGCCACATTTTCTCAGCTGGCTATAATGGAGGGCAGTCAGTTGGCAGATTTTCTTGAGGCCCTGCTTCCCAGGTTGGAAACTTCGCTTTCATTCCAGAGCTGGCACATTGGCTCAGGACTGCCCTACCCCAAGGATGCAGGGATATGCAGCCCGATTAGTTGAGGTCAGCCCTTCTGGCTCTTTCTTGGATGAAACCAACTGGGAAAAGAGCCGTTCTCACCTGGGGATCATGGTGTCTTTCCCTAGTCTACACAGAAACAGCACTCTGAGGGAGAGGAGCTGCTGGCCTTTGGTAGCAAAATCTCCTACTCTGAAGAGGAACATTTCGTTGTAAGCGGGTTGCATCAGCCTTGCTACATTTCCTCAACTGGCTATAAAGGAAGGCAGTCAGTAGGCCTCACCCTTCAAGCCAATGCCAATTTCATAGAGAAAACACCAGGTCTCGGTGTGCTTTCCTGTAGCAAGGAAACATTGCTTTCATTCCTTTGGTGGCATATTGGCTCAGAATTACCCTACTGCAAGGTATCAGCAATGTGCAGTCCCATTAGTTGAGAGCAGCTTTTTTGGGTCTTCCATGGATGATACCAAGTAGGAAAAGAGCGTTTCTAAAATGGGGACCGTGGTGTCTTTCCCTAGTCTACACAGAAATAGCACTCTGAGGGAGACGAGCTGCTGGCGTTTTGAAGCAAATCACCTATTCTGAAGAGAAACATTTCATGGTAATCGGGTTTCAACACACTTGCCACATTTTCTCAGCTGGCTATAATGGAGGAAAGTCATTTGGTAGACTTACTTGAGGCCCTGCTTCCCAGGCTGGAATCTTTGCTTTCATTCATTAGCTGGCACATTGGCTCAGGACTGCCCCACTCCAAGGTTCAGGGATATGAAGCCCGATTAATTGAGATCAGCCCTTCTGGCTCTTTCTTGGATGAAACCAACTGGGAAAAGAGCCGTTCTAACCTGGGGACCACGGTGTCTTTCCCTAGTCTACACAGAAACAACACTCTGAGGGAGAGGAGCTGCTGGCCTTTGGTAGCAAAATCTCCTACTCTGAAGAGAAATATTTCTTTGTAAGCGGGTTGCATCAGCCTTGCTACATTTCCTCAACTTGGTATAAAGGAGGGCAGTCAGTAGGCCTCACCCTTCAAGCCCACGCCAATTTCATAGAGAAAACACCAGGTCTCGGTGTGCTTTCCTGTAGCAAGGAAACTTTGCTTTCATTCCTTAGGTGACATAATGTAAGCGTGTTGCGTCAGCCTTGCCACATTTTCTCAGCTGGCTATAATGGAGGGCAGTCAGTTGGCAGATTTTCTTGAGGCCCTGCTTCCCAGGCTGGAAACTTCACTTTCATTGCAGAGCTGGCACATTGGCTCAGGACTGCCCCACCCCAAGGATTCAGGGATATGCAGCCCGATTAGTTGAGGTCAGCCTTTCTGGCTATTTCTTGGATGAAACCAACTGGGAAAAGAGCCGTTCTCACCTGGGGACCATGGTGTCTTTCCCTAGTCTACACAGAAACAGCACTCTGAGGGAGAGGAGCTGCTGGACTTTGGTAGCAAAATCTCCAATTCTGAAGAGAAATATTTCGTTGTAAGCGGGTTGCATCACCCTTGCTACATTTCCTCAAATGGCTATAAAGGAGGGCAGTCAGTAGGCCTCACCCTTCAAGCCCACGCCAATTTCATAGAGAAAACACCAGGTCTCGGTGTGCTTTCCTGTAGCAAGGAAACTTTGCTTTCATTCCTTAGGTGACATAGTGGCTCAGAACTACCCTACCGCAAGGTATCAGGAATGTGCAGTACGATTAGTTGAGAGCAGCGTTTCTGGGTCTTCCATGGATGAAAGCAACTAGGAAAAGAGCCTTTCTAACCTGGGGACCGTGGTGTCTTTCCCTAGTCTACACAGAAACAGCACTCTGAGGGAGACGAGATGCTAGCATCTGGTAGCAAAATCTCCTATTCTGAAGAGTAATATTTCGTTGTAAGCGGGTGGCCTCAGCCTTGCCACATTTTCTCAACTGGCTATAAAGGAGGGCAGTCAGTCAGCCTCACCCTTCAAACCCACGCCTATTTCATAGAGAAAACACCAGGTCTCGGTGTGCCTTCCTGTAGCAAGGAAACTTTGCTTTCATTCCTTAGGTGGCATATTGGCTCAGAACAACCCTACCCCAAGGATTCAGGAAAGTGCAGCCCGATTAGTTGAGAGCAGCCTTTCTGGGTCTTCCATGGATGAAACCAAGTAGGAAAAGAGCGTTTCTTAAATGGGGACCGTGGTGCATTTCCCTAGTCTACACAGAAACAGCACTCTGAGTGAGACGAGCTGCTGGCGGTTTGAAGCAAATCACCTCTTCTGAAGAGAAACATTTCACTGTAATCGGGATTCAACACACTTGCCACATTTTCTCAGCTGGCTATAATGGAGGGCAGTCAGTTGGCAGATTTTCTTGAGGCCCTGCTTCCCAGGCTGTAAACTTCGCTTTCATTCCAGTGCTGGCACATTGGCTCAGGACTGCCCTACCCCAAGGATTCAGGGATATGCAGCCCGATTTGTTGAGGTCAGCCCTTCTGGCTCTTTCTTGGATGAAACCAACTGGGAAAAGAGCCGTTCTCACCTGGGGACCATGGTGTCTTTTCCTCGTCTACACAGAAACAGCACTCTGAGGGAGAGGAGCTGCTGGACTTTGGTAGCAAAATCTCCTATTCTGAAGAGAAACATTTCGTTGTAAGCGGTTTGCGTCAGCCTTGCCACATTTTCTCAGCTGGCTGTAATGGAGGGCAGTCAGTTGGAAGACTTACTTGAGGCCCTGCTTCCCATGATGGAACTTTGCTTTCATTCCAGAGCTGGTACATTGGCTCAGGACTGCCCCACCCCAAGGATTCAGGGATGTTCAACACGATTAGTTGAGATCAGCCCTTCTGTCTCTTTCATGGATGAAACCAACTGGGAAAAGAGCCATTCTCACCTGGGGACCATGGTGTCTTTCCGTAGTCTACACAGAAACAGCACTCTGAGGGAGACGAGCTGCTGACCTTTGGTAGCAAAATCTCCTATTCTGAAGAGAAACATTTTGTTGTAAGCGGGTTGCCGCAGCCTTGCTACATTTCCTCAACTGGCTATAAACGAGGGCAGTCAGTAGGCCTCACCCTTCAAGCCCACGCCAATTTCATACAGAAAACACCAGGTCTCGGTGTGCTTTCCTATGGCAAGGAATCTTTGCTGTCATTCCTTAGGTGGCATATTGGCTCAGAACTACTCTACCCCAAGGATTCAGGAATGTGCAGTCCGATTAGTTGAGAGCAGCCTTTCTGGGTCTTCCATGGATGAAAGCAACTAGGAAAAGAGCCTTTCTAAAATGGGGACCGTGGTGTCTTTCCCTTGTCTACACAGAAACAGCACTCTGAGGGAGACGAGCTGCTGGCGTTTTGAAGCAAATCACCTATTCTGAAGAGAAACATTTCATTGTAATCGGGTTTCAACACACTTGCCACATTTTCTCAACTGGCTATAAAGGAGGGCAGTCAGTCAGCCTCACCCTTCAAACCCATGCCTATTTCACAGAGAAAACACCAGGTCTCGGTGTGCTTTCCTGTACCAAGGAAACATTGCTTTCATTCCTTTGGTGGCATATTGGCTCAGAATTACCCGACTGCAAGGTATCAGCAATGTGCAGCCCGATTAGTTGAGAGCAGCGTTTTTGGGTCTTCCATGGATGATACCAAGTAGGAAAAGAGCGTTTCTAAAATGGGGACCGTGGTGTATTTCCCTAGTCTACACAGAAACAGCACTCTGAGGGAGACGAGCTGCTGGCGTTTTGAAGCAAATCACCTATCCTGAAGAGAAACATTTCATGGTAATCGGGTTTCAACACACTTGCCACATTTTCTCAGCTGGCTATAATGGAGGAAAGTCATTTGGTAGACTTACTTGAGGCCCTGCTTCCCAGGCTGGAATCTTTGCTTTCATTCATTAGCTGGCACATTGGCTCAGGACTGCCCCACTCCAAGGTTCAGGGATATGAAGCCCGATTAATTGAGATCAGCCCTTCTGGCTCTTTCTTGGATGAAACCAACTGGGAAAAGAGCCGTTCTAACCTGGGGACCACGGTGTCTTTCCCTAGTCTACACAGAAACAACACTCTGAGGGAGAGGAGCTGCTGGCCTTTGGTAGCAAAATCTCCAAATCTGAAGAGAAATATTTCTTTGTAAGCGGGTTGCAACAGCCTTGCTACATTTCCTCAAATGGATATAAAGGAGGGCAGTCAGTAGGCCTCACCCTTCAAGCCCACGCCAATTTCATAGAGAAAACACCAGGTCTCGGTGTGCTTTCCTGTAGCAAGGAAACTTTGCTTTCATTCCTTAGGTGACATACTGGCTCAGAACTACCCTACCGCAAGGTATCAGGAATGTGCAGTCCGATTAGTTGAGAGCAGCGTTTCTGGGTCTTCCATGGATGAAAGCAACTAGGAAAAGAGCCTTTCTAACCTGGGCACCGTGGTGTCTTTCCCTAGTCTACACAGAAACAGCACTCTGAGGGAGACGAGATGCTAGCATTTGGTAGCAAAATCTCCTATTCTGAAGAGTAATATTTCGTTGTAAGCGGGTTGCCTCAACCTTGCCACATTTTCTCAACTGGTTATAAAGGAGGGCAGTCAGTCAGCCTCACCCTTCAAACCCACGCCTATTTCATAGAGAAAACACCAGGTCTCGGTGTGCCTTCCTGTAGCAAGGAAACTTTGCTTTGATTCCTTAGGTGGCATATTGGCTCAGAAATACCCTACCCCAAGGATTCAGGAATGTGCAGCCCGATTAGTTGAGAGCAGCCTTTCTGGGTCTTCCATGGATGAAAGCAACTAGGAAAAGAGCCTTTCTAAAATGGGGACCGTGGTTTCTTTCCCTTGTCTACACAGAAACAGCACTCTGAGGGAGACGAGCTGCTGGCGTTTTGAAGCAAATCACCTATTCTGAAGAGAAACATTTCATTGTAATCGGGTTTCAACACACTTGCCACATTTTCTCCGCTGGCTATATTGGAGGAAAGTCAGTTGGTAGACTTACTTGAGGCCCTGCTTCCCAGGCTGCAATCTTTGCTTTCATTCATCATCTGGCACATTGGCTCAGGACTGCCCTACCCCAAGGTTCAAGGATATGCAGCCCGATTAGTTGAGATCAGCCCTTCTGGCTCTTTCTTGGATGAAACCAACTGGGAAAAGAGCCGTTCTAAACTGGGGACCATGGTATCTTTCCCTAGTCTACACAGAAACAGCACTCTGAGTGAGAGGAGCTGCTGGCGTTTGTTAGCAAAATCTCCTATTCTGAAGAGAAACATTTTGTTGTAAGCATGTTGCGTCAGCCTTGCCACATTTTCTCAGCTGGCTATAATGGAGGGCAGTCAGTTGGCAGATTTTCTTGAGGCCCTGCTTCCCAGGCTGGAAACTTCGCTTTCATTCCAGAGCTGGCACATTGGCTCAGGACTGCCCTACCCCAAGGATTCAGGGATATGCAGCCCGATTAGTTGAGGTCAGCCCTTCTGGCTCTTTCTTGGATGCAACCAACTGGGAAAAGAGCCGTTCTAAACTGGGGACAATGGTATCTTTCCCTAGTCTACACAGAAACAGCACTCTGAGTGAGAGGAGCTGCTGGCGTTTGGTAGCAAAATCTCCTAATCTGAAGAGAAACATTTTCTTGTAAGCGGGTTGCGTCAGCCTTGCCACATTTTCTCAGCTGGCTATAATGGAGGGCAGTCAGTTGGCAGATTTTCTTGAGGCCCTGCTTCCCAGGCTGGAAACTTCACTTTCGTTCCAGAGCTGGCACATTGGCTCAGGATTGCCCTACCCCAAGGATTTAGGGTTATGCAGCCCGATTAGTTGAGGTCAGCACTTCGGGCTCTTTCTTGGATGAAACCAACTGGGAAAAGAGCCGTTCTCACCTGGGGACCATGGTGTCTTTTCCTCATCTACACAGAAACAGCACTCTGAGGGAGAGGAGCTGCTGGCCTTTGGTAGCAAAATCTCCTATTCTGAAGAGAAACATTTCGTTGTAAGCGGGTTGCCTCAGCCTTGCCACATTTTCTCAACTGGCTATAAAGGAGGGCGGTCAGTCAGCCTCACCCTTCAAACCCACGCCTATTTCATAGAGAAAACACCAGGTCTCGGTGTGCCTTCCTGTAGCAAGGAAACTTTGCTTTCATTCCTTAGGTGGCATATTGGCTCAGAACTAGCCTACCCCAAGGATTCAGGAATGTGCAGCCCGATTAGTTGAGAGCAGCCTTTCTGGGTCTTCCATGGATGAAACCAAGTAGGAAAAGAGCGTTTCTAAAATGGGGACAATGGTGTCTTTCCCTAGTCTACACAGAAACAGCACTCTGAGGGAGACGAGCTGCTGGCGTTTGGTAGCAAAATTTCCTATTCTGAAGAGAAACATTTCATTGTAATCGGGTTTCAACACCCTTGCCACATTTTCTCAGCTGGCTATAATGGAGGAAAGTCAGTTGGTAGACTTACTTGAGGCCCTGCTTCCCAGGCTGGAATCTTTGCTTTCATTCATTAGCTGGCACATTGGCTCAGGACTGCCCTACTCCAAGGTTCAGGGATATGAAGCCCGATTAATTGACATCAGCCCTTCTGGCTCTTTCTTGGATGAAACCAACTAGGAAAAGAGCCGTTCTCACCTGGGGACCATGGTGTCTTTTCCTCGTCTACACAGAAACAGCACTCTGAGGGAGAGGAGCTGCTGGACTTTGGTAGCAAAATCTCCTATTCTGAAGAGAAACATTTCGTTGTAAGCGGTTTGCGTCAGCCTTGCCACATTTTCTCAGCTGGCTTAATGGAGGGCAGTCAGTTGGAAGACTTACTTGAGGCCCTGCTTCCCATGATGGAACTTTGCTTTCATTCCAGAGCTGGTACATTGGCTCAGGACTGCCCTACCCCAAGGTTCAAGGATATGCAGCCCGATTAGTTGAGATCAGCCCTTCTGGCTCTTTCTTGGATGAAACCAACTGGGAAAAGAGCCGTTCTAAACTGGGGACAATGGTATCTTTACCTAGTCTACACAGAAACAGCACTCTGAGGGAGACGAGCTGCTGGCGTTTGGTAGCAAAATCTCCACTTCTGAAGAGAAACATTTTGTTGTAAGCGGGTTGCGTCAGCCTTGCCACATTTTCTCAGCTGGCTATAATGGAGGGCAGTCAGTTGACAGATTTTCTTGAGGCCCTGCTTCCCAGGCTGGAAACTTCGCTTTCATTGCAGAGCTGGCACATTGGCTCAGAACTGCCCTACCCCAAGGATTCAGGGATATGCAGCCCGATTAGTTTAGGTCAGCCCTTCTGGCTCTTTCTTGGATGCAACCAACTGGGAAAAGAGCCGTTCTAAACTGGGGACAATGGTATCTTTCCCTAGTCTACACAGAAACAGCACTCTGAGTGAGAGGAGCTGCTGGCGTTTGGTAGCAAAATCTCCTAATCTGAAGAGAAACATTTTGTTGTAGGCGGGTTGCGTCAGCCTTGCCACATTTTCTCAGCTGGCTATAATGGAGGGCAGTCAGTTGGCAGATTTTCTTGAGGCCCTGCTTCCCAGGCTGGAAACTTCACTTTCGTTCCAGAGCTGGCACATTGGCTCTGGACTGCCCTACCCCAAGGATTCAGGGATATGCAGCCCGATTTGTTGAGGTCAGCCCTTCGGGCTCTTTCTTGGATGAAACCAACTGGGAAAAGAGCCGTTCTCACCTGGGGACCATGGTGTCTTTTCCTCGTCTACACAGAAACAGCACTCTGAGGGAGAGGAGCTGCTGGACTTTGGTAGCAAAATCTCCTATTCTGAAGAGAAACATTTCGTTGTAAGCGGTTTGCGTCAGCCTTGCCACATTTTCTCAGCTGGCTGTAATGGAGGGCAGTCAGTTGGAAGACTTACTTGAGGCCCTGCTTCCCATGATGGAACTTTGCTTTCATTCCAGAGCTGGTACATTGGCTCAGGACTGCCCTACCCCAAGGTTCAAGGATATGCAGCCCGATTAGTTGAGATCAGCCCTTCTGGCTCTTTCTTGGATGAAACCAACTGGGAAAAGAGCCGTTTTAAACTGGGGACCATGGTATCTTTCCCTAGTCTACACAGAAACAGCACTCTGAGGGAGAGGAGCTGCTGGCGTTTGGTAGCAAAATCTCCACTTCTGAAGAGAAACATTTTGTTGTAAGCGGGTTGCGTCAGCCTTGCCACATTTTCTCAGCTGGCTATAATGGAGGGCAGTCAGTTGGCAGATTTTCTTGAGGCCCTGCTTCCCAGGCTGGAATCTTTGCTTTCATTCATTAGCTGGCACATTGGCTCAGGACTGCCCCACTCCAAGGATTCAGGGATATGAAGCCCGATTAATTGAGATCAGTCCTTCTGGCTCTTTCTTGGATGAAACCAACTGGGAAAAGAGCCGTTCTAACCTGGGGATCACGGTGTCTTTCCCTAGTCTACACAGAAACAACACTCTGAGGGAGAGGAGCTGCTGGCCTTTGGTAGCAAAATCTCCAATTCTGAAGAGAAATATTTCGTTGTAAGTGGGTAGCATCAGCCTTGCTACATTTCCTCAACTGGCTATAAAGGAGGGCAGTCAGTAGGCCTCACCCTTCAAGCCCACGCCAATTTCATAGAGAAAACACCAGGTCTCGGTGTGCTTTCCTGTAGCAAGGTATCTTTGCTGTCATTCCTTAGGTGGCATATTGGCTCAGAAGTACGCTACCCCAAGGATTCAGGAATGTGCAGTCCGATTAGTTGAGAGCAGCCTTTCTGGGTCTTCCATGGATGAAAGCAACTAGGAAAAGAGCGTTTCTAAACTGGGGACCGTGGTGTCTTTCCCTAGTCTACGCAGAAACAGCACTCTGAGGGAGACGAGATGCTAGCATTTGGTAGCAAAATCTCCTATTCTGAAGAGTAATATTTCGTTGTAAGCGGGTTGCCTCAGCCTTGCCACATTTTCTCAACTGGCTATAAAGGAGGGCAGTCAGTCAGCCTCACCCTTCAAACCCACGCCTATTTCATAGAGAAAACACCAGGTCTCGGTGTGCCTTCCGGTAGCAAGGAAACTTTGCTTTCATTCCTTAGGTGGCATATTGGCTCAGAACTACCCTACCCCAAGGATTCAGGAAAGTGCAGCCCGATTAGTTGAGAGCAGCCTTTCTGGGTCTTCCATGGATGAAACCAAGTAGGAAAAGAGCGTTTCTAAAATGGGGACCGTGGTGTATTTCCCTAGTCTACACAGAAACAGCACTCTGAGGGAGACGAGCTGCTGGCGTTTTGAAGCAAATCACCTATTCTGAAGAGAAACATTTCATTGTAATCGGGTTTCAACACACTTGCCACATTTTCTCAGCTGGCTATATTGGAGGAAAGTCAGTTGGTAGACTTACTTGAGGCCCTGCTTCCCAGACTGCAATCTTTGCTTTCATTCATTAGCTGGCACATTGGCTCAGGACTGCCCTACACCAAGGTTCAAGGATATGCAGCCCGATTAGTTGAGGTCAGCCCTTCTGGCTCTTTCATGGATGAAACCAACTGGTAAAAGAGCCGTTCTCACCTGGGGACCATGGTGTCTTTCCCTACTCTACACAGAAACAGCACTCTGAGGGAGACGAGATGCTAGAATTTGGTAGCAAAATCTCCTATTCTGAAGAGTAATATTTCGTTGTAAGCGGGTTGCCTCAGCCTTGCCACATTTTCTCAACTGGCTATAAAGGAGGGCAGTCAGTCAGCCTCACCCTTCAAACCCACGCCTATTTCATAGAGAAAACACCAGGTCTCGGTGTGCCTTCCTGTAGCAAGGAAACTTTGCTTTCATTCCTTAGGTGGCATATTGGCTCAGAACAACCCTACCCCAAGGATTCAGGAAATTGCAGCCCGATTAGTTGAGAGCAGCCTTTCTGGGTCTTCCATGGATGAAACCAAGTAGGAAACGAGCGTTTCTAAAATGGGGACCGTGGTGTATTTCCCTAGTCTACACAGAAACAGCACTCTGAGTGAGATGAGCTGCTGGCGGTTTGAAGCAAATCACCTCTTCTGAAGAGAAACATTTCACTGTAATCGGGATTCAACACACTTGCCACATTTTCTCAGCTGGCTATAATGGAGGGCAGTCAGTTGGCAGATTTTCTTGAGGCCCTGCTTCCCAGGCTGTAAACTTCGCTTTCATTCCACTGCTGGCACATTGGCTCAGGACTGCCCTACCCCAAGGATTCAGGGATATGCAGCCCGATTTGTTGAGGTCAGCCCTTCTGGCTCTTTCTTGGATGAAACCAACTGGGAAAAGAGCCGTTCTCACCTGGGGACCATGGTGTCTTTTCCTCGTCTACACAGAAACAGCACTCTGAGGGAGAGGAGCTCCTGGACTTTGGTAGCAAAATCTCCTATTCTGAAGAGAAACATTTCGTTGTAAGCGGTTTGCGTCAGCCTTGCCACATTTTCTCAGCTGGCTGTAATGGAGGGCAGTCAGTTGGAAGACTTACTTGAGGCCCTGCTTCCCATGATGGAACTTTGCTTTCATTCCAGAGCTGGTACATTGGCTCAGGACTGCCCCACCCCAAGGATTCAGGGATGTTCAACACGATTAGTTGAGATCAGCCCTTCTGTCTCTTTCATGGATGAAACCAACTGGGAAAAGAGCCGTTCTCACCTGGGGACCATGGTGTCTTTCCGTAGTCTACACAGAAACAGCACTCTGAGGGAGAGGAGCTGCTGACCTTTGGTAGCAAAATCTCCTATTCTGAAGAGAAACATTTTGTTGTAAGCGGGTTGCCGCAGCCTTGCTACATTTCCTCAACTGGCTATAAACGAGGGCAGTCAGTAGGCCTCACCCTTCAAGCCCACGCCAATTTCATACAGAAAACACCAGGTCTCGGCGTGCTTTCCTGTAGCAAGGAATCTTTGTTGTCATTCCTTAGGTGGCATATTGGCTCAGAACTACTCTACCCCAAGGATTCAGGAATGTGCAGTCCGATTAGTTGAGAGCAGCGTTTCTGGGTCTTCCATGGATGAAAGCAACTAGGAAAAGGGCCTTTCTAAAATGAGGACCATGGTGTCTTTCCCTTGTCTACACAGAAACAGCACTCTGAGGGAGACGAGCTGCTGGCGTTTTGAAGCAAATCACCTATTCTGAAGAGAAACATTTCATTGTAATCGGGTTTCAACACACTTGCCACATTTTCTCAGCTGGCTATATTGGAGGAAAGTCAGTTGGTAGACTTACTTGAGGCCCTGCTTCCCAGGCTGCAATCTTTGCTTTCATTCATCATCTGGCACATTGGCTCAGGACTGCCCTACCCCAAGGTTCAAGGATATGCAGCCCGATTAGTTGAGATCAGCCCTTCTGGCTCTTTCTTGGATGAAACCAACTGGGAAAAGAGCCGTTCTAAACTGGGGACCATGTAATCTTTCCCTAGTCTACACAGAAACAGCACTCTGAGTGACAGGAGCTGCTGGCTTTTGGTAGCAAAATATCCTATTCTGAAGTGAAACATTTTGTTGTAAGCGTGTTGCGTCAGCCTTGCCACATTTTCTCAGATGGCTATAATGGAGGGCAGTCAGTTGGCAGATTTTCTTGAGGCCCTGCTTCCCAGGCTGGAAACTTCGCTTTCATTCCAGAGCTTGCACATTGGCTCAGGACTGCCCTACCCCAAGGATTCAGGGATATGCAGCCCGATTAGTTGAGGTCAGCCCTTCTGGCTCTTTCTTGGATGCAACCAACTGGGAAAAGAGCCGTTCTAACCTGGGGACCATGGTGTCTTTCCCTAGTCTACACAGAAACAGCACTCTGAGGGAGAGGAGCTGCTGGCCTTTGGTAGCAAAATCTCCTACTCTGAAGAGGAACATTTCGTTGTAAGCGGGTTGCATTAGCCTTGCTACATTTCCTCAACTGGCTATAAAGGAGGGCAGTCAGTAGGCCTCACCCTTCAAGCCCACGCCAATTTCATAGAGAAAACACCAGGTCTCGGTGTGCTTTCCTGTAGCAAGGAAACTTTGCTTTCATTCCTTTGGTGGCATATTGGCTCAGAATTACCCTACTGCAAGGTTTCAGGAATGTGCAGTCCCATTAGTTGAGAGCAGCGTTTTTGGGTCTTCCATGGATGAAAGCAACTAGGAAAAGAGCCTTTCTAACCTGGGCACCGTGGTGTCTTTCCCTAGTCTACACAGAAACAGCACTCTGAGGGAGAGGAGCTGCTGGCGTTTTGAAGCAAATCACCTATTCTGAAGAGAAACATTTCGTGGTAATCTGGTTTCAACACACTTGCCACATTTTCTCAGCTGGCTATAATGGAGGAAAGTCATTTGGTAGACTTACTTGAGGCCCTGCTTCCCAGGCTGGAATCTTTGCTTTCATTCATTAGCTGGCACATTGGCTCAGGACTGCCCCACTCCAAGGTTCAGGGATATGAAGCCCGATTAATTGAGATCAGCCCTTCTGGCTCTTTCTTGGATGAAACCAACTGGGAAAAGAGCCGTTCTAACCTGGGGACCACGGTGTCTTTCCCTAGTCTACACAGAAACAACACTCTGAGGGAGAGGAGCTGCTGGCCTTTGGTAGCAAAATCTCCAATTCTGAAGAGAAATATTTCGTTGTAAGCGGGTTGCATCAGCCTTGCTACATTTCCTCAACTGGCTATAAAGGAGGGCAGTCAGTAGCCCTCACCCTTCAAGCCCACGCCAATTTCATAGAGAAAACACCAGGTCTCGGTGTGCTTTCCTGTAGCAAGGAAACTTTGCTTTCATTCCTTAGGTGACATACTGGCTCAGAACTACCCTACCGCAAGGTATCTGGAATGTGCAGTCCGATTAGTTGAGAGCAGCGTTTCTGGGTCTTCCATGGATGAAAGCAACTAGGAAAAGAGCCTTTCTAACCTGGGCACTGTGGTGTCTTTCCCTAGTCTACACAGAAACAGCACTCTGAGGGAGACGAGATGCTAGCATTTGGTAGCAAAATCTCCTATTCTGAAGAGTAATATTTCGTTGTAAGCGGGTTGCCTCAACCTTGCCACATTTTCTCAACTGGTTATAAAGGAGGGCAGTCAGTCAGCCTCACCCTTCAAACCCACGCCTATTTCATAGAGAAAACACCAGGTCTCGGTGTGACTTCCTGTAGCAAGGAAACTTTGCTTTCATTCCTTAGGTGGCATATTGGCTCAGAAATACCCTACCCCAAGGATTCAAGAAAGTGCAGCCCGATTAGTTGAGAGCAGCCTTTCTGGGTCTTCCATGGATGAAACCAAGTAGGAAAAGAGCGTTTCTAAAATAGGGACCGTGGTGTATTTCCCTAGTCTACACAGAAACAGCACTCTGAGGGAGACGAGCTGCTGGCGGTTTGAAGCAAATCACCTCTTCTGAAGAGAAACATTTCACTGTAATCGGGATTCAACACACTTGCCACATTTTCTCAGCTGGCTATAATGGAGGGCAGTCAGTTGGCAGATTTTCTTGAGGCCCTGCTTCCCAGGCTGTAAACTTCGCTTTCATTCCAGAGCTGGCACATTGGCTCAGGACTGCCCTAACCCAGGGATTCAGGGATATGCAGCCCGATTTGTTGAGGTCAGCCCTTCTGGCTCTTTCTTGGATGAAACCAACTGGGAAAAGAGCCGTTCTCACCTGGGGACCATGGTGTCTTTTCCTCGTCTACAGAGAAACAGCAATCTGAGGGAGAGGAGCTGCTGGCCTTTGGTAGCAAAATCTCCTATTCTGAAGAGAAACATTTCGTTGTAAGCGGTTTGCGTCAGCCTTGCCACATTTTCTCAGCTGGCTGTAATGGAGGGCAGTCAGTTGGAAGACTTACTTGAGGCCCTGGTTCCCATGATGGAACTTTGCTTTCATTCCAGAGCTGGTACATTGGCTCAGGACTGCCCCACCCCAAGAATTCAGGGATGTTCAACCCGATTAGTTGAGATCAGCCCTTCTGGCTCTTTCATGGATGAAACCAACTGGGAAAAGAGCCGTTATCACCTGGGGACCATTGTGTCTTTTCCTCGTCTACACAGAAACAGCACTCTGAGGGAGAGGAGCTGCTGACCTTTGGTAGCAAAATCTCCTATTCTGAAGAGAAACATTTCGTTGTAAGCGGGTTGCATCAGCCTTGCTACATTTCCTCAACTGGCTATAAAGGTGGGCAGTCAGTAGGCCCCACCCTTCAAGCCCACGCCAATTTCATAGAGAAAACACCAGGTCTCGGTGTGCTTTCCTGTAGCAAGGAAACTTTGCTTTCATTGCTTAGGTGGCATACTGGCTCAGAACTGCCCTACCACAAGGATTCAGGAATGTGCAGCCCGATTAGTTGAGAGCAGCACTTCTCGCTCTTTCATGGATGAAACCAACTGGGAAAAGAGCCGTTCTCACCTGGGGAACATGGTGTCTTTCCCTAGTCTACCCAGAATCAGCGCTCTGAGGGAGAGGAGCTGCTGGCCTTTGGTAGCCAAATCTCCCATTCTGAAGAGAAATATTTCGTTGTAAGCTGGTTGCATCAGCCTTGCTACATTTCCTCAACTGGCTATAAAGGAGGGCAGTCAGTAGGACTCACCCTTCAAGCCCACGCCAATTTCATACAGAAAACATCAGGTCTCGGTGTGCTTTCCTGTAGCAGGGAATCTTTAGTTTCATTCCTTAAGTGACATACTGGCTCAGAACTACCCTAGCGCAAGGTATCAGGAATGTGCAGCCCGATTAGTTGAGAGCAGCCTTTCTGGGTCTTCCATGGATGAAACCAAGTAGGAAAAGTGCGTTTCTAACCTGGGGACCGTGGTATCTTTCCCTAGTCTACACAGAAACAGCACTCTGAGGGAGAGGAGCTGCTGGCCTTTGGTAGCAAAATCTCCTACTCTGAAGAGGAACATTTCGTTGTAAGCGGGTTGCATCAGCCTTCCTACATTTCCTCAACTGGCTATAAAGGAGGGCAGTCAGTAGGCCTCACCCTTCAAGCCCACGCCAATTTCACAGAGACGACAGCAGGCCTCGGTCTGCTTTCCTGTGGCTAGGAAACTTTGCTTTCATTCCTTAGGTGGCACATGGGCTCAGGACTGCCCTGCCCTGCCCGAAGCACTCACGGTGTATCAGCCCTATTGGTTGAGGTCAGCCCTTCTGGCTCTCTCTCGGATGAGCCCACTGGAAAAGAGCCGTTCATAATCTTAGGACCGTGGGAGCTTGCCCTAGTCTACAGCAGAAGAGCACTCCGAGGAGCTGCTGACGTTGGGTAGCAAAATCTCCTCTTCTGAAGAGAAACATTTCGTTGTAAGTGGGTTCCATCAGCCTTGCCATATTTCCTCAGCTGGCTATGATGGAGGGCAGTCAGTTGGCAGACGCACCTGAGGCCCTCCTTCCCAGACTGTGATGCAGACCCGCCGCCTGCTTCAGCCCAAAGGGACGGCTTTGGGCGAGGTAGAAACCCTGTGTTGGAAAGTTCCTGCCTAACCCTCGCCCAAGCACAAGCATATTGGTCATTGGTCAAAGACTTTCGCCACAAGTTTAACATGTTTGCTCCCCTCTAGCCTCCGTAGGCCGGTTTTACCTAGCTAGGACTCACACTTTCAGGGTGCTGGTGACTGCAAGTTGTTTCACCAGGCAGCCCAAATCGGGTACAGCCGCTTGCATTTTCCAGGGGCAGCGCAAATGCTGTCACCTTACACGCCGCCAGCCCGGGAGGGGCAACATACACTCTCTGAATGGGAAACAAGCCCATGCCTTCAGCGTGAAAGGCGGCTATGCCTCTTTGCTTCGGCAGCCCAGGGACAGCGTCAGCTCTGAAATGCCTCCAAAGGAGCAGACTCAGAGAACCTTTGAACCACAGAGCAGGTGCGGCCCAGAACAAGGACTGCTCTTGGGCTGAGAACACCCACTGCCCCAGCGCTTCTTTTGGCTACACACGGGTAGTGGAAGGGTGTTGAATTCGGCTGCGTGATAACTTCTCCGGGCCACGTAGTGTGAGCGCAGGTAGGGTGGCCCTCCATCTCCTCCCAGTTTCCTGCGTAAGTTGTACAAGGCAAAGTCCCTGCTTGAATCCCTGGGTGGGGTACGTACCCTCCAGAGAAAGATGGATGCTTGGGACCCAGGGCTAGTCTCTAGGTGGAATGTTCTGTGCATCAGCTTCGCAGCTGTTCTCTCTAAGCGGGTCCCAAAGGCTTTTTGGAAGAGTTGCCTTAGAGGGTCAGACACAGGAAAGTAGCCGACAGGCCCACGGGCATGCCAGTTCTCTCCAGCAACAACGCTACCAGCCTCAGACACTTGGGTTCTCTTTGGTACATGAAAGAACACTATGCTTGGAAGCTTCTTCCATCCAGTTGGAGAGTCGCACTTCCACTGCATCCTAGGATTCCAAGTGTTGCCTTGCCGTCACAATGTCCAATTCTTAGGCCTAGGACGGCAGAGTGTCTGGCAGTACTCAGAGACCTTAGGAATGCAGGCTTTTTGGCTCCTTCCACTGACAAACCGGCTCCTCCAGATCCTGTGTCGTTAGGCATTTCGTGTCAGAATATCTCTGGGCGCCCTCATGCCTCCTCCACGAAGTAAGACACAAACGGAATGGCCCTGAAGGGAAGAAGCCTTCTGAGTCCGGCAGAGAGGCAGTCTCTCCCACTCAGCATGCCCCCATGGCTGAGCCCAGGGTATGGGACCGAGAGGGGGAGGAAGACAGCCGTGACCCCGAGCTTTTCCACAATGTAGTGTAGGCCTCACCCTCAGGCTCACGTCAATTGCACAGAGACGACAGCAGGCCTCGGTCTGCTTTCCTGTGGCTAGGAAACTTTGCTTTCATTCCTTAGGTGGCACATGGGCTCAGGACTGCCCTGCCCTGCCCGAAGCACTCACGGTGTATCAGCCCTATTGGTTGAGGTCAGCCCTTCTGGCTCTCTCTCGGATGAGCCCACTGGAAAAGAGCCGTTCATAATCTTAGGACCGTGGGAGCTTGCCCTAGTCTACAGCAGAAGAGCACTCCGAGGAGCTGCTGACGTTGGGTAGCAAAATCTCCTCTTCTGAAGAGAAACATTTCGTTGTAAGTGGGTTCCATCAGCCTTGCCATATTTCCTCAGCTGGCTATGATGGAGGGCAGTCAGTTGGCAGACGCACCTGAGGCCCTCCTTCCCAGACTGTGATGCAGACCCGCCGCCTGCTTCAGCCCAAAGGGACGGCTTTGGGCGAGGTAGAAACCCTGTGTTGGAAAGTTCCTGCCTAACCCTCGCCCAAGCACAAGCATATTGGTCATTGGTCAAAGACTTTCGCCACAAGTTTAACATGTTTGCTCCCCTCTAGCCTCCGTAGGCCGGTTTTACCTAGCTAGGACTCACACTTTCAGGGTGCTGGTGACTGCAAGTTGTTTCACCAGGCAGCCCAAATCGGGTACAGCCGCTTGCATTTTCCAGGGGCAGCGCAAATGCTGTCACCTTACACGCCGCCAGCCCGGGAGGGGCAACATACACTCTCTGAATGGGAAACAAGCCCATGCCTTCAGCGTGAAAGGCGGCTATGCCTCTTTGCTTCGGCAGCCCAGGGACAGCGTCAGCTCTGAAATGCCTCCAAAGGAGCAGACTCAGAGAACCTTTGAACCACAGAGCAGGTGCGGCCCAGAACAAGGACTGCTCTTGGGCTGAGAACACCCACTGCCCCAGCGCTTCTTTTGGCTACACACGGGTAGTGGAAGGGTGTTGAATTCGGCTGCGTGATAACTTCTCCGGGCCACGTAGTGTGAGCGCAGGTAGGGTGGCCCTCCATCTCCTCCCAGTTTCCTGCGTAAGTTGTACAAGGCAAAGTCCCTGCTTGAATCCCTGGGTGGGGTACGTACCCTCCAGAGAAAGATGGATGCTTGGGACCCAGGGCTAGTCTCTAGGTGGAATGTTCTGTGCATCAGCTTCGCAGCTGTTCTCTCTAAGCGGGTCCCAAAGGCTTTTTGGAAGAGTTGCCTTAGAGGGTCAGACACAGGAAAGTAGCCGACAGGCCCACGGGCATGCCAGTTCTCTCCAGCAACAACGCTACCAGCCTCAGACACTTGGGTTCTCTTTGGTACATGAAAGAACACTATGCTTGGAAGCTTCTTCCATCCAGTTGGAGAGTCGCACTTCCACTGCATCCTAGGATTCCAAGTGTTGCCTTGCCGTCACAATGTCCAATTCTTAGGCCTAGGACGGCAGAGTGTCTGGCAGTACTCAGAGACCTTAGGAATGCAGGCTTTTTGGCTCCTTCCACTGACAAACCGGCTCCTCCAGATCCTGTGTCGTTAGGCATTTCGTGTCAGAATATCTCTGGGCGCCCTCATGCCTCCTCCACGAAGTAAGACACAAACGGAATGGCCCTGAAGGGAAGAAGCCTTCTGAGTCCGGCAGAGAGGCAGTCTCTCCCACTCAGCATGCCCCCATGGCTGAGCCCAGGGTATGGGACCGAGAGGGGGAGAAAGACAGCCGTGACCCCGAGCTTTTCCACAATGTAGTGTAGGCCTCACCCTCAGGCTCACGTCAATTGCACAGAGACGACAGCAGGCCTCGGTCTGCTTTCCTGTGGCTAGGAAACTTTGCTTTCATTCCTTAGGTGGCACATGGGCTCAGGACTGCCCTGCCCTGCCCGAAGCACTCACGGTGTATCAGCCCTATTGGTTGAGGTCAGCCCTTCTGGCTCTCTCTCGGATGAGCCCACTGGAAAAGAGCCGTTCATAATCTTAGGACCGTGGGAGCTTGCCCTAGTCTACAGCAGAAGAGCACTCCGAGGAGCTGCTGACGTTGGGTAGCAAAATCTCCTCTTCTGAAGAGAAACATTTCGTTGTAAGTGGGTTCCATCAGCCTTGCCATATTTCCTCAGCTGGCTATGATGGAGGGCAGTCAGTTGGCAGACGCACCTGAGGCCCTCCTTCCCAGACTGTGATGCAGACCCGCCGCCTGCTTCAGCCCAAAGGGACGGCTTTGGGCGAGGTAGAAACCCTGTGTTGGAAAGTTCCTGCCTAACCCTCGCCCAAGCACAAGCATATTGGTCATTGGTCAAAGACTTTCGCCACAAGTTTAACATGTTTGCTCCCCTCTAGCCTCCGTAGGCCGGTTTTACCTAGCTAGGACTCACACTTTCAGGGTGCTGGTGACTGCAAGTTGTTTCACCAGGCAGCCCAAATCGGGTACAGCCGCTTGCATTTTCCAGGGGCAGCGCAAATGCTGTCACCTTACACGCCGCCAGCCCGGGAGGGGCAACATACACTCTCTGAATGGGAAACAAGCCCATGCCTTCAGCGTGACAGGCGGCTATGCCTCTTTGCTTCGGCAGCCCAGGGACAGCGTCAGCTCTGAAATGCCTCCAAAGGAGCAGACTCAGAGAACCTTTGAACCACAGAGCAGGTGCGGCCCAGAACAAGGACTGCTCTTGGGCTGAGAACACCCACTGCCCCAGCGCTTCTTTTGGCTACACACGGGTAGTGGAAGGGTGTTGAATTCGGCTGCGTGATAACTTCTCCGGGCCACGTAGTGTGAGCGCAGGTAGGGTGGCCCTCCATCTCCTCCCAGTTTCCTGCGTAAGTTGTACAAGGCAAAGTCCCTGCTTGAATCCCTGGGTGGGGTACGTACCCTCCAGAGAAAGATGGATGCTTGGGACCCAGGGCTAGTCTCTAGGTGGAATGTTCTGTGCATCAGCTTCGCAGCTGTTCTCTCTAAGCGGGTCCCAAAGGCTTTTTGGAAGAGTTGCCTTAGAGGGTCAGACACAGGAAAGTAGCCGACAGGCCCACGGGCATGCCAGTTCTCTCCAGCAACAACGCTACCAGCCTCAGACACTTGGGTTCTCTTTGGTACATGAAAGAACACTATGCTTGGAAGCTTCTTCCATCCAGTTGGAGAGTCGCACTTCCACTGCATCCTAGGATTCCAAGTGTTGCCTTGCCGTCACAATGTCCAATTCTTAGGCCTAGGACGGCAGAGTGTCTGGCAGTACTCAGAGACCTTAGGAATGCAGGCTTTTTGGCTCCTTCCACTGACAAACCGGCTCCTCCAGATCCTGTGTCGTTAGGCATTTCGTGTCAGAATATCTCTGGGCGCCCTCATGCCTCCTCCACGAAGTAAGACACAAACGGAATGGCCCTGAAGGGAAGAAGCCTTCTGAGTCCGGCAGAGAGGCAGTCTCTCCCACTCAGCATGCCCCCATGGCTGAGCCCAGGGTATGGGACCGAGAGGGGGAGAAAGACAGCCGTGACCCCGAGCTTTTCCACAATGTAGTGTAGGCCTCACCCTCAGGCTCACGTCAATTGCACAGAGACGACAGCAGGCCTCGGTCTGCTTTCCTGTGGCTAGGAAACTTTGCTTTCATTCCTTAGGTGGCACATGGGCTCAGGACTGCCCTGCCCTGCCCGAAGCACTCACGGTGTATCAGCCCTATTGGTTGAGGTCAGCCCTTCTGGCTCTCTCTCGGATGAGCCCACTGGAAAAGAGCCGTTCATAATCTTAGGACCGTGGGAGCTTGCCCTAGTCTACAGCAGAAGAGCACTCCGAGGAGCTGCTGACGTTGGGTAGCAAAATCTCCTCTTCTGAAGAGAAACATTTCGTTGTAAGTGGGTTCCATCAGCCTTGCCATATTTCCTCAGCTGGCTATGATGGAGGGCAGTCAGTTGGCAGACGCACCTGAGGCCCTCCTTCCCAGACTGTGATGCAGACCCGCCGCCTGCTTCAGCCCAAAGGGACGGCTTTGGGCGAGGTAGAAACCCTGTGTTGGAAAGTTCCTGCCTAACCCTCGCCCAAGCACAAGCATATTGGTCATTGGTCAAAGACTTTCGCCACAAGTTTAACATGTTTGCTCCCCTCTAGCCTCCGTAGGCCGGTTTTACCTAGCTAGGACTCACACTTTCAGGGTGCTGGTGACTGCAAGTTGTTTCACCAGGCAGCCCAAATCGGGTACAGCCGCTTGCATTTTCCAGGGGCAGCGCAAATGCTGTCACCTTACACGCCGCCAGCCCGGGAGGGGCAACATACACTCTCTGAATGGGAAACAAGCCCATGCCTTCAGCGTGACAGGCGGCTATGCCTCTTTGCTTCGGCAGCCCAGGGACAGCGTCAGCTCTGAAATGCCTCCAAAGGAGCAGACTCAGAGAACCTTTGAACCACAGAGCAGGTGCGGCCCAGAACAAGGACTGCTCTTGGGCTGAGAACACCCACTGCCCCAGCGCTTCTTTTGGCTACACACGGGTAGTGGAAGGGTGTTGAATTCGGCTGCGTGATAACTTCTCCGGGCCACGTAGTGTGAGCGCAGGTAGGGTGGCCCTCCATCTCCTCCCAGTTTCCTGCGTAAGTTGTACAAGGCAAAGTCCCTGCTTGAATCCCTGGGTGGGGTACGTACCCTCCAGAGAAAGATGGATGCTTGGGACCCAGGGCTAGTCTCTAGGTGGAATGTTCTGTGCATCAGCTTCGCAGCTGTTCTCTCTAAGCGGGTCCCAAAGGCTTTTTGGAAGAGTTGCCTTAGAGGGTCAGACACAGGAAAGTAGCCGACAGGCCCACGGGCATGCCAGTTCTCTCCAGCAACAACGCTACCAGCCTCAGACACTTGGGTTCTCTTTGGTACATGAAAGAACACTATGCTTGGAAGCTTCTTCCATCCAGTTGGAGAGTCGCACTTCCACTGCATCCTAGGATTCCAAGTGTTGCCTTGCCGTCACAATGTCCAATTCTTAGGCCTAGGACGGCAGAGTGTCTGGCAGTACTCAGAGACCTTAGGAATGCAGGCTTTTTGGCTCCTTCCACTGACAAACCGGCTCCTCCAGATCCTGTGTCGTTAGGCATTTCGTGTCAGAATATCTCTGGGCGCCCTCATGCCTCCTCCACGAAGTAAGACACAAACGGAATGGCCCTGAAGGGAAGAAGCCTTCTGAGTCCGGCAGAGAGGCAGTCTCTCCCACTCAGCATGCCCCCATGGCTGAGCCCAGGGTATGGGACCGAGAGGGGGAGAAAGACAGCCGTGACCCCGAGCTTTTCCACAATGTAGTGTAGGCCTCACCCTCAGGCTCACGTCAATTGCACAGAGACGACAGCAGGCCTCGGTCTGCTTTCCTGTGGCTAGGAAACTTTGCTTTCATTCCTTAGGTGGCACATGGGCTCAGGACTGCCCTGCCCTGCCCGAAGCACTCACGGTGTATCAGCCCTATTGGTTGAGGTCAGCCCTTCTGGCTCTCTCTCGGATGAGCCCACTGGAAAAGAGCCGTTCATAATCTTAGGACCGTGGGAGCTTGCCCTAGTCTACAGCAGAAGAGCACTCCGAGGAGCTGCTGACGTTGGGTAGCAAAATCTCCTCTTCTGAAGAGAAACATTTCGTTGTAAGTGGGTTCCATCAGCCTTGCCATATTTCCTCAGCTGGCTATGATGGAGGGCAGTCAGTTGGCAGACGCACCTGAGGCCCTCCTTCCCAGACTGTGATGCAGACCCGCCGCCTGCTTCAGCCCAAAGGGACGGCTTTGGGCGAGGTAGAAACCCTGTGTTGGAAAGTTCCTGCCTAACCCTCGCCCAAGCACAAGCATATTGGTCATTGGTCAAAGACTTTCGCCACAAGTTTAACATGTTTGCTCCCCTCTAGCCTCCGTAGGCCGGTTTTACCTAGCTAGGACTCACACTTTCAGGGTGCTGGTGACTGCAAGTTGTTTCACCAGGCAGCCCAAATCGGGTACAGCCGCTTGCATTTTCCAGGGGCAGCGCAAATGCTGTCACCTTACACGCCGCCAGCCCGGGAGGGGCAACATACACTCTCTGAATGGGAAACAAGCCCATGCCTTCAGCGTGAAAGGCGGCTATGCCTCTTTGCTTCGGCAGCCCAGGGACAGCGTCAGCTCTGAAATGCCTCCAAAGGAGCAGACTCAGAGAACCTTTGAACCACAGAGCAGGTGCGGCCCAGAACAAGGACTGCTCTTGGGCTGAGAACACCCACTGCCCCAGCGCTTCTTTTGGCTACACACGGGTAGTGGAAGGGTGTTGAATTCGGCTGCGTGATAACTTCTCCGGGCCACGTAGTGTGAGCGCAGGTAGGGTGGCCCTCCATCTCCTCCCAGTTTCCTGCGTAAGTTGTACAAGGCAAAGTCCCTGCTTGAATCCCTGGGTGGGGTACGTACCCTCCAGAGAAAGATGGATGCTTGGGACCCAGGGCTAGTCTCTAGGTGGAATGTTCTGTGCATCAGCTTCGCAGCTGTTCTCTCTAAGCGGGTCCCAAAGGCTTTTTGGAAGAGTTGCCTTAGAGGGTCAGACACAGGAAAGTAGCCGACAGGCCCACGGGCATGCCAGTTCTCTCCAGCAACAACGCTACCAGCCTCAGACACTTGGGTTCTCTTTGGTACATGAAAGAACACTATGCTTGGAAGCTTCTTCCATCCAGTTGGAGAGTCGCACTTCCACTGCATCCTAGGATTCCAAGTGTTGCCTTGCCGTCACAATGTCCAATTCTTAGGCCTAGGACGGCAGAGTGTCTGGCAGTACTCAGAGACCTTAGGAATGCAGGCTTTTTGGCTCCTTCCACTGACAAACCGGCTCCTCCAGATCCTGTGTCGTTAGGCATTTCGTGTCAGAATATCTCTGGGCGCCCTCATGCCTCCTCCACGAAGTAAGACACAAACGGAATGGCCCTGAAGGGAAGAAGCCTTCTGAGTCCGGCAGAGAGGCAGTCTCTCCCACTCAGCATGCCCCCATGGCTGAGCCCAGGGTATGGGACCGAGAGGGGGAGGAAGACAGCCGTGACCCCGAGCTTTTCCACAATGTAGTGTAGGCCTCACCCTCAGGCTCACGTCAATTGCACAGAGACGACAGCAGGCCTCGGTCTGCTTTCCTGTGGCTAGGAAACTTTGCTTTCATTCCTTAGGTGGCACATGGGCTCAGGACTGCCCTGCCCTGCCCGAAGCACTCACGGTGTATCAGCCCTATTGGTTGAGGTCAGCCCTTCTGGCTCTCTCTCGGATGAGCCCACTGGAAAAGAGCCGTTCATAATCTTAGGACCGTGGGAGCTTGCCCTAGTCTACAGCAGAAGAGCACTCCGAGGAGCTGCTGACGTTGGGTAGCAAAATCTCCTCTTCTGAAGAGAAACATTTCGTTGTAAGTGGGTTCCATCAGCCTTGCCATATTTCCTCAGCTGGCTATGATGGAGGGCAGTCAGTTGGCAGACGCACCTGAGGCCCTCCTTCCCAGACTGTGATGCAGACCCGCCGCCTGCTTCAGCCCAAAGGGACGGCTTTGGGCGAGGTAGAAACCCTGTGTTGGAAAGTTCCTGCCTAACCCTCGCCCAAGCACAAGCATATTGGTCATTGGTCAAAGACTTTCGCCACAAGTTTAACATGTTTGCTCCCCTCTAGCCTCCGTAGGCCGGTTTTACCTAGCTAGGACTCACACTTTCAGGGTGCTGGTGACTGCAAGTTGTTTCACCAGGCAGCCCAAATCGGGTACAGCCGCTTGCATTTTCCAGGGGCAGCGCAAATGCTGTCACCTTACACGCCGCCAGCCCGGGAGGGGCAACATACACTCTCTGAATGGGAAACAAGCCCATGCCTTCAGCGTGACAGGCGGCTATGCCTCTTTGCTTCGGCAGCCCAGGGACAGCGTCAGCTCTGAAATGCCTCCAACGGAGCAGACTCAGAGAACCTTTGAACCACAGAGCAGGTGCGGCCCAGAACAAGGACTGCTCTTGGGCTGAGAACACCCACTGCCCAGCGCTTCTTTTGGCTACACACGGGTAGTGGAAGGGTGTTGAATTCGGCTGCGTGATAACTTCTCCGGGCCACGTAGTGTGAGCGCAGGTAGGGTGGCCCTCCATCTCCTCCCAGTTTCCTGCGTAAGTTGTACAAGGCAAAGTCCCTGCTTGAATCCCTGGGTGGGGTACGTACCCTCCAGAGAAAGATGGATGCTTGGGACCCAGGGCTAGTCTCTAGGTGGAATGTTCTGTGCATCAGCTTCGCAGCTGTTCTCTCTAAGCGGGTCCCAAAGGCTTTTTGGAAGAGTTGCCTTAGAGGGTCAGAAACAGGAAAGTAGCCGACAGGCCCACGGGCATGCCAGTTCTCTCCAGCAACAACGCTACCAGCCTCAGACACTTGGGTTCTCTTGGGTACATGAAAGAACACTATGCTTGGAAGCTTCTTCCATCCAGTTGGAGAGTCGCACTTCCACTGCATCCTAGGATTCCAAGTGTTGCCTTGCCGTCACAATGTCCAATTCTTAGGCCTAGGACGGCAGAGTGTCTGGCAGTACTCAGAGACCTTAGGAATGCAGGCTTTTTGGCTCCTTCCACTGACAAACCGGCTCCTCCAGATCCTGTGTCGTTAGGCATTTCGTGTCAGAATATCTCTGGGCGCCCTCATGCCTCCTCCACGAAGTAAGACACAAACGGAATGGCCCTGAAGGGAAGAAGCCTTCTGAGTCCGGCAGAGAGGCAGTCTCTCCCACTCAGCATGCCCCCATGGCTGAGCCCAGGGTATGGGACCGAGAGGGGGAGAAAGACAGCCGTGACCCCGAGCTTTTCCACAATGTAGTGTAGGCCTCACCCTCAGGCTCACGTCAATTGCACAGAGACAACAGCAGGCCTCGGTCTGCTTTCCTGTGGCTAGGAAACTTTGCTTTCATTCCTTAGGTGGCACATGGGCTCAGGACTGCCCTGCCCTGCCCGAAGCACTCACGGTGTATCAGCCCTATTGGTTGAGGTCAGCCCTTCTGGCTCTCTCTCGGATGAGCCCACTGGAAAAGAGCCGTTCATAATCTTAGGACCGTGGGAGCTTGCCCTAGTCTACAGCAGAAGAGCACTCCGAGGAGCTGCTGACGTTGGGTAGCAAAATCTCCTCTTCTGAAGAGAAACATTTCGTTGTAAGTGGGTTCCATCAGCCTTGCCATATTTCCTCAGCTGGCTATGATGGAGGGCAGTCAGTTGGCAGACGCACCTGAGGCCCTCCTTCCCAGACTGTGATGCAGACCCGCCGCCTGCTTCAGCCCAAAGGGACGGCTTTGGGCGAGGTAGAAACCCTGTGTTGGAAAGTTCCTGCCTAACCCTCGCCCAAGCACAAGCATATTGGTCATTGGTCAAAGACTTTCGCCACAAGTTTAACATGTTTGCTCCCCTCTAGCCTCCGTAGGCCGGTTTTACCTAGCTAGGACTCACACTTTCAGGGTGCTGGTGACTGCAAGTTGTTTCACCAGGCAGCCCAAATCGGGTACAGCCGCTTGCATTTTCCAGGGGCAGCGCAAATGCTGTCACCTTACACGCCGCCAGCCCGGGAGGGGCAACATACACTCTCTGAATGGGAAACAAGCCCATGCCTTCAGCGTGACAGGCGGCTATGCCTCTTTGCTTCGGCAGCCCAGGGACAGCGTCAGCTCTGAAATGCCTCCAAAGGAGCAGACTCAGAGAACCTTTGAACCACAGAGCAGGTGCGGCCCAGAACAAGGACTGCTCTTGGGCTGAGAACACCCACTGCCCCAGCGCTTCTTTTGGCTACACACGGGTAGTGGAAGGGTGTTGAATTCGGCTGCGTGATAACTTCTCCGGGCCACGTAGTGTGAGCGCAGGTAGGGTGGCCCTCCATCTCCTCCCAGTTTCCTGCGTAAGTTGTACAAGGCAAAGTCCCTGCTTGAATCCCTGGGTGGGGTACGTACCCTCCAGAGAAAGATGGATGCTTGGGACCCAGGGCTAGTCTCTAGGTGAATGTTCTGTGCATCAGCTTCGCAGCTGTTCTCTCTAAGCGGGTCCCAAAGGCTTTTTGGAAGAGTTGCCTTAGAGGGTCAGACACAGGAAAGTAGCCGACAGGCCCACGGGCATGCCAGTTCTCTCCAGCAACAACGCTACCAGCCTCAGACACTTGGGTTCTCTTTGGTACATGAAAGAACACTATGCTTGGAAGCTTCTTCCATCCAGTTGGAGAGTCGCACTTCCACTGCATCCTAGGATTCCAAGTGTTGCCTTGCCGTCACAATGTCCAGTTCTTAGGCCTAGGACGGCAGAGTGTCTGGCAGTACTCAGAGACCTTAGGAATGCAGGCTTTTTGGCTCCTTCCACTGACAAACCGGCTCCTCCAGATCCTGTGTCGTTAGGCATTTCGTGTCAGAATATCTCTGGGCGCCCTCATGCCTCCTCCACGAAGTAAGACACAAACGGAATGGCCCTGAAGGGAAGAAGCCTTCTGAGTCCGGCAGAGAGGCAGTCTCTCCCACTCAGCATGCCCCCATGGCTGAGCCCAGGGTATGGGACCGAGAGGGGGAGAAAGACAGCCGTGACCCCGAGCTTTTCCACAATGTAGTGTAGGCCTCACCCTCAGGCTCACGTCAATTGCACAGAGACGACAGCAGGCCTCGGTCTGCTTTCCTGTGGCTAGGAAACTTTGCTTTCATTCCTTAGGTGGCACATGGGCTCAGGACTGCCCTGCCCTGCCCGAAGCACTCACGGTGTATCAGCCCTATTGGTTGAGGTCAGCCCTTCTGGCTCTCTCTCGGATGAGCCCACTGGAAAAGAGCCGTTCATAATCTTAGGACCGTGGGAGCTTGCCCTAGTCTACAGCAGAAGAGCACTCCGAGGAGCTGCTGACGTTGGGTAGCAAAATCTCCTCTTCTGAAGAGAAACATTTCGTTGTAAGTGGGTTCCATCAGCCTTGCCATATTTCCTCAGCTGGCTATGATGGAGGGCAGTCAGTTGGCAGACGCACCTGAGGCCCTCCTTCCCAGACTGTGATGCAGACCCGCCGCCTGCTTCAGCCCAAAGGGACGGCTTTGGGCGAGGTAGAAACCCTGTGTTGGAAAGTTCCTGCCTAACCCTCGCCCAAGCACAAGCATATTGGTCATTGGTCAAAGACTTTCGCCACAAGTTTAACATGTTTGCTCCCCTCTAGCCTCCGTAGGCCGGTTTTACCTAGCTAGGACTCACACTTTCAGGGTGCTGGTGACTGCAAGTTGTTTCACCAGGCAGCCCAAATCGGGTACAGCCGCTTGCATTTTCCAGGGGCAGCGCAAATGCTGTCACCTTACACGCCGCCAGCCCGGGAGGGGCAACATACACTCTCTGAATGGGAAACAAGCCCATGCCTTCAGCGTGAAAGGCGGCTATGCCTCTTTGCTTCGGCAGCCCAGGGACAGCGTCAGCTCTGAAATGCCTCCAAAGGAGCAGACTCAGAGAACCTTTGAACCACAGAGCAGGTGCGGCCCAGAACAAGGACTGCTCTTGGGCTGAGAACACCCACTGCCCCAGCGCTTCTTTTGGCTACACACGGGTAGTGGAAGGGTGTTGAATTCGGCTGCGTGATAACTTCTCCGGGCCACGTAGTGTGAGCGCAGGTAGGGTGGCCCTCCATCTCCTCCCAGTTTCCTGCGTAAGTTGTACAAGGCAAAGTCCCTGCTTGAATCCCTGGGTGGGGTACGTACCCTCCAGAGAAAGATGGATGCTTGGGACCCAGGGCTAGTCTCTAGGTGAATGTTCTGTGCATCAGCTTCGCAGCTGTTCTCTCTAAGCGGGTCCCAAAGGCTTTTTGGAAGAGTTGCCTTAGAGGGTCAGACACAGGAAAGTAGCCGACAGGCCCACGGGCATGCCAGTTCTCTCCAGCAACAACGCTACCAGCCTCAGACACTTGGGTTCTCTTTGGTACATGAAAGAACACTATGCTTGGAAGCTTCTTCCATCCAGTTGGAGAGTCGCACTTCCACTGCATCCTAGGATTCCAAGTGTTGCCTTGCCGTCACAATGTCCAATTCTTAGGCCTAGGACGGCAGAGTGTCTGGCAGTACTCAGAGACCTTAGGAATGCAGGCTTTTTGGCTCCTTCCACTGACAAACCGGCTCCTCCAGATCCTGTGTCGTTAGGCATTTCGTGTCAGAATATCTCTGGGCGCCCTCATGCCTCCTCCACGAAGTAAGACACAAACGGAATGGCCCTGAAGGGAAGAAGCCTTCTGAGTCCGGCAGAGAGGCAGTCTCTCCCACTCAGCATGCCCCCATGGCTGAGCCCAGGGTATGGGACCGAGAGGGGGAGAAAGACAGCCGTGACCCCGAGCTTTTCCACAATGTAGTGTAGGCCTCACCCTCAGGCTCACGTCAATTGCACAGAGACGACAGCAGGCCTCGGTCTGCTTTCCTGTGGCTAGGAAACTTTGCTTTCATTCCTTAGGTGGCACATGGGCTCAGGACTGCCCTGCCCTGCCCGAAGCACTCACGGTGTATCAGCCCTATTGGTTGAGGTCAGCCCTTCTGGCTCTCTCTCGGATGAGCCCACTGGAAAAGAGCCGTTCATAATCTTAGGACCGTGGGAGCTTGCCCTAGTCTACAGCAGAAGAGCACTCCGAGGAGCTGCTGACGTTGGGTAGCAAAATCTCCTCTTCTGAAGAGAAACATTTCGTTGTAAGTGGGTTCCATCAGCCTTGCCATATTTCCTCAGCTGGCTATGATGGAGGGCAGTCAGTTGGCAGACGCACCTGAGGCCCTCCTTCCCAGACTGTGATGCAGACCCGCCGCCTGCTTCAGCCCAAAGGGACGGCTTTGGGCGAGGTAGAAACCCTGTGTTGGAAAGTTCCTGCCTAACCCTCGCCCAAGCACAAGCATATTGGTCATTGGTCAAAGACTTTCGCCACAAGTTTAACATGTTTGCTCCCCTCTAGCCTCCGTAGGCCGGTTTTACCTAGCTAGGACTCACACTTTCAGGGTGCTGGTGACTGCAAGTTGTTTCACCAGGCAGCCCAAATCGGGTACAGCCGCTTGCATTTTCCAGGGGCAGCGCAAATGCTGTCACCTTACACGCCGCCAGCCCGGGAGGGGCAACATACACTCTCTGAATGGGAAACAAGCCCATGCCTTCAGCGTGACAGGCGGCTATGCCTCTTTGCTTCGGCAGCCCAGGGACAGCGTCAGCTCTGAAATGCCTCCAACGGAGCAGACTCAGAGAACCTTTGAACCACAGAGCAGGTGCGGCCCAGAACAAGGACTGCTCTTGGGCTGAGAACACCCACTGCCCCAGCGCTTCTTTTGGCTACACACGGGTAGTGGAAGGGTGTTGAATTCGGCTGCGTGATAACTTCTCCGGGCCACGTAGTGTGAGCGCAGGTAGGGTGGCCCTCCATCTCCTCCCAGTTTCCTGCGTAAGTTGTACAAGGCAAAGTCCCTGCTTGAATCCCTGGGTGGGGTACGTACCCTCCAGAGAAAGATGGATGCTTGGGACCCAGGGCTAGTCTCTAGGTGGAATGTTCTGTGCATCAGCTTCGCAGCTGTTCTCTCTAAGCGGGTCCCAAAGGCTTTTTGGAAGAGTTGCCTTAGAGGGTCAGAAACAGGAAAGTAGCCGACAGGCCCACGGGCATGCCAGTTCTCTCCAGCAACAACGCTACCAGCCTCAGACACTTGGGTTCTCTTGGGTACATGAAAGAACACTATGCTTGGAAGCTTCTTCCATCCAGTTGGAGAGTCGCACTTCCACTGCATCCTAGGATTCCAAGTGTTGCCTTGCCGTCACAATGTCCAATTCTTAGGCCTAGGACGGCAGAGTGTCTGGCAGTACTCAGAGACCTTAGGAATGCAGGCTTTTTGGCTCCTTCCACTGACAAACCGGCTCCTCCAGATCCTGTGTCGTTAGGCATTTCGTGTCAGAATATCTCTGGGCGCCCTCATGCCTCCTCCACGAAGTAAGACACAAACGGAATGGCCCTGAAGGGAAGAAGCCTTCTGAGTCCGGCAGAGAGGCAGTCTCTCCCACTCAGCATTCCCCCATGGCTGAGCCCAGGGTATGGGACCGAGAGGGGGAGAAAGACAGCCGTGACCCCGAGCTTTTCCACAATGTAGTGTAGGCCTCACCCTCAGGCTCACGTCAATTGCACAGAGACGACAGCAGGCCTCGGTCTGCTTTCCTGTGGCTAGGAAACTTTGCTTTCATTCCTTAGGTGGCACATGGGCTCAGGACTGCCCTGCCCTGCCCGAAGCACTCACGGTGTATCAGCCCTATTGGTTGAGGTCAGCCCTTCTGGCTCTCTCTCGGATGAGCCCACTGGAAAAGAGCCGTTCATAATCTTAGGACCGTGGGAGCTTGCCCTAGTCTACAGCAGAAGAGCACTCCGAGGAGCTGCTGACGTTGGGTAGCAAAATCTCCTCTTCTGAAGAGAAACATTTCGTTGTAAGTGGGTTCCATCAGCCTTGCCATATTTCCTCAGCTGGCTATGATGGAGGGCAGTCAGTTGGCAGACGCACCTGAGGCCCTCCTTCCCAGACTGTGATGCAGACCCGCCGCCTGCTTCAGCCCAAAGGGACGGCTTTGGGCGAGGTAGAAACCCTGTGTTGGAAAGTTCCTGCCTAACCCTCGCCCAAGCACAAGCATATTGGTCATTGGTCAAAGACTTTCGCCACAAGTTTAACATGTTTGCTCCCCTCTAGCCTCCGTAGGCCGGTTTTACCTAGCTAGGACTCACACTTTCAGGGTGCTGGTGACTGCAAGTTGTTTCACCAGGCAGCCCAAATCGGGTACAGCCGCTTGCATTTTCCAGGGGCAGCGCAAATGCTGTCACCTTACACGCCGCCAGCCCGGGAGGGGCAACATACACTCTCTGAATGGGAAACAAGCCCATGCCTTCAGCGTGACAGGCGGCTATGCCTCTTTGCTTCGGCAGCCCAGGGACAGCGTCAGCTCTGAAATGCCTCCAACGGAGCAGACTCAGAGAACCTTTGAACCACAGAGCAGGTGCGGCCCAGAACAAGGACTGCTCTTGGGCTGAGAACACCCACTGCCCAGCGCTTCTTTTGGCTACACACGGGTAGTGGAAGGGTGTTGAATTCGGCTGCGTGATAACTTCTCCGGGCCACGTAGTGTGAGCGCAGGTAGGGTGGCCCTCCATCTCCTCCCAGTTTCCTGCGTAAGTTGTACAAGGCAAAGTCCCTGCTTGAATCCCTGGGTGGGGTACGTACCCTCCAGAGAAAGATGGATGCTTGGGACCCAGGGCTAGTCTCTAGGTGGAATGTTCTGTGCATCAGCTTCGCAGCTGTTCTCTCTAAGCGGGTCCCAAAGGCTTTTTGGAAGAGTTGCCTTAGAGGGTCAGAAACAGGAAAGTAGCCGACAGGCCCACGGGCATGCCAGTTCTCTCCAGCAACAACGCTACCAGCCTCAGACACTTGGGTTCTCTTGGGTACATGAAAGAACACTATGCTTGGAAGCTTCTTCCATCCAGTTGGAGAGTCGCACTTCCACTGCATCCTAGGATTCCAAGTGTTGCCTTGCCGTCACAATGTCCAGTTCTTAGGCCTAGGACGGCAGAGTGTCTGGCAGTACTCAGAGACCTTAGGAATGCAGGCTTTTTGGCTCCTTCCACTGACAAACCGGCTCCTCCAGATCCTGTGTCGTTAGGCATTTCGTGTCAGAATATCTCTGGGCGCCCTCATGCCTCCTCCACGAAGTAAGACACAAACGGAATGGCCCTGAAGGGAAGAAGCCTTCTGAGTCCGGCAGAGAGGCAGTCTCTCCCACTCAGCATGCCCCCATGGCTGAGCCCAGGGTATGGGACCGAGACGGGGAGAAAGACAGCCGTGACCCCGAGCTTTTCCACAATGTAGTGTAGGCCTCACCCTCAGGCTCACGTCAATTGCACAGAGACAACAGCAGGCCTCGGTCTGCTTTCCTGTGGCTAGGAAACTTTGCTTTCATTCCTTAGGTGGCACATGGGCTCAGGACTGCCCTGCCCTGCCCGAAGCACTCACGGTGTATCAGCCCTATTGGTTGAGGTCAGCCCTTCTGGCTCTCTCTCGGATGAGCCCACTGGAAAAGAGCCGTTCATAATCTTAGGACCGTGGGAGCTTGCCCTAGTCTACAGCAGAAGAGCACTCCGAGGAGCTGCTGACGTTGGGTAGCAAAATCTCCTCTTCTGAAGAGAAACATTTCGTTGTAAGTGGGTTCCATCAGCCTTGCCATATTTCCTCAGCTGGCTATGATGGAGGGCAGTCAGTTGGCAGACGCACCTGAGGCCCTCCTTCCCAGACTGTGATGCAGACCCGCCGCCTGCTTCAGCCCAAAGGGACGGCTTTGGGCGAGGTAGAAACCCTGTGTTGGAAAGTTCCTGCCTAACCCTCGCCCAAGCACAAGCATATTGGTCATTGGTCAAAGACTTTCGCCACAAGTTTAACATGTTTGCTCCCCTCTAGCCTCCGTAGGCCGGTTTTACCTAGCTAGGACTCACACTTTCAGGGTGCTGGTGACTGCAAGTTGTTTCACCAGGCAGCCCAAATCGGGTACAGCCGCTTGCATTTTCCAGGGGCAGCGCAAATGCTGTCACCTTACACGCCGCCAGCCCGGGAGGGGCAACATACACTCTCTGAATGGGAAACAAGCCCATGCCTTCAGCGTGACAGGCGGCTATGCCTCTTTGCTTCGGCAGCCCAGGGACAGCGTCAGCTCTGAAATGCCTCCAAAGGAGCAGACTCAGAGAACCTTTGAACCACAGAGCAGGTGCGGCCCAGAACAAGGACTGCTCTTGGGCTGAGAACACCCACTGCCCCAGCGCTTCTTTTGGCTACACACGGGTAGTGGAAGGGTGTTGAATTCGGCTGCGTGATAACTTCTCCGGGCCACGTAGTGTGAGCGCAGGTAGGGTGGCCCTCCATCTCCTCCCAGTTTCCTGCGTAAGTTGTACAAGGCAAAGTCCCTGCTTGAATCCCTGGGTGGGGTACGTACCCTCCAGAGAAAGATGGATGCTTGGGACCCAGGGCTAGTCTCTAGGTGAATGTTCTGTGCATCAGCTTCGCAGCTGTTCTCTCTAAGCGGGTCCCAAAGGCTTTTTGGAAGAGTTGCCTTAGAGGGTCAGACACAGGAAAGTAGCCGACAGGCCCACGGGCATGCCAGTTCTCTCCAGCAACAACGCTACCAGCCTCAGACACTTGGGTTCTCTTTGGTACATGAAAGAACACTATGCTTGGAAGCTTCTTCCATCCAGTTGGAGAGTCGCACTTCCACTGCATCCTAGGATTCCAAGTGTTGCCTTGCCGTCACAATGTCCAATTCTTAGGCCTAGGACGGCAGAGTGTCTGGCAGTACTCAGAGACCTTAGGAATGCAGGCTTTTTGGCTCCTTCCACTGACAAACCGGCTCCTCCAGATCCTGTGTCGTTAGGCATTTCGTGTCAGAATATCTCTGGGCGCCCTCATGCCTCCTCCACGAAGTAAGACACAAACGGAATGGCCCTGAAGGGAAGAAGCCTTCTGAGTCCGGCAGAGAGGCAGTCTCTCCCACTCAGCATGCCCCCATGGCTGAGCCCAGGGTATGGGACCGAGAGGGGGAGAAAGACAGCCGTGACCCCGAGCTTTTCCACAATGTAGTGTAGGCCTCACCCTCAGGCTCACGTCAATTGCACAGAGACAACAGCAGGCCTCGGTCTGCTTTCCTGTGGCTAGGGAACTTTGCTTTCATTCCTTAGGTGGCACATGGGCTCAGGACTGCCCTGCCCTGCCCGAAGCACTCACGGTGTATCAGCCCTATTGGTTGAGGTCAGCCCTTCTGGCTCTCTCTCGGATGAGCCCACTGGAAAAGAGCCGTTCATAATCTTAGGACCGTGGGAGCTTGCCCTAGTCTACAGCAGAAGAGCACTCCGAGGAGCTGCTGACGTTGGGTAGCAAAATCTCCTCTTCTGAAGAGAAACATTTCGTTGTAAGTGGGTTCCATCAGCCTTGCCATATTTCCTCAGCTGGCTATGATGGAGGGCAGTCAGTTGGCAGACGCACCTGAGGCCCTCCTTCCCAGACTGGGATGCAGACCCGCCGCCTGCTTCAGCCCAAAGGGACGGCTTTGGGCGAGGTAGAAACCCTGTGTTGGAAAGTTCCTGCCTAACCCTCGCCCAAGCACAAGCATATTGGTCATTGGTCAAAGACTTTCGCCACAAGTTTAACATGTTTGCTCCCCTCTAGCCTCCGTAGGCCGGTTTTACCTAGCTAGGACTCACACTTTCAGGGTGCTGGTGACTGCAAGTTGTTTCACCAGGCAGCCCAAATCGGGTACAGCCGCTTGCATTTTCCAGGGGCAGCGCAAATGCTGTCACCTTACACGCCGCCAGCCCGGGAGGGGCAACATACACTCTCTGAATGGGAAACAAGCCCATGCCTTCAGCGTGACAGGCGGCTATGCCTCTTTGCTTCGGCAGCCCAGGGACAGCGTCAGCTCTGAAATGCCTCCAACGGAGCAGACTCAGAGAACCTTTGAACCACAGAGCAGGTGCGGCCCAGAACAAGGACTGCTCTTGGGCTGAGAACACCCACTGCCCCAGCGCTTCTTTTGGCTACACACGGGTAGTGGAAGGGTGTTGAATTCGGCTGCGTGATAACTTCTCCGGGCCACGTAGTGTGAGCGCAGGTAGGGTGGCCCTCCATCTCCTCCCAGTTTCCTGCGTAAGTTGTACAAGGCAAAGTCCCTGCTTGAATCCCTGGGTGGGGTACGTACCCTCCAGAGAAAGATGGATGCTTGGGACCCAGGGCTAGTCTCTAGGTGGAATGTTCTGTGCATCAGCTTCGCAGCTGTTCTCTCTAAGCGGGTCCCAAAGGCTTTTTGGAAGAGTTGCCTTAGAGGGTCAGAAACAGGAAAGTAGCCGACAGGCCCACGGGCATGCCAGTTCTCTCCAGCAACAACGCTACCAGCCTCAGACACTTGGGTTCTCTTGGGTACATGAAAGAACACTATGCTTGGAAGCTTCTTCCATCCAGTTGGAGAGTCGCACTTCCACTGCATCCTAGGATTCCAAGTGTTGCCTTGCCGTCACAATGTCCAATTCTTAGGCCTAGGACGGCAGAGTGTCTGGCAGTACTCAGAGACCTTAGGAATGCAGGCTTTTTGGCTCCTTCCACTGACAAACCGGCTCCTCCAGATCCTGTGTCGTTAGGCATTTCGTGTCAGAATATCTCTGGGCGCCCTCATGCCTCCTCCACGAAGTAAGACACAAACGGAATGGCCCTGAAGGGAAGAAGCCTTCTGAGTCCGGCAGAGAGGCAGTCTCTCCCACTCAGCATTCCCCCATGGCTGAGCCCAGGGTATGGGACCGAGAGGGGGAGAAAGACAGCCGTGACCCCGAGCTTTTCCACAATGTAGTGTAGGCCTCACCCTCAGGCTCACGTCAATTGCACAGAGACGACAGCAGGCCTCGGTCTGCTTTCCTGTGGCTAGGAAACTTTGCTTTCATTCCTTAGGTGGCACATGGGCTCAGGACTGCCCTGCCCTGCCCGAAGCACTCACGGTGTATCAGCCCTATTGGTTGAGGTCAGCCCTTCTGGCTCTCTCTCGGATGAGCCCACTGGAAAAGAGCCGTTCATAATCTTAGGACCGTGGGAGCTTGCCCTAGTCTACAGCAGAAGAGCACTCCGAGGAGCTGCTGACGTTGGGTAGCAAAATCTCCTCTTCTGAAGAGAAACATTTCGTTGTAAGTGGGTTCCATCAGCCTTGCCATATTTCCTCAGCTGGCTATGATGGAGGGCAGTCAGTTGGCAGACGCACCTGAGGCCCTCCTTCCCAGACTGTGATGCAGACCCGCCGCCTGCTTCAGCCCAAAGGGACGGCTTTGGGCGAGGTAGAAACCCTGTGTTGGAAAGTTCCTGCCTAACCCTCGCCCAAGCACAAGCATATTGGTCATTGGTCAAAGACTTTCGCCACAAGTTTAACATGTTTGCTCCCCTCTAGCCTCCGTAGGCCGGTTTTACCTAGCTAGGACTCACACTTTCAGGGTGCTGGTGACTGCAAGTTGTTTCACCAGGCAGCCCAAATCGGGTACAGCCGCTTGCATTTTCCAGGGGCAGCGCAAATGCTGTCACCTTACACGCCGCCAGCCCGGGAGGGGCAACATACACTCTCTGAATGGGAAACAAGCCCATGCCTTCAGCGTGACAGGCGGCTATGCCTCTTTGCTTCGGCAGCCCAGGGACAGCGTCAGCTCTGAAATGCCTCCAACGGAGCAGACTCAGAGAACCTTTGAACCACAGAGCAGGTGCGGCCCAGAACAAGGACTGCTCTTGGGCTGAGAACACCCACTGCCCAGCGCTTCTTTTGGCTACACACGGGTAGTGGAAGGGTGTTGAATTCGGCTGCGTGATAACTTCTCCGGGCCACGTAGTGTGAGCGCAGGTAGGGTGGCCCTCCATCTCCTCCCAGTTTCCTGCGTAAGTTGTACAAGGCAAAGTCCCTGCTTGAATCCCTGGGTGGGGTACGTACCCTCCAGAGAAAGATGGATGCTTGGGACCCAGGGCTAGTCTCTAGGTGGAATGTTCTGTGCATCAGCTTCGCAGCTGTTCTCTCTAAGCGGGTCCCAAAGGCTTTTTGGAAGAGTTGCCTTAGAGGGTCAGAAACAGGAAAGTAGCCGACAGGCCCACGGGCATGCCAGTTCTCTCCAGCAACAACGCTACCAGCCTCAGACACTTGGGTTCTCTTGGGTACATGAAAGAACACTATGCTTGGAAGCTTCTTCCATCCAGTTGGAGAGTCGCACTTCCACTGCATCCTAGGATTCCAAGTGTTGCCTTGCCGTCACAATGTCCAGTTCTTAGGCCTAGGACGGCAGAGTGTCTGGCAGTACTCAGAGACCTTAGGAATGCAGGCTTTTTGGCTCCTTCCACTGACAAACCGGCTCCTCCAGATCCTGTGTCGTTAGGCATTTCGTGTCAGAATATCTCTGGGCGCCCTCATGCCTCCTCCACGAAGTAAGACACAAACGGAATGGCCCTGAAGGGAAGAAGCCTTCTGAGTCCGGCAGAGAGGCAGTCTCTCCCACTCAGCATGCCCCCATGGCTGAGCCCAGGGTATGGGACCGAGACGGGGAGAAAGACAGCCGTGACCCCGAGCTTTTCCACAATGTAGTGTAGGCCTCACCCTCAGGCTCACGTCAATTGCACAGAGACGACAGCAGGCCTCGGTCTGCTTTCCTGTGGCTAGGAAACTTTGCTTTCATTCCTTAGGTGGCACATGGGCTCAGGACTGCCCTGCCCTGCCCGAAGCACTCACGGTGTATCAGCCCTATTGGTTGAGGTCAGCCCTTCTGGCTCTCTCTCGGATGAGCCCACTGGAAAAGAGCCGTTCATAATCTTAGGACCGTGGGAGCTTGCCCTAGTCTACAGCAGAAGAGCACTCCGAGGAGCTGCTGACGTTGGGTAGCAAAATCTCCTCTTCTGAAGAGAAACATTTCGTTGTAAGTGGGTTCCATCAGCCTTGCCATATTTCCTCAGCTGGCTATGATGGAGGGCAGTCAGTTGGCAGACGCACCTGAGGCCCTCCTTCCCAGACTGTGATGCAGACCCGCCGCCTGCTTCAGCCCAAAGGGACGGCTTTGGGCGAGGTAGAAACCCTGTGTTGGAAAGTTCCTGCCTAACCCTCGCCCAAGCACAAGCATATTGGTCATTGGTCAAAGACTTTCGCCACAAGTTTAACATGTTTGCTCCCCTCTAGCCTCCGTAGGCCGGTTTTACCTAGCTAGGACTCACACTTTCAGGGTGCTGGTGACTGCAAGTTGTTTCACCAGGCAGCCCAAATCGGGTACAGCCGCTTGCATTTTCCAGGGGCAGCGCAAATGCTGTCACCTTACACGCCGCCAGCCCGGGAGGGGCAACATACACTCTCTGAATGGGAAACAAGCCCATGCCTTCAGCGTGACAGGCGGCTATGCCTCTTTGCTTCGGCAGCCCAGGGACAGCGTCAGCTCTGAAATGCCTCCAAAGGAGCAGACTCAGAGAACCTTTGAACCACAGAGCAGGTGCGGCCCAGAACAAGGACTGCTCTTGGGCTGAGAACACCCACTGCCCCAGCGCTTCTTTTGGCTACACACGGGTAGTGGAAGGGTGTTGAATTCGGCTGCGTGATAACTTCTCCGGGCCACGTAGTGTGAGCGCAGGTAGGGTGGCCCTCCATCTCCTCCCAGTTTCCTGCGTAAGTTGTACAAGGCAAAGTCCCTGCTTGAATCCCTGGGTGGGGTACGTACCCTCCAGAGAAAGATGGATGCTTGGGACCCAGGGCTAGTCTCTAGGTGAATGTTCTGTGCATCAGCTTCGCAGCTGTTCTCTCTAAGCGGGTCCCAAAGGCTTTTTGGAAGAGTTGCCTTAGAGGGTCAGACACAGGAAAGTAGCCGACAGGCCCACGGGCATGCCAGTTCTCTCCAGCAACAACGCTACCAGCCTCAGACACTTGGGTTCTCTTTGGTACATGAAAGAACACTATGCTTGGAAGCTTCTTCCATCCAGTTGGAGAGTCGCACTTCCACTGCATCCTAGGATTCCAAGTGTTGCCTTGCCGTCACAATGTCCAATTCTTAGGCCTAGGACGGCAGAGTGTCTGGCAGTACTCAGAGACCTTAGGAATGCAGGCTTTTTGGCTCCTTCCACTGACAAACCGGCTCCTCCAGATCCTGTGTCGTTAGGCATTTCGTGTCAGAATATCTCTGGGCGCCCTCATGCCTCCTCCACGAAGTAAGACACAAACGGAATGGCCCTGAAGGGAAGAAGCCTTCTGAGTCCGGCAGAGAGGCAGTCTCTCCCACTCAGCATGCCCCCATGGCTGAGCCCAGGGTATGGGACCGAGAGGGGGAGAAAGACAGCCGTGACCCCGAGCTTTTCCACAATGTAGTGTAGGCCTCACCCTCAGGCTCACGTCAATTGCACAGAGACGACAGCAGGCCTCGGTCTGCTTTCCTGTGGCTAGGAAACTTTGCTTTCATTCCTTAGGTGGCACATGGGCTCAGGACTGCCCTGCCCTGCCCGAAGCACTCACGGTGTATCAGCCCTATTGGTTGAGGTCAGCCCTTCTGGCTCTCTCTCGGATGAGCCCACTGGAAAAGAGCCGTTCATAATCTTAGGACCGTGGGAGCTTGCCCTAGTCTACAGCAGAAGAGCACTCCGAGGAGCTGCTGACGTTGGGTAGCAAAATCTCCTCTTCTGAAGAGAAACATTTCGTTGTAAGTGGGTTCCATCAGCCTTGCCATATTTCCTCAGCTGGCTATGATGGAGGGCAGTCAGTTGGCAGACGCACCTGAGGCCCTCCTTCCCAGACTGGGATGCAGACCCGCCGCCTGCTTCAGCCCAAAGGGACGGCTTTGGGCGAGGTAGAAACCCTGTGTTGGAAAGTTCCTGCCTAACCCTCGCCCAAGCACAAGCATATTGGTCATTGGTCAAAGACTTTCGCCACAAGTTTAACATGTTTGCTCCCCTCTAGCCTCCGTAGGCCGGTTTTACCTAGCTAGGACTCACACTTTCAGGGTGCTGGTGACTGCAAGTTGTTTCACCAGGCAGCCCAAATCGGGTACAGCCGCTTGCATTTTCCAGGGGCAGCGCAAATGCTGTCACCTTACACGCCGCCAGCCCGGGAGGGGCAACATACACTCTCTGAATGGGAAACAAGCCCATGCCTTCAGCGTGACAGGCGGCTATGCCTCTTTGCTTCGGCAGCCCAGGGACAGCGTCAGCTCTGAAATGCCTCCAACGGAGCAGACTCAGAGAACCTTTGAACCACAGAGCAGGTGCGGCCCAGAACAAGGACTGCTCTTGGGCTGAGAACACCCACTGCCCCAGCGCTTCTTTTGGCTACACACGGGTAGTGGAAGGGTGTTGAATTCGGCTGCGTGATAACTTCTCCGGGCCACGTAGTGTGAGCGCAGGTAGGGTGGCCCTCCATCTCCTCCCAGTTTCCTGCGTAAGTTGTACAAGGCAAAGTCCCTGCTTGAATCCCTGGGTGGGGTACGTACCCTCCAGAGAAAGATGGATGCTTGGGACCCAGGGCTAGTCTCTAGGTGGAATGTTCTGTGCATCAGCTTCGCAGCTGTTCTCTCTAAGCGGGTCCCAAAGGCTTTTTGGAAGAGTTGCCTTAGAGGGTCAGAAACAGGAAAGTAGCCGACAGGCCCACGGGCATGCCAGTTCTCTCCAGCAACAACGCTACCAGCCTCAGACACTTGGGTTCTCTTTGGTACATGAAAGAACACTATGCTTGGAAGCTTCTTCCATCCAGTTGGAGAGTCGCACTTCCACTGCATCCTAGGATTCCAAGTGTTGCCTTGCCGTCACAATGTCCAATTCTTAGGCCTAGGACGGCAGAGTGTCTGGCAGTACTCAGAGACCTTAGGAATGCAGGCTTTTTGGCTCCTTCCACTGACAAACCGGCTCCTCCAGATCCTGTGTCGTTAGGCATTTCGTGTCAGAATATCTCTGGGCGCCCTCATGCCTCCTCCACGAAGTAAGACACAAACGGAATGGCCCTGAAGGGAAGAAGCCTTCTGAGTCCGGCAGAGAGGCAGTCTCTCCCACTCAGCATGCCCCCATGGCTGAGCCCAGGGTATGGGACCGAGAGGGGGAGAAAGACAGCCGTGACCCCGAGCTTTTCCACAATGTAGTGTAGGCCTCACCCTCAGGCTCACGTCAATTGCACAGAGACGACAGCAGGCCTCGGTCTGCTTTCCTGTGGCTAGGAAACTTTGCTTTCATTCCTTAGGTGGCACATGGGCTCAGGACTGCCATGCCCTGCCCGAAGCACTCACGGTGTATCAGCCCTATTGGTTGAGGTCAGCCCTTCTGGCTCTCTCTCGGATGAGCCCACTGGAAAAGAGCCGTTCATAATCTTAGGACCGTGGGAGCTTGCCCTTGTCTACAGCAGAAGAGCACTCCGAGGAGCTGCTGACGTTGGGTAGCAAAATCTCCTCTTCTGAAGAGAAACATTTCGTTGTAAGTGGGTTCCATCAGCCTTGCCATATTTCCTCAGCTGGCTATGATGGAGGGCAGTCAGTTGGCAGACGCACCTGAGGCCCTCCTTCCCAGACTGTGATGCAGACCCGCCGCCTGCTTCAGCCCAAAGGGACGGCTTTGGGCGAGGTAGAAACCCTGTGTTGGAAAGTTCCTGCCTAACCCTCGCCCAAGCACAAGCATATTGGTCATTGGTCAAAGACTTTCGCCACAAGTTTAACATGTTTGCTCCCCTCTAGCCTCCGTAGGCCGGTTTTACCTAGCTAGGACTCACACTTTCAGGGTGCTGGTGACCGCAAGTTGTTTCACCAGGCAGCCCAAATCGGGTAGAGCCGCTTGCATTTTCCAGGGGCAGCGCAAATGCTGTCACCTTACACGCCGCCAGCCCGGGAGGGGCAACATACACTCTCTGAATGGGAAACAAGCCCATGCCTTCAGCGTGAAAGGCGGCTATGCCTCTTTGCTTCGGCAGCCCAGGGACAGCGTCAGCTCTGAAATGCCTCCAAAGGAGCAGACTCAGAGAACCTTTGAACCACAGAGCAGGTGCGGCCCAGAACAAGGACTGCTCTTGGGCTGAGAACACCCACTGCCCAGCGCTTCTTTTGGCTACACACGGGTAGTGGAAGGGTGTTGAATTCGGCTGCGTGATAACTTCTGCGGGCCACGTAGTGTGAGCGCAGGTAGGGTGGCCCTCCATCTCCTCCCAGTTTCCTGCGTAAGTTGTACAAGGCAAAGTCCCTGCTTGAATCCCTGGGTGGGGTACGTACCCTCCAGAGAAAGATGGATGCTTGGGACCCAGGGCTAGTCTCTAGGTGGAATGTTCTGTGCATCAGCTTCGCAGCTGTTCTCTCTAAGCGGGTCCCAAAGGCTTTTTGGAATAGTTGCCTTAGAGGGTCAGAAACAGGAAAGTAGCCGACAGGCCCACGGGCATGCCAGTTCTCTCCAGCAACAACGCTACCAGCCTCAGACACTTGGGTTCTCTTTGGTACATGAAAGAACACTATGCTTGGAAGCTTCTTCCATCCAGTTGGAGAGTCGCACTTCCACTGCATCCTAGGATTCCAAGTGTTGCCTTGCCGTCACAATGTCCAATTCTTAGGCCTAGGACGGCAGAGTGTCTGGCAGTACTCAGAGACCTTAGGAATGCAGGCTTTTTGGCTCCTTCCACTGACAAACCGGCTCCTCCAGATCCTGTGTCGTTAGGCATTTCGTGTCAGAATATCTCTGGGCGCCCTCATGCCTCCTCCACGAAGTAAGACACAAACGGAATGGCCCTGAAGGGAAGAAGCCTTCTGAGTCCGGCAGAGAGGCAGTCTCTCCCACTCAGCATGCCCCCATGGCTGAGCCCAGGGTATGGGACCGAGAGGGGGAGAAAGACAGCCGTGACCCCGAGCTTTTCCACAATGTAGTGTAGGCCTCACCCTCAGGCTCACGTCAATTGCACAGAGACGACAGCAGGCCTCGGTCTGCTTTCCTGTGGCTAGGAAACTTTGCTTTCATTCCTTAGGTGGCACATGGGCTCAGGACTGCCCTGCCCTGCCCGAAGCACTCACGGTGTATCAGCCCTATTGGTTGAGGTCAGCCCTTCTGGCTCTCTCTCGGATGAGCCCACTGGAAAAGAGCCGTTCATAATCTTAGGACCGTGGGAGCTTGCCCTTGTCTACAGCAGAAGAGCACTCCGAGGAGCTGCTGACGTTGGGTAGCAAAATCTCCTCTTCTGAAGAGAAACATTTCGTTGTAAGTGGGTTCCATCAGCCTTGCCATATTTCCTCAGCTGGCTATGATGGAGGGCAGTCAGTTGGCAGACGCACCTGAGGCCCTCCTTCCCAGACTGTGATGCAGACCCGCCGCCTGCTTCAGCCCAAAGGGACGGCTTTGGGCGAGGTAGAAACCCTGTGTTGGAAAGTTCCTGCCTAACCCTCGCCCAAGCACAAGCATATTGGTCATTGGTCAAAGACTTTCGCCACAAGTTTAACATGTTTGCTCCCCTCTAGCCTCCGTAGGCCGGTTTTACCTAGCTAGGACTCACACTTTCAGGGTGCTGGTGACTGCAAGTTGTTTCACCAGGCAGCCCAAATCGGGTAGAGCCTTTGCATTTTCCAGGGGCAGCGCAAATGCTGTCACCTTACACGCCGCCAGCCCGGGAGGGGCAACATACACTCTCTGAATGGGAAACAAGCCCATGCCTTCAGCGTGAAAGGCGGCTATGCCTCTTTGCTTCGGCAGCCCAGGGACAGCGTCAGCTCTGAAATGCCTCCAAAGGAGCAGACTCAGAGAACCTTTGAACCACAGAGCAGGTGCGGCCCAGAACAAGGACTGCTCTTGGGCTGAGAACACCCACTGCCCCAGCGCTTCTTTTGGCTACACACGGGTAGTGGAAGGGTGTTGAATTCGGCTGCGTGATAACTTCTCCGGGCCACGTAGTGTGAGCGCAGGTAGGGTGGCCCTCCATCTCCTCCCAGTTTCCTGCGTAAGTTGTACAAGGCAAAGTCCCTGCTTGAATCCCTGGGTGGGGTACGTACCCTCCAGAGAAAGATGGATGCTTGGGACCCAGGGCTAGTCTCTAGGTGAATGTTCTGTGCATCAGCTTCGCAGCTGTTCTCTCTAAGCGGGTCCCAAAGGCTTTTTGGAAGAGTTGCCTTAGAGGGTCAGAAACAGGAAAGTAGCCGACAGGCCCACGGGCATGCCAGTTCTCTCCAGCAACAACGCTACCAGCCTCAGACACTTGGGTTCTCTTGGGTACATGAAAGAACACTATGCTTGGAAGCTACTTCCATCCAGTTGGAGAGTCGCACTTCCACTGCATCCTAGGATTCCAAGTGTTGCCTTGCCGTCACAATGTCCAATTCTTAGGCCTAGGACGGCAGAGTGTCTGGCAGTACTCAGAGACCTTAGGAATGCAGGCTTTTTGGCTCCTTCCACTGACAAACCGGCTCCTCCAGATCCTGTGTCGTTAGGCATTTCGTGTCAGAATATCTCTGGGCGCCCTCATTCCTCCTCCACGAAGTAAGACACAAACGGAATGGCCCTGAAGGGAAGAAGCCTTCTGAGTCCGGCAGAGAGGCAGTCTCTCCCACTCAGCATGCCCCCATGGCTGAGCCCAGGGTATGGGACCGAGAGGGGGAGAAAGACAGCCGTGACCCCGAGCTTTTCCACAATGTAGTGTAGGCCTCACCCTCAGGCTCACGTCAATTGCACAGAGACGACAGCAGGCCTCGGTCTGCTTTCCTGTGGCTAGGAAACTTTGCTTTCATTCCTTAGGTGGCACATGGGCTCAGGACTGCCCTGCCCTGCCCGAAGCACTCACGGTGTATCAGCCCTATTGGTTGAGGTCAGCCCTTCTGGCTCTCTCTCGGATGAGCCCACTGGAAAAGAGCCGTTCATAATCTTAGGACCGTGGGAGCTTGCCCTAGTCTACAGCAGAAGAGCACTCCGAGGAGCTGCTGACGTTGGGTAGCAAAATCTCCTCTTCTGAAGAGAAACATTTCGTTGTAAGTGGGTTCCATCAGCCTTGCCATATTTCCTCAGCTGGCTATGATGGAGGGCAGTCAGTTGGCAGACGCACCTGAGGCCCTCCTTCCCAGACTGTGATGCAGACCCGCCGCCTGCTTCAGCCCAAAGGGACGGCTTTGGGCGAGGTAGAAACCCTGTGTTGGAAAGTTCCTGCCTAACCCTCGCCCAAGCACAAGCATATTGGTCATTGGTCAAAGACTTTCGCCACAAGTTTAACATGTTTGCTCCCCTCTAGCCTCCGTAGGCCGGTTTTACCTAGCTAGGACTCACACTTTCAGGGTGCTGGTGACTGCAAGTTGTTTCACCAGGCAGCCCAAATCGGGTACAGCCGCTTGCATTTTCCAGGGGCAGCGCAAATGCTGTCACCTTACACGCCGCCAGCCCGGGAGGGGCAACATACACTCTCTGAATGGGAAACAAGCCCATGCCTTCAGCGTGACAGGCGGCTATGCCTCTTTGCTTCGGCAGCCCAGGGACAGCGTCAGCTCTGAAATGCCTCCAACGGAGCAGACTCAGAGAACCTTTGAACCACAGAGCAGGTGCGGCCCAGAACAAGGACTGCTCTTGGGCTGAGAACACCCACTGCCCAGCGCTTCTTTTGGCTACACACGGGTAGTGGAAGGGTGTTGAATTCGGCTGCGTGATAACTTCTCCGGGCCACGTAGTGTGAGCGCAGGTAGGGTGGCCCTCCATCTCCTCCCAGTTTCCTGCGTAAGTTGTACAAGGCAAAGTCCCTGCTTGAATCCCTGGGTGGGGTACGTACCCTCCAGAGAAAGATGGATGCTTGGGACCCAGGGCTAGTCTCTAGGTGGAATGTTCTGTGCATCAGCTTCGCAGCTGTTCTCTCTAAGCGGGTCCCAAAGGCTTTTTGGAATAGTTGCCTTAGAGGGTCAGAAACAGGAAAGTAGCCGACAGGCCCACGGGCATGCCAGTTCTCTCCAGCAACAACGCTACCAGCCTCAGACACTTGGGTTCTCTTTGGTACATGAAAGAACACTATGCTTGGAAGCTTCTTCCATCCAGTTGGAGAGTCGCACTTCCACTGCATCCTAGGATTCCAAGTGTTGCCTTGCCGTCACAATGTCCAGTTCTTAGGCCTAGGACGGCAGAGTGTCTGGCAGTACTCAGAGACCTTAGGAATGCAGGCTTTTTGGCTCCTTCCACTGACAAACCGGCTCCTCCAGATCCTGTGTCGTTAGGCATTTCGTGTCAGAATATCTCTGGGCGCCCTCATGCCTCCTCCACGAAGTAAGACACAAACGGAATGGCCCTGAAGGGAAGAAGCCTTCTGAGTCCGGCAGAGAGGCAGTCTCTCCCACTCAGCATGCCCCCATGGCTGAGCCCAGGGTATGGGACCGAGACGGGGAGAAAGACAGCCGTGACCCCGAGCTTTTCCACAATGTAGTGTAGGCCTCACCCTCAGGCTCACGTCAATTGCACAGAGACAACAGCAGGCCTCGGTCTGCTTTCCTGTGGCTAGGAAACTTTGCTTTCATTCCTTAGGTGGCACATGGGCTCAGGACTGCCCTGCCCTGCCCGAAGCACTCACGGTGTATCAGCCCTATTGGTTGAGGTCAGCCCTTCTGGCTCTCTCTCGGATGAGCCCACTGGAAAAGAGCCGTTCATAATCTTAGGACCGTGGGAGCTTGCCCTAGTCTACAGCAGAAGAGCACTCCGAGGAGCTGCTGACGTTGGGTAGCAAAATCTCCTCTTCTGAAGAGAAACATTTCGTTGTAAGTGGGTTCCATCAGCCTTGCCATATTTCCTCAGCTGGCTATGATGGAGGGCAGTCAGTTGGCAGACGCACCTGAGGCCCTCCTTCCCAGACTGTGATGCAGACCCGCCGCCTGCTTCAGCCGAAAGGGACGGCTTTGGGCGAGGTAGAAACCCTGTGTTGGAAAGTTCCTGCCTAACCCTCGCCCAAGCACAAGCATATTGGTCATTGGTCAAAGACTTTCGCCACAAGTTTAACATGTTTGCTCCCCTCTAGCCTCCGTAGGCCGGTTTTACCTAGCTAGGACTCACACTTTCAGGGTGCTGGTGACTGCAAGTTGTTTCACCAGGCAGCCCAAATCGGGTACAGCCGCTTGCATTTTCCAGGGGCAGCGCAAATGCTGTCACCTTACACGCCGCCAGCCCGGGAGGGGCAACATACACTCTCTGAATGGGAAACAAGCCCATGCCTTCAGCGTGACAGGCGGCTATGCCTCTTTGCTTCGGCAGCCCAGGGACAGCGTCAGCTCTGAAATGCCTCCAACGGAGCAGACTCAGAGAACCTTTGAACCACAGAGCAGGTGCGGCCCAGAACAAGGACTGCTCTTGGGCTGAGAACACCCACTGCCCCAGCGCTTCTTTTGGCTACACACGGGTAGTGGAAGGGTGTTGAATTCGGCTGCGTGATAACTTCTCCGGGCCACGTAGTGTGAGCGCAGGTAGGGTGGCCCTCCATCTCCTCCCAGTTTCCTGCGTAAGTTGTACAAGGCAAAGTCCCTGCTTGAATCCCTGGGTGGGGTACGTACCCTCCAGAGAAAGATGGATGCTTGGGACCCAGGGCTAGTCTCTAGGTGGAATGTTCTGTGCATCAGCTTCGCAGCTGTTCTCTCTAAGCGGGTCCCAAAGGCTTTTTGGAAGAGTTGCCTTAGAGGGTCAGAAACAGGAAAGTAGCCGACAGGCCCACGGGCATGCCAGTTCTCTCCAGCAACAACGCTACCAGCCTCAGACACTTGGGTTCTCTTTGGTACATGAAAGAACACTATGCTTGGAAGCTTCTTCCATCCAGTTGGAGAGTCGCACTTCCACTGCATCCTAGGATTCCAAGTGTTGCCTTGCCGTCACAATGTCCAATTCTTAGGCCTAGGACGGCAGAGTGTCTGGCAGTACTCAGAGACCTTAGGAATGCAGGCTTTTTGGCTCCTTCCACTGACAAACCGGCTCCTCCAGATCCTGTGTCGTTAGGCATTTCGTGTCAGAATATCTCTGGGCGCCCTCATGCCTCCTCCACGAAGTAAGACACAAACGGAATGGCCCTGAAGGGAAGAAGCCTTCTGAGTCCGGCAGAGAGGCAGTCTCTCCCACTCAGCATGCCCCCATGGCTGAGCCCAGGGTATGGGACCGAGAGGGGGAGAAAGACAGCCGTGACCCCGAGCTTTTCCACAATGTAGTGTAGGCCTCACCCTCAGGCTCACGTCAATTGCACAGAGACGACAGCAGGCCTCGGTCTGCTTTCCTGTGGCTAGGAAAATTTGCTTTCATTCCTTAGGTGGCACATGGGCTCAGGACTGCCCTGCCCTGCCCGAAGCACTCACGGTGTATCAGCCCTATTGGTTGAGGTCAGCCCTTCTGGCTCTCTCTCGGATGAGCCCACTGGAAAAGAGCCGTTCATAATCTTAGGACCGTGGGAGCTTGCCCTTGTCTACAGCAGAAGAGCACTCCGAGGAGCTGCTGACGTTGGGTAGCAAAATCTCCTCTTCTGAAGAGAAACATTTCGTTGTAAGTGGGTTCCATCAGCCTTGCCATATTTCCTCAGCTGGCTATGATGGAGGGCAGTCAGTTGGCAGACGCACCTGAGGCCCTCCTTCCCAGACTGGGATGCAGACCCGCCGCCTGCTTCAGCCCAAAGGGACGGCTTTGGGCGAGGTAGAAACCCTGTGTTGGAAAGTTCCTGCCTAACCCTCGCCCAAGCACAAGCATATTGGTCATTGGTCAAAGACTTTCGCCACAAGTTTAACATGTTTGCTCCCCTCTAGCCTCCGTAGGCCGGTTTTACCTAGCTAGGACTCACACTTTCAGGGTGCTGGTGACTGCAAGTTGTTTCACCAGGCAGCCCAAATCGGGTAGAGCCGCTTGCATTTTCCAGGGGCAGCGCAAATGCTGTCACCTTACACGCCGCCAGCCCGGGAGGGGCAACATACACTCTCTGAATGGGAAACAAGCCCATGCCTTCAGCGTGAAAGGCGGCTATGCCTCTTTGCTTCGGCAGCCCAGGGACAGCGTCAGCTCTGAAATGCCTCCAAAGGAGCAGACTCAGAGAACCTTTGAACCACAGAGCAGGTGCGGCCCAGAACAAGGACTGCTCTTGGGCTGAGAACACCCACTGCCCAGCGCTTCTTTTGGCTACACACGGGTAGTGGAAGGGTGTTGAATTCGGCTGCGTGATAACTTCTGCGGGCCACGTAGTGTGAGCGCAGGTAGGGTGGCCCTCCATCTCCTCCCAGTTTCCTGCGTAAGTTGTACAAGGCAAAGTCCCTGCTTGAATCCCTGGGTGGGGTACGTACCCTCCAGAGAAAGATGGATGCTTGTGACCCAGGGCTAGTCTCTAGGTGGAATGTTCTGTGCATCAGCTTCGCAGCTGTTCTCTCTAAGCGGGTCCCAAAGGCTTTTTGGAAGAGTTGCCTTAGAGGGTCAGAAACAGGAAAGTAGCCGACAGGCCCACGGGCATGCCAGTTCTCTCCAGCAACAACGCTACCAGCCTCAGACACTTGGGTTCTCTTTGGTACATGAAAGAACACTATGCTTGGAAGCTTCTTCCATCCAGTTGGAGAGTCGCACTTCCACTGCATCCTAGGATTCCAAGTGTTGCCTTGCCGTCACAATGTCCAATTCTTAGGCCTAGGACGGCAGAGTGTCTGGCAGTACTCAGAGACCTTAGGAATGCAGGCTTTTTGGCTCCTTCCACTGACAAACCGGCTCCTCCAGATCCTGTGTCGTTAGGCATTTCGTGTCAGAATATCTCTGGGCGCCCTCATGCCTCCTCCACGAAGTAAGACACAAACGGAATGGCCCTGAAGGGAAGAAGCCTTCTGAGTCCGGCAGAGAGGCAGTCTCTCCCACTCAGCATGCCCCCATGGCTGAGCCCAGGGTATGGGACCGAGAGGGGGAGAAAGACAGCCGTGACCCCGAGCTTTTCCACAATGTAGTGTAGGCCTCACCCTCAGGCTCACGTCAATTGCACAGAGACGACAGCAGGCCTCGGTCTGCTTTCCTGTGGCTAGGAAACTTTGCTTTCATTCCTTAGGTGGCACATGGGCTCAGGACTGCCCTGCCCTGCCCGAAGCACTCACGGTGTATCAGCCCTATTGGTTGAGGTCAGCCCTTCTGGCTCTCTCTCGGATGAGCCCACTGGAAAAGAGCCGTTCATAATCTTAGGACCGTGGGAGCTTGCCCTTGTCTACAGCAGAAGAGCACTCCGAGGAGCTGCTGACGTTGGGTAGCAAAATCTCCTCTTCTGAAGAGAAACATTTCGTTGTAAGTGGGTTCCATCAGCCTTGCCATATTTCCTCAGCTGGCTATGATGGAGGGCAGTCAGTTGGCAGACGCACCTGAGGCCCTCCTTCCCAGACTGTGATGCAGACCCGCCGCCTGCTTCAGCCCAAAGGGACGGCTTTGGGCGAGGTAGAAACCCTGTGTTGGAAAGTTCCTGCCTAACCCTCGCCCAAGCACAAGCATATTGGTCATTGGTCAAAGACTTTCGCCACAAGTTTAACATGTTTGCTCCCCTCTAGCCTCCGTAGGCCGGTTTTACCTAGCTAGGACTCACACTTTCAGGGTGCTGGTGACTGCAAGTTGTTTCACCAGGCAGCCCAAATCGGGTAGAGCCTTTGCATTTTCCAGGGGCAGCGCAAATGCTGTCACCTTACACGCCGCCAGCCCGGGAGGGGCAACATACACTCTCTGAATGGGAAACAAGCCCATGCCTTCAGCGTGAAAGGCGGCTATGCCTCTTTGCTTCGGCAGCCCAGGGACAGCGTCAGCTCTGAAATGCCTCCAAAGGAGCAGACTCAGAGAACCTTTGAACCACAGAGCAGGTGCGGCCCAGAACAAGGACTGCTCTTGGGCTGAGAACACCCACTGCCCCAGCGCTTCTTTTGGCTACACACGGGTAGTGGAAGGGTGTTGAATTCGGCTGCGTGATAACTTCTCCGGGCCACGTAGTGTGAGCGCAGGTAGGGTGGCCCTCCATCTCCTCCCAGTTTCCTGCGTAAGTTGTACAAGGCAAAGTCCCTGCTTGAATCCCTGGGTGGGGTACGTACCCTCCAGAGAAAGATGGATGCTTGGGACCCAGGGCTAGTCTCTAGGTGAATGTTCTGTGCATCAGCTTCGCAGCTGTTCTCTCTAAGCGGGTCCCAAAGGCTTTTTGGAAGAGTTGCCTTAGAGGGTCAGAAACAGGAAAGTAGCCGACAGGCCCACGGGCATGCCAGTTCTCTCCAGCAACAACGCTACCAGCCTCAGACACTTGGGTTCTCTTTGGTACATGAAAGAACACTATGCTTGGAAGCTTCTTCCATCCAGTTGGAGAGTCGCACTTCCACTGCATCCTAGGATTCCAAGTGTTGCCTTGCCGTCACAATGTCCAGTTCTTAGGCCTAGGACGGCAGAATGTCTGGCAGTACTCAGAGACCTTAGGAATGCAGGCTTTTTGGCTCCTTCCACTGACAAACCGGCTCCTCCAGATCCTGTGTCGTTAGGCATTTCGTGTCAGAATATCTCTGGGCGCCCTCATGCCTCCTCCACGAAGTAAGACACAAACGGAATGGCCCTGAAGGGAAGAAGCCTTCTGAGTCCGGCAGAGAGGCAGTCTCTCCCACTCAGCATGCCCCCATGGCTGAGCCCAGGGTATGGGACCGAGAGGGGGAGAAATACAGCCGTGACCCCGAGCTTTTCCACAATGTAGTGTAGGCCTCACCCTCAGGCTCACGTCAATTGCACAGAGACAACAGCAGGCCTCGGTCTGCTTTCCTGTGGCTAGGAAACTTTGCTTTCATTCCTTAGGTGGCACATGGGCTCAGGACTGCCCTGCCCTGCCCGAAGCACTCACGGTGTATCAGCCCTATTGGTTGAGGTCAGCCCTTCTGGCTCTCTCTCGGATGAGCCCACTGGAAAAGAGCCGTTCATAATCTTAGGACCGTGGGAGCTTGCCCTAGTCTACAGCAGAAGAGCACTCCGAGGAGCTGCTGACGTTGGGTAGCAAAATCTCCTCTTCTGAAGAGAAACATTTCGTTGTAAGTGGGTTCCATCAGCCTTGCCATATTTCCTCAGCTGGCTATGATGGAGGGCAGTCAGTTGGCAGACGCACCTGAGGCCCTCCTTCCCAGACTGTGATGCAGACCCGCCGCCTGCTTCAGCCCAAAGGGACGGCTTTGGGCGAGGTAGAAACCCTGTGTTGGAAAGTTCCTGCCTAACCCTCGCCCAAGCACAAGCATATTGGTCATTGGTCAAAGACTTTCGCCACAAGTTTAACATGTTTGCTCCCCTCTAGCCTCCGTAGGCCGGTTTTACCTAGCTAGGACTCACACTTTCAGGGTGCTGGTGACTGCAAGTTGTTTCACCAGGCAGCCCAAATCGGGTACAGCCGCTTGCATTTTCCAGGGGCAGCGCAAATGCTGTCACCTTACACGCCGCCAGCCCGGGAGGGGCAACATACACTCTCTGAATGGGAAACAAGCCCATGACTTCAGCGTGACAGGCGGCTATGCCTCTTTGCTTCGGCAGCCCAGGGACAGCGTCAGCTCTGAAATGCCTCCAACGGAGCAGACTCAGAGAACCTTTGAACCACAGAGCAGGTGCGGCCCAGAACAAGGACTGCTCTTGGGCTGAGAACACCCACTGCCCAGCGCTTCTTTTGGCTACACACGGGTAGTGGAAGGGTGTTGAATTCGGCTGCGTGATAACTTCTCCGGGCCACGTAGTGTGAGCGCAGGTAGGGTGGCCCTCCATCTCCTCCCAGTTTCCTGCGTAAGTTGTACAAGGCAAAGTCCCTGCTTGAATCCCTGGGTGGGGTACGTACCCTCCAGAGAAAGATGGATGCTTGGGACCCAGGGCTAGTCTCTAGGTGGAATGTTCTGTGCATCAGCTTCGCAGCTGTTCTCTCTAAGCGGGTCCCAAAGGCTTTTTGGAAGAGTTGCCTTAGAGGGTCAGACACAGGAAAGTAGCCGACAGGCCCACGGGCATGCCAGTTCTCTCCAGCAACAACGCTACCAGCCTCAGACACTTGGGTTCTCTTTGGTACATGAAAGAACACTATGCTTGGAAGCTTCTTCCATCCAGTTGGAGAGTCGCACTTCCACTGCATCCTAGGATTCCAAGTGTTGCCTTGCCGTCACAATGTCCAATTCTTAGGCCTAGGACGGCAGAGTGTCTGGCAGTACTCAGAGACCTTAGGAATGCAGGCTTTTTGGCTCCTTCCACTGACAAACCGGCTCCTCCAGATCCTGTGTCGTTAGGCATTTCGTGTCAGAATATCTCTGGGCGCCCTCATGCCTCCTCCACGAAGTAAGACACAAACGGAATGGCCCTGAAGGGAAGAAGCCTTCTGAGTCCGGCAGAGAGGCAGTCTCCCCCACTCAGCATGCCCCCATGGCTGAGCCCAGGGTATGGGACCGAGAGGGGGAGAAAGACAGCCGTGACCCCGAGCTTTTCCACAATGTAGTGTAGGCCTCACCCTCAGGCTCACGTCAATTGCACAGAGACAACAGCAGGCCTCGGTCTGCTTTCCTGTGGCTAGGAAACTTTGCTTTCATTCCTTAGGTGGCACATGGGCTCAGGACTGCCCTGCCCTGCCCGAAGCACTCACGGTGTATCAGCCCTATTGGTTGAGGTCAGCCCTTCTGGCTCTCTCTCGGATGAGCCCACTGGAAAAGAGCCGTTCATAATCTTAGGACCGTGGGAGCTTGCCCTAGTCTACAGCAGAAGAGCACTCCGAGGAGCTGCTGACGTTGGGTAGCAAAATCTCCTCTTCTGAAGAGAAACATTTCGTTGTAAGTGGGTTCCATCAGCCTTGCCATATTTCCTCAGCTGGCTATGATGGAGGGCAGTCAGTTGGCAGACGCACCTGAGGCCCTCCTTCCCAGACTGTGATGCAGACCCGCCGCCTGCTTCAGCCCAAAGGGACGGCTTTGGGCGAGGTAGAAACCCTGTGTTGGAAAGTTCCTGCCTAACCCTCGCCCAAGCACAAGCATATTGGTCATTGGTCAAAGACTTTCGCCACAAGTTTAACATGTTTGCTCCCCTCTAGCCTCCGTAGGCCGGTTTTACCTAGCTAGGACTCACACTTTCAGGGTGCTGGTGACTGCAAGTTGTTTCACCAGGCAGCCCAAATCGGGTACAGCCGCTTGCATTTTCCAGGGGCAGCGCAAATGCTGTCACCTTACACGCCGCCAGCCCGGGAGGGGCAACATACACTCTCTGAATGGGAAACAAGCCCATGCCTTCAGCGTGACAGGCGGCTATGCCTCTTTGCTTCGGCAGCCCAGGGACAGCGTCAGCTCTGAAATGCCTCCAACGGAGCAGACTCAGAGAACCTTTGAACCACAGAGCAGGTGCGGCCCAGAACAAGGACTGCTCTTGGGCTGAGAACACCCACTGCCCCAGCGCTTCTTTTGGCTACACACGGGTAGTGGAAGGGTGTTGAATTCGGCTGCGTGATAACTTCTCCGGGCCACGTAGTGTGAGCGCAGGTAGGGTGGCCCTCCATCTCCTCCCAGTTTCCTGCGTAAGTTGTACAAGGCAAAGTCCCTGCTTGAATCCCTGGGTGGGGTACGTACCCTCCAGAGAAAGATGGATGCTTGGGACCCAGGGCTAGTCTCTAGGTGGAATGTTCTGTGCATCAGCTTCGCAGCTGTTCTCTCTAAGCGGGTCCCAAAGGCTTTTTGGAAGAGTTGCCTTAGAGGGTCAGAAACAGGAAAGTAGCCGACAGGCCCACGGGCATGCCAGTTCTCTCCAGCAACAACGCTACCAGCCTCAGACACTTGGGTTCTCTTGGGTACATGAAAGAACACTATGCTTGGAAGCTTCTTCCATCCAGTTGGAGAGTCGCACTTCCACTGCATCCTAGGATTCCAAGTGTTGCCTTGCCGTCACAATGTCCAATTCTTAGGCCTAGGACGGCAGAGTGTCTGGCAGTACTCAGAGACCTTAGGAATGCAGGCTTTTTGGCTCCTTCCACTGACAAACCGGCTCCTCCAGATCCTGTGTCGTTAGGCATTTCGTGTCAGAATATCTCTGGGCGCCCTCATGCCTCCTCCACGAAGTAAGACACAAACGGAATGGCCCTGAAGGGAAGAAGCCTTCTGAGTCCGGCAGAGAGGCAGTCTCTCCCACTCAGCATTCCCCCATGGCTGAGCCCAGGGTATGGGACCGAGAGGGGGAGAAAGACAGCCGTGACCCCGAGCTTTTCCACAATGTAGTGTAGGCCTCACCCTCAGGCTCACGTCAATTGCACAGAGACGACAGCAGGCCTCGGTCTGCTTTCCTGTGGCTAGGAAACTTTGCTTTCATTCCTTAGGTGGCACATGGGCTCAGGACTGCCCTGCCCTGCCCGAAGCACTCACGGTGTATCAGCCCTATTGGTTGAGGTCAGCCCTTCTGGCTCTCTCTCGGATGAGCCCACTGGAAAAGAGCCGTTCATAATCTTAGGACCGTGGGAGCTTGCCCTAGTCTACAGCAGAAGAGCACTCCGAGGAGCTGCTGACGTTGGGTAGCAAAATCTCCTCTTCTGAAGAGAAACATTTCGTTGTAAGTGGGTTCCATCAGCCTTGCCATATTTCCTCAGCTGGCTATGATGGAGGGCAGTCAGTTGGCAGACGCACCTGAGGCCCTCCTTCCCAGACTGTGATGCAGACCCGCCGCCTGCTTCAGCCCAAAGGGACGGCTTTGGGCGAGGTAGAAACCCTGTGTTGGAAAGTTCCTGCCTAACCCTCGCCCAAGCACAAGCATATTGGTCATTGGTCAAAGACTTTCGCCACAAGTTTAACATGTTTGCTCCCCTCTAGCCTCCGTAGGCCGGTTTTACCTAGCTAGGACTCACACTTTCAGGGTGCTGGTGACTGCAAGTTGTTTCACCAGGCAGCCCAAATCGGGTACAGCCGCTTGCATTTTCCAGGGGCAGCGCAAATGCTGTCACCTTACACGCCGCCAGCCCGGGAGGGGCAACATACACTCTCTGAATGGGAAACAAGCCCATGCCTTCAGCGTGACAGGCGGCTATGCCTCTTTGCTTCGGCAGCCCAGGGACAGCGTCAGCTCTGAAATGCCTCCAACGGAGCAGACTCAGAGAACCTTTGAACCACAGAGCAGGTGCGGCCCAGAACAAGGACTGCTCTTGGGCTGAGAACACCCACTGCCCAGCGCTTCTTTTGGCTACACACGGGTAGTGGAAGGGTGTTGAATTCGGCTGCGTGATAACTTCTCCGGGCCACGTAGTGTGAGCGCAGGTAGGGTGGCCCTCCATCTCCTCCCAGTTTCCTGCGTAAGTTGTACAAGGCAAAGTCCCTGCTTGAATCCCTGGGTGGGGTACGTACCCTCCAGAGAAAGATGGATGCTTGGGACCCAGGGCTAGTCTCTAGGTGGAATGTTCTGTGCATCAGCTTCGCAGCTGTTCTCTCTAAGCGGGTCCCAAAGGCTTTTTGGAAGAGTTGCCTTAGAGGGTCAGAAACAGGAAAGTAGCCGACAGGCCCACGGGCATGCCAGTTCTCTCCAGCAACAACGCTACCAGCCTCAGACACTTGGGTTCTCTTGGGTACATGAAAGAACACTATGCTTGGAAGCTTCTTCCATCCAGTTGGAGAGTCGCACTTCCACTGCATCCTAGGATTCCAAGTGTTGCCTTGCCGTCACAATGTCCAGTTCTTAGGCCTAGGACGGCAGAGTGTCTGGCAGTACTCAGAGACCGTAGGAATGCAGGCTTTTTGGCTCCTTCCACTGACAAACCGGCTCCTCCAGATCCTGTGTCGTTAGGCATTTCGTGTCAGAATATCTCTGGGCGCCCTCATGCCTCCTCCACGAAGTAAGACACAAACGGAATGGCCCTGAAGGGAAGAAGCCTTCTGAGTCCGGCAGAGAGGCAGTCTCTCCCACTCAGCATGCCCCCATGGCTGAGCCCAGGGTATGGGACCGAGACGGGGAGAAAGACAGCCGTGACCCCGAGCTTTTCCACAATGTAGTGTAGGCCTCACCCTCAGGCTCACGTCAATTGCACAGAGACAACAGCAGGCCTCGGTCTGCTTTCCTGTGGCTAGGAAACTTTGCTTTCATTCCTTAGGTGGCACATGGGCTCAGGACTGCCCTGCCCTGCCCGAAGCACTCACGGTGTATCAGCCCTATTGGTTGAGGTCAGCCCTTCTGGCTCTCTCTCGGATGAGCCCACTGGAAAAGAGCCGTTCATAATCTTAGGACCGTGGGAGCTTGCCCTAGTCTACAGCAGAAGAGCACTCCGAGGAGCTGCTGACGTTGGGTAGCAAAATCTCCTCTTCTGAAGAGAAACATTTCGTTGTAAGTGGGTTCCATCAGCCTTGCCATATTTCCTCAGCTGGCTATGATGGAGGGCAGTCAGTTGGCAGACGCACCTGAGGCCCTCCTTCCCAGACTGTGATGCAGACCCGCCGCCTGCTTCAGCCCAAAGGGACGGCTTTGGGCGAGGTAGAAACCCTGTGTTGGAAAGTTCCTGCCTAACCCTCGCCCAAGCACAAGCATATTGGTCATTGGTCAAAGACTTTCGCCACAAGTTTAACATGTTTGCTCCCCTCTAGCCTCCGTAGGCCGGTTTTACCTAGCTAGGACTCACACTTTCAGGGTGCTGGTGACTGCAAGTTGTTTCACCAGGCAGCCCAAATCGGGTACAGCCGCTTGCATTTTCCAGGGGCAGCGCAAATGCTGTCACCTTACACGCCGCCAGCCCGGGAGGGGCAACATACACTCTCTGAATGGGAAACAAGCCCATGCCTTCAGCGTGACAGGCGGCTATGCCTCTTTGCTTCGGCAGCCCAGGGACAGCGTCAGCTCTGAAATGCCTCCAAAGGAGCAGACTCAGAGAACCTTTGAACCACAGAGCAGGTGCGGCCCAGAACAAGGACTGCTCTTGGGCTGAGAACACCCACTGCCCCAGCGCTTCTTTTGGCTACACACGGGTAGTGGAAGGGTGTTGAATTCGGCTGCGTGATAACTTCTCCGGGCCACGTAGTGTGAGCGCAGGTAGGGTGGCCCTCCATCTCCTCCCAGTTTCCTGCGTAAGTTGTACAAGGCAAAGTCCCTGCTTGAATCCCTGGGTGGGGTACGTACCCTCCAGAGAAAGATGGATGCTTGGGACCCAGGGCTAGTCTCTAGGTGAATGTTCTGTGCATCAGCTTCGCAGCTGTTCTCTCTAAGCGGGTCCCAAAGGCTTTTTGGAAGAGTTGCCTTAGAGGGTCAGACACAGGAAAGTAGCCGACAGGCCCACGGGCATGCCAGTTCTCTCCAGCAACAACGCTACCAGCCTCAGACACTTGGGTTCTCTTTGGTACATGAAAGAACACTATGCTTGGAAGCTTCTTCCATCCAGTTGGAGAGTCGCACTTCCACTGCATCCTAGGATTCCAAGTGTTGCCTTGCCGTCACAATGTCCAATTCTTAGGCCTAGGACGGCAGAGTGTCTGGCAGTACTCAGAGACCTTAGGAATGCAGGCTTTTTGGCTCCTTCCACTGACAAACCGGCTCCTCCAGATCCTGTGTCGTTAGGCATTTCGTGTCAGAATATCTCTGGGCGCCCTCATGCCTCCTCCACGAAGTAAGACACAAACGGAATGGCCCTGAAGGGAAGAAGCCTTCTGAGTCCGGCAGAGAGGCAGTCTCTCCCACTCAGCATGCCCCCATGGCTGAGCCCAGGGTATGGGACCGAGAGGGGGAGAAAGACAGCCGTGACCCCGAGCTTTTCCACAATGTAGTGTAGGCCTCACCCTCAGGCTCACGTCAATTGCACAGAGACAACAGCAGGCCTCGGTCTGCTTTCCTGTGGCTAGGGAACTTTGCTTTCATTCCTTAGGTGGCACATGGGCTCAGGACTGCCCTGCCCTGCCCGAAGCACTCACGGTGTATCAGCCCTATTGGTTGAGGTCAGCCCTTCTGGCTCTCTCTCGGATGAGCCCACTGGAAAAGAGCCGTTCATAATCTTAGGACCGTGGGAGCTTGCCCTAGTCTACAGCAGAAGAGCACTCCGAGGAGCTGCTGACGTTGGGTAGCAAAATCTCCTCTTCTGAAGAGAAACATTTCGTTGTAAGTGGGTTCCATCAGCCTTGCCATATTTCCTCAGCTGGCTATGATGGAGGGCAGTCAGTTGGCAGACGCACCTGAGGCCCTCCTTCCCAGACTGTGATGCAGACCCGCCGCCTGCTTCAGCCGAAAGGGACGGCTTTGGGCGAGGTAGAAACCCTGTGTTGGAAAGTTCCTGCCTAACCCTCGCCCAAGCACAAGCATATTGGTCATTGGTCAAAGACTTTCGCCACAAGTTTAACATGTTTGCTCCCCTCTAGCCTCCGTAGGCCGGTTTTACCTAGCTAGGACTCACACTTTCAGGGTGCTGGTGACTGCAAGTTGTTTCACCAGGCAGCCCAAATCGGGTACAGCCGCTTGCATTTTCCAGGGGCAGCGCAAATGCTGTCACCTTACACGCCGCCAGCCCGGGAGGGGCAACATACACTCTCTGAATGGGAAACAAGCCCATGCCTTCAGCGTGACAGGCGGCTATGCCTCTTTGCTTCGGCAGCCCAGGGACAGCGTCAGCTCTGAAATGCCTCCAACGGAGCAGACTCAGAGAACCTTTGAACCACAGAGCAGGTGCGGCCCAGAACAAGGACTGCTCTTGGGCTGAGAACACCCACTGCCCCAGCGCTTCTTTTGGCTACACACGGGTAGTGGAAGGGTGTTGAATTCGGCTGCGTGATAACTTCTCCGGGCCACGTAGTGTGAGCGCAGGTAGGGTGGCCCTCCATCTCCTCCCAGTTTCCTGCGTAAGTTGTACAAGGCAAAGTCCCTGCTTGAATCCCTGGGTGGGGTACGTACCCTCCAGAGAAAGATGGATGCTTGGGACCCAGGGCTAGTCTCTAGGTGGAATGTTCTGTGCATCAGCTTCGCAGCTGTTCTCTCTAAGCGGGTCCCAAAGGCTTTTTGGAAGAGTTGCCTTAGAGGGTCAGAAACAGGAAAGTAGCCGACAGGCCCACGGGCATGCCAGTTCTCTCCAGCAACAACGCTACCAGCCTCAGACACTTGGGTTCTCTTTGGTACATGAAAGAACACTATGCTTGGAAGCTTCTTCCATCCAGTTGGAGAGTCGCACTTCCACTGCATCCTAGGATTCCAAGTGTTGCCTTGCCGTCACAATGTCCAATTCTTAGGCCTAGGACGGCAGAGTGTCTGGCAGTACTCAGAGACCTTAGGAATGCAGGCTTTTTGGCTCCTTCCACTGACAAACCGGCTCCTCCAGATCCTGTGTCGTTAGGCATTTCGTGTCAGAATATCTCTGGGCGCCCTCATGCCTCCTCCACGAAGTAAGACACAAACGGAATGGCCCTGAAGGGAAGAAGCCTTCTGAGTCCGGCAGAGAGGCAGTCTCTCCCACTCAGCATGCCCCCATGGCTGAGCCCAGGGTATGGGACCGAGAGGGGGAGAAAGACAGCCGTGACCCCGAGCTTTTCCACAATGTAGTGTAGGCCTCACCCTCAGGCTCACGTCAATTGCACAGAGACGACAGCAGGCCTCGGTCTGCTTTCCTGTGGCTAGGAAACTTTGCTTTCATTCCTTAGGTGGCACATGGGCTCAGGACTGCCCTGCCCTGCCCGAAGCACTCACGGTGTATCAGCCCTATTGGTTGAGGTCAGCCCTTCTGGCTCTCTCTCGGATGAGCCCACTGGAAAAGAGCCGTTCATAATCTTAGGACCGTGGGAGCTTGCCCTTGTCTACAGCAGAAGAGCACTCCGAGGAGCTGCTGACGTTGGGTAGCAAAATCTCCTCTTCTGAAGAGAAACATTTCGTTGTAAGTGGGTTCCATCAGCCTTGCCATATTTCCTCAGCTGGCTATGATGGAGGGCAGTCAGTTGGCAGACGCACCTGAGGCCCTCCTTCCCAGACTGTGATGCAGACCCGCCGCCTGCTTCAGCCCAAAGGGACGGCTTTGGGCGAGGTAGAAACCCTGTGTTGGAAAGTTCCTGCCTAACCCTCGCCCAAGCACAAGCATATTGGTCATTGGTCAAAGACTTTCGCCACAAGTTTAACATGTTTGCTCCCCTCTAGCCTCCGTAGGCCGGTTTTACCTAGCTAGGACTCACACTTTCAGGGTGCTGGTGACCGCAAGTTGTTTCACCAGGCAGCCCAAATCGGGTAGAGCCGCTTGCATTTTCCAGGGGCAGCGCAAATGCTGTCACCTTACACGCCGCCAGCCCGGGAGGGGCAACATACACTCTCTGAATGGGAAACAAGCCCATGCCTTCAGCGTGAAAGGCGGCTATGCCTCTTTGCTTCGGCAGCCCAGGGACAGCGTCAGCTCTGAAATGCCTCCAAAGGAGCAGACTCAGAGAACCTTTGAACCACAGAGCAGGTGCGGCCCAGAACAAGGACTGCTCTTGGGCTGAGAACACCCACTGCCCAGCGCTTCTTTTGGCTACACACGGGTAGTGGAAGGGTGTTGAATTCGGCTGCGTGATAACTTCTGCGGGCCACGTAGTGTGAGCGCAGGTAGGGTGGCCCTCCATCTCCTCCCAGTTTCCTGCGTAAGTTGTACAAGGCAAAGTCCCTGCTTGAATCCCTGGGTGGGGTACGTACCCTCCAGAGAAAGATGGATGCTTGGGACCCAGGGCTAGTCTCTAGGTGGAATGTTCTGTGCATCAGCTTCGCAGCTGTTCTCTCTAAGCGGGTCCCAAAGGCTTTTTGGAATAGTTGCCTTAGAGGGTCAGAAACAGGAAAGTAGCCGACAGGCCCACGGGCATGCCAGTTCTCTCCAGCAACAACGCTACCAGCCTCAGACACTTGGGTTCTCTTTGGTACATGAAAGAACACTATGCTTGGAAGCTTCTTCCATCCAGTTGGAGAGTCGCACTTCCACTGCATCCTAGGATTCCAAGTGTTGCCTTGCCGTCACAATGTCCAATTCTTAGGCCTAGGACGGCAGAGTGTCTGGCAGTACTCAGAGACCTTAGGAATGCAGGCTTTTTGGCTCCTTCCACTGACAAACCGGCTCCTCCAGATCCTGTGTCGTTAGGCATTTCGTGTCAGAATATCTCTGGGCGCCCTCATGCCTCCTCCACGAAGTAAGACACAAACGGAATGGCCCTGAAGGGAAGAAGCCTTCTGAGTCCGGCAGAGAGGCAGTCTCTCCCACTCAGCATGCCCCCATGGCTGAGCCCAGGGTATGGGACCGAGAGGGGGAGAAAGACAGCCGTGACCCCGAGCTTTTCCACAATGTAGTGTAGGCCTCACCCTCAGGCTCACGTCAATTGCACAGAGACGACAGCAGGCCTCGGTCTGCTTTCCTGTGGCTAGGAAACTTTGCTTTCATTCCTTAGGTGGCACATGGGCTCAGGACTGCCCTGCCCTGCCCGAAGCACTCACGGTGTATCAGCCCTATTGGTTGAGGTCAGCCCTTCTGGCTCTCTCTCGGATGAGCCCACTGGAAAAGAGCCGTTCATAATCTTAGGACCGTGGGAGCTTGCCCTTGTCTACAGCAGAAGAGCACTCCGAGGAGCTGCTGACGTTGGGTAGCAAAATCTCCTCTTCTGAAGAGAAACATTTCGTTGTAAGTGGGTTCCATCAGCCTTGCCATATTTCCTCAGCTGGCTATGATGGAGGGCAGTCAGTTGGCAGACGCACCTGAGGCCCTCCTTCCCAGACTGTGATGCAGACCCGCCGCCTGCTTCAGCCCAAAGGGACGGCTTTGGGCGAGGTAGAAACCCTGTGTTGGAAAGTTCCTGCCTAACCCTCGCCCAAGCACAAGCATATTGGTCATTGGTCAAAGACTTTCGCCACAAGTTTAACATGTTTGCTCCCCTCTAGCCTCCGTAGGCCGGTTTTACCTAGCTAGGACTCACACTTTCAGGGTGCTGGTGACTGCAAGTTGTTTCACCAGGCAGCCCAAATCGGGTAGAGCCTTTGCATTTTCCAGGGGCAGCGCAAATGCTGTCACCTTACACGCCGCCAGCCCGGGAGGGGCAACATACACTCTCTGAATGGGAAACAAGCCCATGCCTTCAGCGTGAAAGGCGGCTATGCCTCTTTGCTTCGGCAGCCCAGGGACAGCGTCAGCTCTGAAATGCCTCCAAAGGAGCAGACTCAGAGAACCTTTGAACCACAGAGCAGGTGCGGCCCAGAACAAGGACTGCTCTTGGGCTGAGAACACCCACTGCCCCAGCGCTTCTTTTGGCTACACACGGGTAGTGGAAGGGTGTTGAATTCGGCTGCGTGATAACTTCTCCGGGCCACGTAGTGTGAGCGCAGGTAGGGTGGCCCTCCATCTCCTCCCAGTTTCCTGCGTAAGTTGTACAAGGCAAAGTCCCTGCTTGAATCCCTGGGTGGGGTACGTACCCTCCAGAGAAAGATGGATGCTTGGGACCCAGGGCTAGTCTCTAGGTGAATGTTCTGTGCATCAGCTTCGCAGCTGTTCTCTCTAAGCGGGTCCCAAAGGCTTTTTGGAAGAGTTGCCTTAGAGGGTCAGAAACAGGAAAGTAGCCGACAGGCCCACGGGCATGCCAGTTCTCTCCAGCAACAACGCTACCAGCCTCAGACACTTGGGTTCTCTTGGGTACATGAAAGAACACTATGCTTGGAAGCTACTTCCATCCAGTTGGAGAGTCGCACTTCCACTGCATCCTAGGATTCCAAGTGTTGCCTTGCCGTCACAATGTCCAATTCTTAGGCCTAGGACGGCAGAGTGTCTGGCAGTACTCAGAGACCTTAGGAATGCAGGCTTTTTGGCTCCTTCCACTGACAAACCGGCTCCTCCAGATCCTGTGTCGTTAGGCATTTCGTGTCAGAATATCTCTGGGCGCCCTCATTCCTCCTCCACGAAGTAAGACACAAACGGAATGGCCCTGAAGGGAAGAAGCCTTCTGAGTCCGGCAGAGAGGCAGTCTCTCCCACTCAGCATGCCCCCATGGCTGAGCCCAGGGTATGGGACCGAGAGGGGGAGAAAGACAGCCGTGACCCCGAGCTTTTCCACAATGTAGTGTAGGCCTCACCCTCAGGCTCACGTCAATTGCACAGAGACGACAGCAGGCCTCGGTCTGCTTTCCTGTGGCTAGGAAACTTTGCTTTCATTCCTTAGGTGGCACATGGGCTCAGGACTGCCCTGCCCTGCCCGAAGCACTCACGGTGTATCAGCCCTATTGGTTGAGGTCAGCCCTTCTGGCTCTCTCTCGGATGAGCCCACTGGAAAAGAGCCGTTCATAATCTTAGGACCGTGGGAGCTTGCCCTAGTCTACAGCAGAAGAGCACTCCGAGGA